>NC_048276.1:34548099-35148099 GCF_009762535.1 Notolabrus celidotus | reverse complement strand
GATAGATAGATAGATAGATAGATAGATAGATAGATAGATAGATAGATAGATAGATAGATAGATAGATTGATTGATTGATTGATTGATTGATTGATTGATTGATTGAAAATCTGCAGCAGTCTCCACAATGTCAGATGAGCTTGGCTATAAAACCCACAAACGTTTAGTTAGTTGAGAAAGTCTGTGTGTTACCAAAGTTTGTTGTATCTAATCTCTGGGGGTCACAGGTAGAATTGCAAAGGGGTGGAAAATTTCCAGAATGTTTCCGGTAAATTTCCATGGGAAGTTGAGCTGGGGAATTTTGGAAATTTTGCAAATTGGAAACTTTCCATGGGAATGAACTGGGAATTGAGGGTCATTTAATGGAAAGGTATCAAATCCATGCATAAATATTTGTTTTGTTAGAAGCAGACATCCATCCAAAATAATACAATTAAAACAGATTTATTTGTAAGTACAACTTTATCAAGTGTTAAATGTTTTATTGAACAATCTATTATTTCATTGAAGAACAAAAACATGAATGTTGAGTTAGATATTAGTCATCCCCCCCGACCTAACCCATTCAATAATTAACAAAAATGCAATCCCAACAAAGTCCCATTCAAAATGTAAAATGAAAAGAGCCGCTCTCCCTCCAACAAAATCCCATTCAACATGCAAATAAAAAAGACTCTTCCCTCAAGCTTCTCAAGCCTAGCCTCTGCAGGATTCTAGAAATCATCTGTGCTTCATGTGATGGAGGAATGCACAGTGCATGTAGGGGGCGTGGTCTCAATAGCCCTGCAGTAAGCAGTGTGCCATGTGCATGTGATTGAGGAACAGCAGAGATATTCAACTGTACTTGCATGAAATCTGGTTGTTTTAGTCAGGATAATGCTAAAATATATTTCCCCAACTAAATTTAAGTTCCCTATTAAGAGCCAACCTTCAATTTAGTCAATTCCTGCTTTATTCCCATAAATTCCCGTTAATTCCCATGAAAAGTTTCCAACTTTGAAAATTCCAGAAATTTTGCAACCCTAGTCACAGGGCTCCTTTGTTTAGAAACTCATTAAAGAGTCAAGCTTCTTTAGCATGAAATCAGCCACTGTGGTGGATGTTCAGTTGATCTCACATGTCAATGCTGTTGCTCTAAATCCTCACAAGAGCTCGAAAATGTGCAGCTAAAAATAGTTCCCCTTTTAAGCAATGATAAAAAAGTGAGTCCCAGCTGCTGCGTTCAAATGCTAAGCCTTAAAGCTAAAAATATATATTTGTGACCTGTTTTTAGAGACTTTAATCTTTGATGAAAAAATATGTAAACGGACGAGTCCAACAGACAGGAAGGTAGGAAGTGCACATCCTCCCCAGCTTCACTAGTGGCTGTAATTACTAAACCCTTTGTATATCATTTATAAATATAAGTGCTGTGTTCACCCACTGCTCTTCATCTCTTTTAGGGCTTAAACCATGGAGTCATCCTCTGACGAAGAGGAGCCACGCACCTTCATCCGAGTGCTCAGCGAGAAATACAACCCAGAGAATTTCCCCTACGGCCAAGGAGTCGTGGTTATGCCCAGCCCGCCTGGATCCCCTGTCAAAGGTACGAGATGATGCTATCAGAGTTAAGATGAGTACTGATCAGCCTGTGTTTGAGTGAGTCCTGCCACCTCCTGCTGTCAGGTGTCAAACCTTACATCCTTTACGTCCTGAGAGTAACAGCTGCTCACCTGACTGTCTGTTTGCAGATCGCCTGTTCTTGCCCAGCATACTTGTACTAAACTACTGTGGAATCACTAAAGCTGGTGATCGGTCCGATATCGCAGCTTTCTGTGGTCATGTGGTGGAGCTGGACCTGTCCCACAACCAACTCAGTGACTGGACAGAGGTGAGTGGCTTTTAAACACTTGACAGGAAGTGTTTGAAACGCCATGAAAACCAAGAGTACTGAAGGAGCAGAGTTTAACTTCATGTTCCTGCAGCACAGCTTTCAAAAGCAGATCAGTTATCTGATACATGTGTGTTTCTGTTGATGCTGACCAGCCATGGTTGTGTTTACTTCATTACATTCAACCACAGAAGCTAGTTGCTTCTTTGAGTAGACCTTGCAAGCGAATGCAGATTCTCCTGGTTTGCATTCTGAGCCTCAAAGTGCATCATAAGGAAACCCTGTGAGCAGTCTCAGGTTGTGTAGCCTCTCTGCTGTCATTGTAGGCCCTGACATGTTAACAGCAAGCGTTTCATATTTGATACATCAGTTTTTGAGACCTCTACATCATCAGTGTGATATATTTTTTCTGAAAAAACCTGATGTAAACAATCAGATACATGCAGTGCACGGATAATCCACCAGGTGTGAGTAGTTCATGCACCAGACGTCACTTGAGACATCCAACATGCCAGCTGTGGATGAGAGACCCACTCAAGGTTTTTCAGGGATATTTTTACCAAGTTTGAAAAAGTTTGGGTGAAAAAAACGTTCAAATTGTTCCTGAAACTTCAAGAGGAATAGTTACTGGATTGATGTAAAACAAATTAATATTTCATGACTTAATTTATAGTCAAACCATGTTGAACATGTGTGTATCAAAATTGATACAGCAGGTATATAAGGACATTTATTTGGAGATTTGTCAATCATCATTTTATTAAATTTCAAACATCATGCATTCCATAAAGCAACATACAGTCTTTGTATTATTTAAGAACATATTTAAATGACATAATGAGGCATATTTAGAGTAGAAATTGAGATATTTATAAAGTATATTGTATTTTTATATATGCAACCTGCTGTATCATGATGATTGATGACTGGTTGAATGTTGCCATGGCTCCCTAGTAAATAATTATCTGTTGCTCATTGATGTCCACTAAAAACTGAACAATTCAGAGAAGAAATAAACAATAAATTAAGGTTTTTTTGTCGTCTAGCAGATACAAAATATGTATGACGTTGTCCTGCAATATGGAAAATATAATTCCTAGGTTTTAAATTACTTAGGGAAAAATTTGAAGGAAGCTCAAAGTTAAATAGGCTAAAATTTTATTTTAATATTTTTTAGTTTGTTTAAAAAATAAGAAATTTTGAACAATAAATTTGCACCAAAATGCCTGATGTATAAAATATGATACAAATTTAAACTCATATATGAAAATTGCTATTTAATTCTTTGTTATTATTATTTGTCAGAAGGTCTAATAAACTCCATTTTCAACAAATTAGAATTTTCTGGCAATAATTTGATGGTTCAGGCTTTACAGGGTTAACAGCTGCCATGGTGTTTAAAGTTGTCCTCCATTTAAATTAAGATAAGATAAAATAAACATTCATTAATCCCACAGAGCGTACATTTAATGTCTTAACAGCAGCAAAGATTAAACAAAGTAAATATTGAAACAGGGGACACAGTGTGCGGATAATTAAAAAAAGGTAAGTCACATGACTTAGAACAAAGGTCGGACATGTTATTGTACATGAGTGATAAAAGTGAGTTTGTTTCACTGCTGTGAGCAGGCTGGGTTGAAAAGTCTGACTGCAGCAGGTAGGAAGGACTCGTGGTGCAATGCAATGATGTTTGACCCAATGGAGATGTTTTTAAAGTTCATTGTTTTCTGCATTGAGTGAATTCTTAAAAGAATTTCTTAAGAACCTTAAGAACCTTAAGAACAGCCTTTGTTCAATTTTCTTTCTTTTCTTTGGCCAAAGAAGCATCTTATGAGTAATCTCAGCAGTAAGGTAGACATACCATGGTTGATCTCTATGGTTTTTCCCCAACTCAGAAAGCGAGAAACTACACATCGAACGAAGAAGAAAAGTGATTACATTTTATCAGCAGTTCACTTGAGCAGTTTTTTACTTCTTGTAATATTCTATGAAAGATTACATTTTTGTCTATTTTCTTTTCTCCTCAACTTTCTGGGTTGCCAGGTCTGCACCATCGTCTCCAGCATCCCCCACCTGGACTTCCTCAATCTGAGCATGAACCCTCTGAGCAGCGTGAACCTGGAGCCCAGCATGGCTGACGTGTTCTCCAGAGTCCGGCAGCTAGTCCTCAACAACACACACGTGGCCTGGGACACAGTGCACACACTCACACAGCACACACCAGAGTAAGTCACAGAGTGTGGTGTACTGTTGAATCAACCATCGTACCAAGTAGTCATGAGAGAGATAATTCTAGGCATGAGCTGAGCTCCTGGAGTACTCATTAGTTCAGACAGAGACTTTGAATGTGAACACAACCCCCTCCCAACCAGATTACCTCTCACTCCCCATCCCCTCTCCCATCTCTGCTCTCATAGCGCCTGCCACCGTTGAAACGCAACACCAATTTTTATACATGTTTTGCTTCTCAGCAAGCGTCTTTGGTATTCAACCAGATTTGCCATAATCTCAAATTACTTCAATTACTGATGAATGTCTCTGGGTATTATGACCTTTCCTCCAAACACAGCTGAAAAAACAGTAACGTTTTTTACCCCATTCCTACCAACAGCAGCTTTAAGGCTGAGATAAATATCACCAATGCTGTGAATCATAGCCTTGCTGATCTTCAGGACATTACTCCCTCTCTTGTGATACTGCTTTATTATCTTTAAAGTAGAATGTTTCCACCTTACATTTCAAAGCCTGGAAGAACAATTCACAAACTCAAACTCTGAGCACTATGGAGACATTTGGATCAGGGTAACACAGTGTTCGTTTTGTCCTGACCCATAAGGGCGCTTCAAACTCATTTTTTTCATGTAGAAAAAAATAACGAGATGAAAAAGAAGCTTGCAGTAAGAACAATAAATTGAATTCCCCTTTTTTCCATCCAGGTTAGAGGAGCTCTTCCTGTGTCTGAATGACTACGACGTGGTGTCAGAAGCCAAGAAGTCCTGTCCGTCCTTACGCCTGCTGCAGATCACAGACAACCAGCTGCAGTCCTGGGCAGAAGTGAGGAAGTTTGGAAAGATGTACCCCAGTCTGAGAACGCTTGTGCTGGCCAATAACAGTTTAGACTCTGTGAACGACACTCAGGAAACTCTGCAGCGCCTGTTCCCGAACCTACGCAGCATCAACCTCAACAACTCAGGTCTGAGCTTTGGTTGATCCGTGTCCAGTACGTCATTTGGTTCTGTTTAGTTAGTGGCTCTAAATCTCTGTGATGTGGTGTTTCTCAGGCCTCAGTAAATGGGAGGACATTGTAAGTCTGAATTTCTTTCCCAAACTGGAGGAAGTCAAAGCGATGGGGATTCCTTTACTGCAGCCGTACACCACCCAGGAGAGACGCTGCCTCCTGTTAGCGCAGTGAGTCTAATCACATCACACACATCAAATCCTTTTAGCTCTGTGCATGCAAAACACTGTCTGTCTGCTGGAACTGATTGTTCTCTCTACCATCACAATGTTTGGATGATTTTAGTGCAAGGATGACTGATAAGTCTTAACAGTTTAGTCCTAGAAACATGTGCTCGACCCTTAACCAGTTATCTGAACATGAGATCTTTAATGTTTCTTCTGTAATCCTTGAACAGTATTCAACAGCTCTCAAAGCTTGATACACGCTCTGACTCAGACTGATATCATAGATCAAGTTAAGTAAGGGATAATGGGAGAAACCCCCTCCGCTTGGCATCCGGGTCTTGTCTCACCCTGTTGGGATTCTTTTTCCCATAACAACCCGTTAACCATACATTATCCAGCTTATTACCCGGCTACTAACTTAGTATACAAACACGTTGGTAAAAACATTGATTAAAGATGATTTTATTGATTTAAATGATTTTTGTTTACAGTTTTTAAACAATAATCCCAGTGATTCCACGTCAGTTAGCGTTCCATGGTGATGGATTCTTCTCTGCCTGTTAAATGTGTCTGAACTCTTTTCAGTGGATTGTTTTGACATGAATGCATGCAATCAGTTTTACTAGTGTTTCTCATGTTAGTGAAAGTTAATAACCGCTGTCAAGGTTTTTTTTGACCAATCAGAATCAAGCTTCTTACAAAACCGAAAGATCAGTAAGAAAGCCGGGTAATAATTCAAGTTAGGATGTAGAACATCAGTGTGTCCCCCAACATCCTGACCAAGGGCTGGGCGATAATTCGATAATGATAATTATCATGATATAATTTTTCTCCATATAAATATAAAACATGTTCGATATAAATAAACCTGTAATTACACCCCCCAACCACTAAAAAGGGAGGAGGCGCTAGTGAGCCATAAGTTACCACCCAACTTTAGACAGAAGAAGAAGACTGCATTGAACAGCCAGTCATGTTGCAGGGTGAGAGGTAGGCGGGGCTTAAAGACATTCGGAGCTGAATGTATACACAGCTGGAACGAGCGACAGTGACTCTGAAGAAAACTGAAAACCTAGCAGCTCAAAGCAGAGTCGTCAGTCTGACACTGTGTCGACTCTGAGTTAACTTCATACACTTCATTAAATCTACTTTCAGGATGTGGGTAAAGGAAGAGCACAGAGACAACTTCTGCTATGAACACGTTTAATGTCCACCTCGACCGTAGGACAACCGAACACTGAATAACCGTGATGCATTCACTGCACTGTGGGAAACAACATGACTGCCCGTAAACCTTAGTAATCTTAAAGGGGAGAGCACAACTCAAAAAAATACTCTCCTAAACTGATACACAGAATACAATTTGATATGTCTTTATATAGATTATGTAAATAAGCTCGACCTGAGAAAAATACAAATCTAAAACTTCACAAAAACCTAATTTTACATTAAAGACCTGCTTCCTGTTAGCACCGTCAGAAATGATGGATTCAAGTTTGAACCACTCCTCTACTCTCTGCTTTTTAAAGTCCCAAGCAGACTTAAAAAGGGGTAACAATCCCTCCTTTGCAACAAAAGCTTCTCTCTTTGGACGCTCTGAGACTGTAGAATAGTTCTTCTTCTCTTTTTAAAGAAATCTTAAGACACACTTTACTTTCTCGTCTCCCTTTGATATGATTGTTAACATTAGCCTCACTTCCAAGAGCATGAATGTCTGCACATGTTTTGATGTGATCTTCATTAATCTTATGCATGCATTCGTGTTTTTATATTCTCATGTATGTTTCTTGTAGCATTCTAACTAAACATGACCTTTACTTCAATGTTTTAAATGTAAAACACTTTTAAATGCCTCCTCGGTGCAGGTTGCCGTCTGTCGGGGTGTTGAACGGTGGTAAGGTATCTGATGGTGAGAGAGAGGACGCTGAGAGGTTTTTCATCAGGTACTACCAGGACCAGGACTGCCCAGAGCAGGAGCTTCCTGAGAGGTACCCACACCTTTACTGATACACATATTACTCATCTTTCTGCTCATTTCACTTGAAGGGACCTTCTGTTCTTTATGAATGTGACACTTTTTCATTGCCCACATAAAAAAGGGGTGAGTACAGGTAAAGATGATGAGGGTTTGATACACATCCACCTGCTATCAACATCCACCGGTCAGTCAAAGCTGCCACATCCCATAGTTATGCAGACACTGAAGCCTTATAAAGTCAAGTCAAGTCAATTTTAATTATATAGCACATTTAAAACAACCAGTATTTTTCAAAGTGCTTTACAAGGTAAAAAGTACAAGAAGACAACAATGAATAACATATTTATATAAAAAGTGAAATCAAGTCAAATTTGCCAGGAAATGAATGTTCTCATCTGGAGGAGAAGGCCAAAGAGAAGAAATAGGTCTACAACAATGATTTAAAACATTCAATAGTCAAGGCCGATCCTATCTGAAGTGCTAAACTGTCCCAGAGCTCGGGGGCATGGGTACCCGCTAGGGATGGGTACCAAATTCCGTCTGTACTACCGAGTACAGATTCACGTAAAATCAAACGGTACCATGTTTCGGTACCTTCCTTGTGACTGTGAGGGAGTGGAAGAGTAGGCGATTTTCCATGCCGAACATGAACACAGCTTTGCACGCATAAGACCGCAATGACGTCAGCAGCCGCAGGATCAATCAACAAAGCAAGCATGGCTGATAGAAAGCGCTCGAAAGTGTGGCTCCACTTTTCTAAATGCGATGCAGATTATGCTCAATGCAATATTTGTGACGTGAAGTGCAAGGACAGTGTGTGCAGATCGAGAAATGAGCTAACCAGACTACACTTGTCTTTTGAACCAGTCTGTAAACATGTTTATTTCTGCTCTAAAGATCGGCTTTTTCCCATTCATGTGTATGTGACTTCCAGTACTTCCGGAGCCAGCCTCAAACAGATCCTCGATGAACTGCAGTTTTAGCACTTCCTCATTGGACTCATAATTTTAGACCGGAGATTGCCACTTGGTTTAATCGTAGTAGCCTACATGTGTTGGTCTGCGTTGCTCCGGTACCTACGCAGAGGACTACGAACGTAGCTGACGTGCACCTCCTCCAAAATGTAACTACAGGTTGAATCAATGCGGACCGCAAGACCTGTGATTGGTCCGCTCTGCGGCATTGTATTTCCCAGATTTACAGCACTTCCTGGATCCCCTCTCATCGGCCGGACATTGTCCGTGTATTTAATCTCCTCCTCTCTATTCTTCATGTAATCATGTCTGTATGATTAACAGCAACATGTATCAGCTGTAGATTAACATAACACGCTCTGAATCTCTGTGGAAAAGTAAACAGAGATCGTAGCGGGGCCGGAAGCTCTATCAGAGAGACCACACTGCCCTCAAGTGTTTCAGCGGAGAACTGCTGTGCGACAAGGTTGTAAAAGTATGTGGTGCTCATGTCAGCCCCTGCTGCGTAGGGTGTATGCAGAGGTATAAACCAGCCTTAATGGGGATCACCTCAGTCCTAGGGCCAGTCTCAGGTGGCTTGAGGAACTTCAGTTGAGTTATTGGCTTCATGTTTTCGCCCTGGACGTTCCTGCAAGTATCTTCAAGGTGGCTAATTCCATGATGACAGTAGGTTTGTTTGCTTTGGTCGTTTCCTTGCCTCAAAGATTAAAGATGTTCCACTTTTTTCATCGTGGCGTACACATTTCTCAATAATTCTGCTTTCAGAGTCTTGATGGAGAGTTTTAGTATCAGATTCCAAAGTTCATTAACGTTGCTGTCTGTTTTTGATGAGGCTTTGAAGAATGTAAACACCTGTACGTCTTTAGTAGCCACAGCCTGCTCTTTGTCCTGATTTGAAATGATAATTTGAAAATCCCTCCTCTGCGGCCGACAGAGGTAAAATAATTGCCCGTGCTCTTCAGCGGCTGCGTTCCACTTAACCTCAGCAGAATGTTGGAGAAGGATTTGTGAAGGAAGGTGTAGTCCCTGACTGGGGGAAACTAACCTTTGGGAGACAATGGAACCAGTCTCTGCCTGCTCAATGAGTCCTTTGTGCCGGGAATTCTCTGATTGGAAAACTGATACACGAGGAAGCTGGATGATTTTTTTCCTTATGTACACACCTTCTCTATCAAGCTCAAACCTCATGCTGAGAGATCGATCTGATTCTTGAGTCACTGTCACACCCCACGAGCAGAACTGGTTATGAATCATCATCGCTAATGATTGAAAAGAAGTGAAGATCCAAGGTGTTCATGCTAATTGTGCTTTGCATGTTTTAAAACATCACTTTCTGCTGAAGCCCCTCCGTGTCTCCTTTCTTCCTCTCTGTTTTGAAACACTGCATCAAGGTGTTGGTTTGCAGCCAGGTTGTCAGAGTAGGTCCGAGGTTAGGGATCACCATGACAGCGTGTGGGTGTTATGGGGGTGTCCGACACGCTGGATAAGCAGTGTACACACCACTATCCTCTTTCCTTTTGACTCGAGCTGTGGCCCTGCAGCCCTGAGAGATCACAGCGCTGCAGGGAGGGTCACAGCCTCTCAGGTGAACAAACGTTATTCAGCCCAACCAACTCAGAAAAATAATCTCTTTAAAAAGATAGCAGATAAATGTTGATAATCTGGGAGCAGATTATGTCACGTTGTGGAGAAACGACAGAGGAGGACCCAAGATGCAGACTTAAAAATAAAACTGATTTAATAACAACAAACAAGAGCACTAAGAACTCAGGAACACAGGAAAGAAAAACAATGAGCCAACACAGGACAGGGAAAACAGAAGAACTAAATACACAGAGTCATCAACACAGGTAAGAACACAGGACACAGGTTAGACTAATGAAGGGAATCACAAGAGGAGGGAAACACACAAGGACATGATGTCAAACTAAACTGGAGACACAAGGATTCAGAACTACAAAATAAAACAGGAAACACAAGACTAGACTCAGAAAACACAACAAGAGACATGGATCACTAAACACTAAAGGGAGACAAAGGATAACTAATACAGAATAAACACAGGTAGGAACCAAGGCATGAAACACAAGGACAAAACTAAGAAGGGAACCGTGGTGCAGCAGCAGGGGAACCATGAGTTGGCATCAGCCTTTGAGCCAACGGGAGAACCAGGAGCTGGTGTCGGCCTGGGGCTCCAGGCGAAGAAACTCAAATAAAACTTAAACAAAAATCTAACTCCAAAAAAAGCAAAAAGGTCTGCTGGGTCCATTACTGGTTGGATCATTCTGTCACGGTGTGAAGAAACGAAGGAAGAGGACCCAAGATGCAGACTTAAAACTAAAACTGATTTAATAATGGAAGAACAAAAGGTACAAACAAAACTGCTGAAATGTCGAAAGAACTAAATCCAAAAAGTCCTAAATGACCCAGGGTACACAAGGAAGACTTACACACACAGAACACAAGACAAGACTAAGAAACACAAGAAAGTGCAAAAAGAGACATGGATCACTAAACACACAAGCGAGACAAAGGATAACTAATACAGAATAAACCTGGGGAGGAACCAAGGCATGAAACACAAGGAGAAACTGAACTAAGCATCGACACAACCGATTAAGGTTTTTGCGACAAGGAGGCAGGATGTGAAGAAAGAAATGTGTCTGCTGGACAGGAAGGATTAGCAGGAAAGAAAGCGTTAAAGAGAGGACTAGGTTGGGAAAGAAATCTGAGAGTATCCAGTAGAATAAGTAGAGATGGACTCAAAGGGAACTGGACCTGAATCAGTGGACGTTCAGAGTCCAACTCAGCTAAGATAGGAAATCAACATTTATTTTTAAGAAGGTCGTCGTTCAACATCTTTCTCTGAAGAAACGAGAGAACGAGGCGGGACAAAACACCTAAAGGCGTTTTTCGACGAAGGAACTTTACCCCTGAACTACGTGTGTTTCGACCGGTGGACCCAGGGTCTAAATTTAGTTCAGGGGTAGATAATCTCCCCCTAAAAAGCCCCTGCTAGGGGGGTAGTACTTTTCAAAGGTCCCAGGACTTTCGGGGGGCGGGGCCTGCAATGCTGAATGTGTCTGATTGGTAGATTAACTGCAGTGTTTTTATTCCGCCCGCCGTCCACAATAACATCACACACATCTGTGATTCACTTGATTTCTCTTTCTTTCATTAGTTTTTATTTGTTCTATATTTTTTGTATGTGTGTGTACTTTTCAAAAGAAGAAGCTGTGATTCTCTTGATTTAACAGCTTGTAACAGCAGTCTTCTCTCAGCCCACCGTGAATGTGTCTCTCCCGGTATTACGGTTTTAAAAGTGACCCTGTAAACTGGAGACCTTCAGCTGAACGTGTCAGTGTTTGTGGAGTTTACACAGCTGTTGAAACACAGAGGGAGTTCCTGGGAATGCAAACTAGTTTAGTTTTTATTAAGATTTCAAAATATCCTCATCAGATATTTAATGATTGTCTAAATACGTTTATGAGGGATGCATCCGGCTGAGAATCTCCAGTTAACAGGGTCGCTGTTTAAACCAAAACACCGGCTGATCTCTGCCGCGGCTTTTAAAATCATTACTGTTGTGTTGCTTATAATGATACATGCCTGTCCGTCTGCTTCTATGGTGTCATCTGTGATGAATGGCATTCATCTTTGTTTTACTGCCCTCTACTGGTCTGGTGGTGTAGTGCATGTACTTTTTTTTCCTCCATACATCACTGGCCTGATTTTCCCAATCTACCAAGGACATCAGCCCGCGGTCGAAACGCAGACAACAATGGGGACACAGGAACTTTTTAGTTGTGGGTAAAGTAGTTCTGGGGGCTAAAAGACCCCGGGACTCTCGGTCGAAATGCACCTTAACAGAAGGCTGCCAAAATCCCGGCACAGTAGTTTCTGTTTTGGCTTGAAAATCTTTTCTGTGGTGGTTTATGGTCCCAAATCGAAGAATGTTGGACGAGGCAACCGGAATGTTAGCTAGCGATCACTAGTAGCATTATTTGTCACATAAAACCCATCCTTAAACCACCTTCAATGACGCCTTTTAGCAAAATGACTGCTCTTAGAAAGGTACTTTGTGCACCGGGGCCTTAGAGGAGAATTCCCAGGGTGGACCACAAGCTTTGGCCAGAGCCCCAGGGCCAGGGGGATTGGCTTTGTGGGGGAGTTTTTGGGGAGGGACGGGGAAATTGCTTTGATTGGCCCAGCTGTTACAGTAGCTTTGAAAGCACAGGCCTTTTCTCCTGGATTTTATTTAATCGTTCCTCCTTATCTCGAACACGCATTCCCCTGAGGTGGCTGAGAGCTTTCTCACGGCAGAGCGAGAGGCAGAGAGCTCTGGTTCTCTTTGCCTCTCCAGCACAGTCATGGTACATCACATCTACACGTTTTAATGCTTGTTTTTACCTGATCAGGGATGTATGGAAGCCCAGAAAAAGCATAAAACCTTTCTTGCTAAGTTCGAGGAGTTGGCACATTAAATAGAGAAGATGCTGCAGAGGCTGAAGCTGTTTTTTAGACCTTCATGTTTTGGCCTCCTTTATGGCAAATAAAACAGTCCATTCTTCATTTTGGCTGCAGGCCTCTGCTCCACCGGAAAGAACAAGAGATTGCATAACTGCAATGTCCCTGGGTTTAGTCCAGACTGGGGCTTTTGTTGCATCTCAGCCCCATCTGTACCTTAGTCAAAGACAAAACAGCACATGGTGCGAGCTGAACAGAGGGGACAGATTTTAGAGGATTCAGTCTTAGTTGGGAAGCATCATTGAAATGCTAAGATGTATAAAAACAAGTGTTATTTCATTAGTGAATAGAAACATATTTATACATATATATATCCATTAAAAAATAAGTTTACCTCAAAAAGAATAGGTCAGCTAATTTGGGAATTCTTCATTCACTTTAATGAAAATGTTTCAGTGTGTTGAGAAAAAAAAGACTTGAGGTCAGGGAGAGAATGAAGCTATCTACAGTGTTCAAAATAAAAACACCCACCAACACTTAGCTCATTACTTTACTTTAAGTTTCCCTCCGTCAAAACCAAGCGGCAACCTCTGGTCTGAAAATATGAAGCCCATGTGGAAGTGTTGTAAACTGCAGTTCATCTAGCGTCCACTAGAGGCTGGCTGCAGAAACACTAGAACAACAAACACACCCATTCAAAGAAGACGATCTTTACAGCAGAAATAAACATGTTTACAGCCTGGTACACTGTTTAGGTCTGAGTAGCTCATGTCGGAGCCTAAATGCAATTCATGATGTTGTAATAATTTACATAGATAGTTTATTTATAAGGATAAAGATAAATATACATATATAAAAAGATTGTAAAAGGTTAAAGTTCAATATGCTGTAAGTATTTTCTCACAATATTATAAGGTATTTGGATTTGTGACATAGAATGTCATGTGTCAGTGCCACATATGGCTCGGAGGTGCGGCTGGACGGACCACAGATCAGCAGTGTTTTGGCTCGCTGTTTCGCTTTCTGCACGCTGGTAAATGTTTACTTCCTCTAGTAAGCGACCTCAATGACTCGTTGTCACCGGTGTCACCGGCCTTAAAAGTGTATGTATGATTACTTTTAAGTAAATCTCTCACATACAAAACAGCCCAAGTGAAAATACTGGAACACTAGTAGATTGTCACTTCATGTCTCCCATATCTCATTGCTAAGCACCTAATTTCCACAAGACCAGACCTGCTACAATCATTCACTCCACCTCTCCTCTTGTGCTGTCACGGAGGGTTCTAGCAGGTTCTCAGAGTGTAGATACATCAACAAAACAACAACATAAATCCTCTCAGAGATCTGACCTGAGTCTTGTTTTCTCCTAGGTACCACACCCTTGTATCCAAGTACGGTCCCCTGGCCCCACTGGCAGAGGTGGACCTGAGCCCCCAAAGCATCAAGGTGGATGTTCGCTTGGAAGATCGGGTGGAGGCGGTCAGCCTCCGTCTGGAGCAGACGGTGGGCGATCTGAAGAAGCACCTCAAAACGCTGCTGCAGCTGCCAAACAACGGGATCAGGCTCTTCTACATCAACCGGGAGATGTGCTCCGTCTTGGGACCTGAGGAGCTAAGGTGCGGCACCCGGGCCCTCCACTCCTATAGCATCCGAGACGGGGACGAGATCCTGGTAGTGCCCAAAGTCAAAAGCCGCTGCAGCTCCTCGGATCTTTGAGACGGGAGAGCTCCTGCTTTTGGATGAACAGGATATTAGAGAACGCCGACTGGACACCAAGTTCAGACTTGAGCCTTTTTTAGATTAAAGAAGAGAGAACTATTTCAGCCTTGAATGTAAAGGTGTTTGCTGTCAACCATATTGAACAAACGCATACAATAATATATTTGCACATCAGAGTTCTGCAGTCACAGATGGTTTCTTGAGTGCAGGTCTCAGATTCCTGTGCTAAAGCTGCATTAGCCAAAACTGCAAAACTGGTTGAAAATAATATGCAATTAGGCCTGGACACGAAAACAAGCTGCCATAGTTAGCAATTACAAATTGCACGTTGATTTTAAATCAAAATAACTTTAGAGTTGAAGCGTTGGTCTCGTGGTTCAGAAATGTTAGAATGAAAACCTCCCTTTGTCTCCTGGCCTGCTGGTGTCTGAGCTGCACCATGCACCTGGTTTAAAGTCTCCTCTGGTGAAAAGTGTTAAAATTTGGTGCTTAAAAAGAAACAATTATTAACATTCAAATTGACTTTCATAAACACCAGCTGATATGCATCCGCTCCTGTATTTCCCCTGAACATGGTGTGTTTTAAACTGCGAGGCTGAGTGTAACCAGCTGCTCTGTTTACTCTCTGCTAGTCAAATATGTCTGTGAAGGCTGCTCTCTGTTATCTCTGAACAGTGTGCTCTGGCAGACAACAGTCTAACAGTATTGGTGAAATCTCAAAACCAATGTTTTCCTCGCATCACAGCAACACGACGGCAAACAACAACCCTTAATCTGCCCGTGTTTGCAGCCAAGCTGAAGGAAGTCTGTGCATGACATCTTAATGTCTGCCTGTTGGCATCACAAAGGCTTCATTCTACATTCACATCAGTTACATTTAACTCTAATGCTGTGTGGCTGTGTGGTTAACATTGTATTAACATTGTGCAATCCTCCCCAGGCTCAAAGATGCTTGGGTTTTCTAACCTTTATAGAAACAGAGAAGCTGGGCTCTTCACAGGGTTTCTTTTCCAGGAAGTATGAGCACAGGTAACACAAGTCTGTTCCTGCTTCTGCCCATCACTCTCTTTCCACATGACTCTCCATGGCAGTGAAATCTTGAGATAACCCCGAGCTGAAAAGCTCTGATGCTGTGGGTTGAGAATAACGTAGAGCACATAGCTGCTGCTCAGTCATGATGTCCTGGCAGAAAGACGAGACTAGTCTGAGGTGAGCTTGGGTCTGGGACAAGGAAAGGGAGAGCTGTTGATGCTCGAGTTACTCTCTCTCCCTCTCTCTCTCTCTCTCTCTCTCTCTCTCTCTCTCTCTCTCTCTCTCTCTCTCTCTCTCTCTCTCTCTCTCTCTCTCTCTCTCCTCTCTCTCTCTCTCTCTCTACCGTGGTAGATGAGAAACGTTGAGGCCCGGTCTGTATGGTAACCACACACCAGGCGCTGTGTCACAGACACTTCCGCTGCAGTCGGGTTAGAAAGGGTTCAGTCAGCAGACTCTTGCCCCTCACCCATTCACCTCAATCTCTCCTTTACATCCGCCTTACAAACCCGACACTTCCAGTGTCTGCAGTTTCACAGGACCCGGCGTGGGGAACAATGGCTGACATTGACTTTGACTACTTTTAAAATCAAAGTTTAGATTTAAAAATGCACCAGACCGACTCCCCCCGTGCAGACTACAGTTTGGACCTGAACTTTCTAGAGCCTTGTGAGATCTCAGTATCAGGCTGTCTCCTTATGGACGATTATTCCATGAAATACATTATTGAAACAAAATAAAAGAAACTTGGTTTTGAGCAATCTTGGTACCTATTGGCTGCTCAAAATGCAGCTTCTGGAGGAGACAGACATTTATTCTGAGCTTCTCTATGTGACCAGTGTTTATCCAGAGAAGTGATCAGATTTACATAAAGAGACGTGTTTTTCCATTACACCCATCATTGAGTTGGAGATGGGAGATGATGTCTATGAACACATCTATTTTTGGAGATAAATAAAAAGATAAATCACCCTCAGATGTTCGACATTGGCTTGAAAGACTGCAGTCTACCTGAGATGTTCTGCCTCATTTGATCAGCCAAGGAATGTGTTTTCTTTATACAGCCAGTGCTGTCTGCAAATCTAGCGGGTAGCACTCCTGATGAAAACCAGAACACTCCCAACTCAAAAAATCTATCACAACCTGTGAGCAGAGATGTCTGTGGGTTTTGCATTCCTGTGCAAACTCTGTTTACAGAGAACCAACAACCTCTCATGTTAAGCTAAACTTCAGCTCCCTGTGCGGACTTATTTAATCCCATGATCTCAACAAAAGCTAGATTATGCTGCTCCCTCTTCATGTATAAACCATCACAGGCTTCATGTTGGAGACCGTTTGTAGATCCTGACTCGTTAATCACCTCCTGAAGGAGTTAGCGTAGCTTCATGGACAGAAGCACTTCTCCTTTTTCAGTGGAAAGACAGACTGATGTGAGCCTCTACTTTGAATACTTTGTGGGTGTTGCCAAGTGCATGCTGGGATATTGTCCAGCCTGCATGACTTTAAATACTTCAGATGTTGTCAACATATATGTTGAATGTAAACAGTGTAAATCGGCCCTTTGTGCATTTCTTGAAGAAAAATGAGAAGTTCTTTGACATGACTGTTTTTCTGTTTTTAAGAGTCGGAGTGCCATGAGTCCTGAGGAGCTTAACTCAGTCAAAGTGAAGCTGCAGGTTTCACATTATACCATTAACATGTGGTTGAGGCCTTGTGTTGCTAAAGCTGTGTGAAAATGTTGTCGGTGCTGTCGTTTGGTGGATTCCTGCATCTCTCCACCGACACAAACTCACTGCGTGTTAAATAACTGGAGATCTTCATGTTGGGGGGGGGGGGGCTGCTGTCTGGACTTTTACACTTGATGCTATACTTTAAAAGTTGCGGACATGGGGATTAATGAGATAAGTGTGAATCATGTTGTTCCTGAGGTGTGTCCTGGTTGGTGAGCTGGTATTTTGCATGTTGTGTTTCTTGATATGTTTGATGTAAAATGTGTAACAGATGTGTCATTTCAGGGAACAATGTTGTTTGTGGGCATTTGTAATATTGACACTTTAAAACTAGAATCTAAGCTTCTATCACCCTCACCTTTTTCCTTCAGTAATACCAAATATAAAGATTATTGTCAGATTTAAAATCGAAGTGATGCTTTCTGATTCGTGGTACAGTTTGCCTTGTGCTGTTTAGAGTAAGGGTTTTAATTTATATCACATGGGCTCCAGTTTCTTAATATATCGTTATATTTCCTTGTACATTCTTTCTTTTCTTAAATGGGATTGTATCCTTATTTCTTCACCTGTCAAGTATAATGGGGCTCTCACCTCTCTAAAAAATAAATTATAAATAATTCAGCTCTTCATGTGTGACGTTTTCATACAAACAGTGAAATCTGTGAGCTAGCAGAGACAGAATCATGAGTCTACCACACTGTAACCATGACCTTGCTGTATTTTTGTTGGCTCCTCTTTCTGCAGCCATTCAGACTCACCTCTTCGACTAACGGCCAAATTCCACCAGATCCATGTCCGGTCCCTATCTGATCCGTCACAGCATCTGATAGGTTTCTATTCTAGTCAATGTGTTAACTTCCACTGGATCCGCTTCATTGCGTTCCGGCTCTGTATCTGATCAGGCTGGTCAGAGTCCTCCGGATCAGAGACGCAAGACTTCTATTGTTCCCGGATGCTGGAGCACGATGCATCAATCTCAACAGAGCAGATGGAGCGGGACAGGAAGTCAGGCACCAAAACAAAATGAAAATGTCCGGTTAATTTTCAGAATAAAACACACTGTGTTATCACCAGATCGTATTTCACTTAACTACAACAACAAACCGTCATGATGAGCGGAGCCAGGCCTGGAGTCAACAAGTCAGAGGTTTTCAGAGGACCAGAAAGACAACATGGATGAGGAGAGGAGGAGGAGAATCCTTGATTCAGTGATTACAGTGGGAAACCTCGGTCACATGACTCAAGCTGTTCGGCGGTCCTGCTCCGCTGCATTCTGAAAACGCAACCGGTGAGTGTTGACGAACAGAGAGCACGGAGCCAGACTGCAGCAGATGGGAGACGGACTGGACACGGACCTGGTGGAAGTCCGATGTTAGGTTTTTGCGGAGATGCTAACTTCCACATGGTGCACCATTGCTTTGGCTTTGGGCAGTTGATTCCTGTGTGCTCGATGCATTGGCATCCTGATGCCATGTACAACTCATATGTTCAGCAGTCTGAAGTCCCTCAAACCTCACTTCCTCACTTTTCCAACATTTGGATTGGAGGCAGATTCCGTAGCTTCATCTATTCTAGCGAACATCCCCTCTCTCAGCTGTGATTGGCTGAGTTTGTGGAGGTGAAGAGGAAGACTCTTATCCTCCACCTTCTACAGCTTCTGTCATATTTCAAACATGTTCACAAGTGCAAAACTATCAATGATATTAAGGAAAGACTGCCTTTATTTCCACAGATGAACTCCAGACAATCAGGTCCTGACTTAGTCCAGACTTGCCCTTTCCACACATCTGGCACACAGGCAGAGGTTGTCTGTGCGAAACACATTTTCAACTACAACATGATGTGGTTTGGGTGCTAGGTGGCTTCAAGGTGAAGCATGTTGAAAGAATATGAGTCCACCCGGTGTGAAGAGCAGCATCCTCACCCACACACCCTCTCGCTTGCTTTGATAAGCATGCTCAATAACAGCCTCTGTTCAAACAGGTCTTTTGGGCATTGCAGGAAATTCATACAGGTGAGACGGCAGATTGAGGCCTCTTTGAAGTCCGGATTAACACATTCAGACACTGGCATTCTCACTTGCAGACCGCAGGGTAATGTCAGGACATTTTCAGGCTCTTAACTGTAAGTCCTGCTTTAACCACGGCTATACTCAAGTCTTTAAATGTACTGTCTTGTTCACTAAGACCGTACCCTGGCCTTTAGCGACATCAGTCAGTAATAAGGCTCTTACTGTTCAGAGGCGTGCTTACCTGCTGCAGAGCATTTTAAAGCCCTGATGGAAAGACGGGGTATGGTATGGTGCATTACTCATGTTACAGGCTGTACATGTGCTCATGGTGTACTCCTCTGGTTGAGTACTTGGCTGCGGAGAAGAAGGGATTCTGCAGATCCTCTCGTGTTTTAGTCGACCTGCAAAGTGTCCATTCCATACGTGTCAGGCGGAGTTGTGTTTCGGGGGCATTCCCTCTATTTTGCCCTCCTCCTCTTCCAACAGCATCGTGCTAATCCTTTGTGGGATATCCATGCCACCCACCACCGCCGCCACCCACCTGTCAGCGCACCCTCCTCAGCAGGACCACCCTCTCAGGGGTATGCAAGCTGAGCAGGGACTTGGATGTTCAGTATGTATTTATGGAATTTTAAACATGCGATTAATCCAGATTAACACGTTTTAAAATCACGATTGATCGCAAAATATCAACAATCGTTTGCCAGCTTAAGTTATATCCTGTGGTTTTCCTCGACTGAGATGCAGGAGAGTCTTTCTTTGATGACCTTAAACAAACTGTTGCCGTGTATCCTGAGATGATGCACGGTCAGACTTAGGTTAATAGATGGTTGAACTGCATCCATTGCACCAATAGCACCTCTATAGTGAGTAAGCAGGACCTGTCCACACAGCGGGTATTCTGATCTGCCCTTGATCTGCCCCATTGCATTATGAAGTGGAATTGAGGGCAGGAGGGCTGAACAGGGTCTATTGTGTGCTGAGGTGAAAGAGTCATTGGGCTAAGAAGGTTTGGGTTACTGGAAGGAGGGTTCACTGCTGTGAATGGAAAGGAAGGAGAGGAGGGCAGGGCAGAGCCAACTGCTGGGCAGAAGGTTGAATTAGAGTGGCCCGCTCCACAGATTAGGTGACTGCTGAACAGAGCTCAGCAGGTATCCAGTCCAGGACCTTCTTTGAAAAGGTCAGGCTTGAGGGACGCTCCAGAAACTTGTGATGACTTTTGTTCCCACATGGTATGAAAATCTTCTTTGCAAACTCTGTCTCTTGCAAACAATAGATGTTGACCCAAAAAAAAGGCTCAATGGTCTCTGGCTTCAGAGACATTTGGTGACACAGCTGTGCCACATTGATACACTCTGCTTCATAAGAATGAAGTCCTACAACAAATCATTGAATCATGTCCACAGGTGAAGGTCCAGCCTCGTCCTCCTCTGTCTTCTGCGCCTATTGGTGGTCCTGAACCAGTGACGTGTCCACACAGGAATAATCGTACAGACTTTGAGAGAGGAGTTGAAACCCTCCATCTTTCACACTTCAGGCTGGCTTAATGTGCATCATTGCTATTGCAGAGACTTTCAAAATGTGTCACCTGATGTGATCGCTGACAGAGGTATTTAACCCTTACATTAGATTTGACCCGTTACAACATTTGAAAGCTGTTAAAACATCCTATATGTCTGAGATTTGGTGACTTTGAGTGACATAAAATGAAAATAGTTTCTAATATTATTCTTACAGGTGCTACACGTTTGTGCCCCTTAATGCTTTTTCATGCTGTTCCAAATTTGACCTGTATCCTCTGTAGAGTAGAGTAGAGTAGAGTGGATAATAAAAAACAGTACACTGCACATGATCCACACATTGTCCACATATAGATCACAGTGGTTACAGATTATTCAAGAAACCAACAGCGACAGAATAAAAGACAGTTTATATCTCTTGGTGTTGCGTCTAAAGACTGAACCCTCTCCCAGACAGCAGCATGTGAAACTTCCTCATGTAAAGGGTGCAGGGGTCCATAATTATGGCTTTTGCCTTGGAGATGGCTCTCACTTTATTAATATGCTGAAGGTCATTCAGAGAGGCACCAGTGATCTTACAGCACTGCCTGAGGGTTTTCACAAGCTTGTTCTTGTTTTTAATACTGTGGCTGCCAAACCAGAGATCATAGAAAAAGTTAAAACAGACTCAATAAAAGCAGAACAAAACATTTTCATGAGAGTGAGATCAACATTAAAACTTGAGTACCTCCTTAAAAAGGATCGTCGGTTTGCCTTTTTACGAATGAGATCAGTGTTCAAATCAAAATGTAGCTTTTTATCAAGTACAGTTCTGAGATATTTATATTGCTGCACTGCTGCTACTGGCTCACCCCTGTGGGTCAAACCAAAATGATGGTTTTGGGGAATCTTGAAACTGTGGAGTCTGGTTATATTACTCTGGGGTTCACCTGTAATTTTAAACATTGTACAACCTTCAATCCCACAGGATGCTGTCTTGCTTCCAGTGAAGACTGAAGTTTCTGTGTGTTACCATTGTTTGCAGTCTGATCAGGAAATTGACGAGATTGAAGTCATTAATAGGAAACAACATTTAAAACAGGATTACTATTACAAAGATCAGAAACATCCTATCTCAGAGTGACGCAGAAAAACTAGTCCATGTATTTGTTACCTCCAGGTTAGATTACTGTAATTCCCTTTTATCAGGCTGCCCCACTAAGTCTCTGAAGACTCTTCAGCTAGTTCAAAATGCTGCAGCTCAAGTCCTGACTAGAACTAGGAAGAGAGAGCACATCTCTCCCATGTTAGCTTCTCTACACTGACTCCCCATAAAATCTAGACTAGAATTTAAAATCCTTCTTCTGACCTACAAAGTTCTTAATGATCAGACACCTTCGTATCTTAAAGAGCTCATAGTGCCCTATTACCCCTCTAGAACACTACGCTCCCAACATGCAGGCCTGCTGGTCATACCTAAAGTCTCTAAAAGTAGTATGGGAGGTAGAACCTTCAGTTATCAGGACCCTCTCCTTTGGAATCATCTACCAGTCAGGGTCCGGGAGGCAGACACCCTCTCTACTTTTAAGAGTAGGCTTCAAACTTTCCTTTTTGATAAAGCTTATAATTAGAGCTGGATCAGGCTTGGACCAGCTCTTAGTTATGCTGCTATAGGCTTAGACTGCCGGGCGAACTGGCGCACTGACACACTGGGATCCTGTCTTTCTCCTCTCTCTCCTCTCTCTGCCTGTCTCTTACTTTAACTCTTCCTGTCCCATTAAAGTTACTAACCATAGACCTTTCTGGAGTCCCTGAGCTCCCTTGTCCCGTAGGTTCCTCTGGATCTCTGCTGCTGTGGACGTGCCAGACTCCAGCTGCTACAACTACTGCTATCCGTCTCACCACTATCATCTCTTTCTCTCTTCATCTCCCTCTATCCCTCTCTCCAACACAGTCTCAGCAGATGTGTGTCTAACATGAGTCTGGTCCTGCTGGAGGTTTCTGCCTGTTAAAGGAAGTTTGTCCTTGCCACTGTAACTTGCTAAATGCTGCAAAGTGCTCTGCTCATGTTGGATTAAGATGAGATCAGATTGAGTCCTGTCTGTAAAATGGGACTGGATCTTATCCTGTCTTGATGTTGGGTCTTTGTTAATAATAGAACATAGAGTACAGTCTAGACCTGCTCTGTTTGGAAAGAGTCTGAGGAGAACATTTGTTTGGATCTGGAGCTATATGAACAAATATTGATTAAGTGATTCTACCAGTCAGGGTCCGGGAGGCAGACACCCTCTCAACTTTTAAGAGTAGGCTTCAAACTTTCCTTTTTGATAAAGCTTATAGTTAGACCTGGATCAGGCTTGGACCAGCTCTTAGTTATGCTGCTATAGACTTAGACTGCCAGGGGAACTGACACACTGGGATCCTGTCTTGATGTTGGGTCTTTGTTAATAGTAGAACATAGAGGGGTCTATACCTGCTCTGTTTGTAAAAGCGTCTTGTGATAACGTCTGTTGTGATGTGGTGCTATACAAATAAAGATTGATTGATTGATGACTCTCTAGTTTTGGGATTGCATTGCAAGGTTGTGTTCCTCCTGTTATCTTTCATAAACTGAAGCCCACCGATACTCTGAGTAGTACAAACAGACACCACAACACTTCTGATACCAGATTCCTGTCCTGTGCTTATCCCTACATGTCTACGTCGTACAGATGGACTCTGTGAGTTGACCAGCTTAATAAAGAACAAGCGTTATCGTCTCCTGTCATGTTATCTGCTCCTCATGAATTGTTCAGAGTGTAGGTTGATGGGAAAGCAAGACTGTTGGTGTAAGACATCAGGTGTATCAGCCCATCTGGATCTCTCCCACTTCTCCATCCGACACATTTCCCAAAACATAAACCCCAGATAAGGACGCACCCCTGGCCCAGCAGGTTATCTTGAAACTGTTGATTTTTTTTTTGTGTGTGTCCGTCTTTGTGCGACACTCTCTTTCACAGGTTAGTCAAGAGTATATGTCCATTTACACAACAAGACGTGGGAGGTATAAAAGAAGCCTCCGCAGAGAGTCTTGGTGCTGCTTAATGGGAGCCCGGGGCCTGCCCTCAGTCCTGTAGCCTTTCACACATCTTGCTCCCTGGCTCTCCAGTTACTTCCACTGTCCTGCTGCAACAAAGACCCAACTGACTGCCCTCTCCTTCCCAGACCCTATCAGTGTGGATCCACCTGAGATTTCCCTCCGCTATCTCCCCAGCATCTATGGAAATGAAGTGTCTTGTGTAACCTTGTAAATGAGGCTGTTCCTAATTAATAAAGGGGGTACACAGAGAATCCAAAGTGACTGATGTTAATTCTGTAACTCTACCTAGGACAGAGCTTGAAAAGCAGGGTTTCAGACTGTGTGTGTGCTTCTGGTTTTTGTCCATAAATGCCCCAGAGAAAGACTGAACTACTTTGGTGATTTGTGTGTGCTCAGGTGCCCTGAGCTTAACTGCACTGAGTGAACCCTGATAAGGTATTTACCGCAATTGCAGCCCAATCTAAATGCCAACCAACCAATTTAGTTTGGCAGAAAAAGGCACTGCCAGTTTTCATTAAGTTACAAACAAACACTGACCGGCAGCTTCACATGGTTTCATTTATAGAACTGTGGTATTCAAATATCGTTGTGACAGAAGGAGAAAGGCCGCAGTGTTCCCTCAGATTTCCCCAAAAGACATTTTTATCATCATTGGCACTTTGCAGGTGTCAATGACAGATCCTGTCCCAAAGGCATGACACTCATCCTGTATGAAAGTCTCTCTTTGTGCAGAACATTCCTTCTCCCCTGCTCTAAAAACATGTCCAGAAGGAGTTATTCCCTCTCCTCATTGCTCCATCATTTCCCCATCTCTGACCTCCACTCTCCCTCTCTAACATATTCTTCTGTTTTTACCCTCTCCCCCTCAGATTCCTATGCTGTACCTCCCCTCAAGGCCCTCTCCTCCCCACTCCCCCCTCCCCAAACACTGATCTCAGATTAAGTTGAACACTATCCCAGGTAAAGTTTGCACCTGCTGCTTCAGGCAAAGATACTTCCACATCTTTCACAGGTGCCTTTCAGTTTCCACTTTTTTCCTCTGAGGACTTCATTTAAACTCACACTTCTGGACTGTTGCTGCTTTTGCTGGTTTCTCTGTGGAGCTTAAATTGGACAACAGGTGCTCTTCTATCTGGACATCCAGCTCCTCTGCATACCCTCTTCTTTGCCCAAAACTCCAGCTACTATCACTTCCTCTGTGTCATTTTACTCCCTCCATCACCCTCAGCACACTGTGGATGGTCCTCGGCTGGATGGGACACGGCTGTGTGGAGGTTGCCAGGTTAGACTGTTGAGGTGCTAGATGTCCGTCTTCTGAAAGCAGGTGAGTGCATCCTGTCCTCCCTCATTTCATTGATAAATTCTACATTTAAAATGAGTTCATGACAAACTTTTTCCTGTTTCTCAGATGTTTTTTAAAACGCTGATCATTCCTAATCCTGAACACATTTCTGCTCATGGCGAGGTCAATTTTCTGTCTTGGTCTAACCATATTTATGATTCAGGTGTTCACAACTCTTTTACTTTATTTTTGGTCCTCTACAAAATCAAAGTCTATATTTGACCCCTCATCACAAATATAGACCTGAACTTGCCTCAATCAAATAATACAAGATCCATCTCACAACTCTTCATTGTTTTCTAGAGAGCAGAGTTAAAGGTACCTTTTTCTCTTCAGGTTTCTAATAACTTTGAAAACTCAATACATGTTTTATAAAATCAGACTTTGTCTCAAACTTAAAGTTGTTTTGTTTCTTTTTCATTGTATGGTGTCAAATTTTTTGGGGGGCCATCCCCTTAGTGTTGAAACACAAGGGTACACTTTGCAGGTTTATTCCCACTAAGGTCAGCAGTAAGACCCTAATAATAACATTTTAGTCCACTTATAAAATTGAACATTGTCATTTTTTCACCACAGCTTTATTTTATAATTTGAATATATGACAAACCAGCTTTAGAGAGTCACATTTTTCTCATAGGTTGTCTTTCTTTGATCTCAGAACACATTAAAGTGTCGTGTTCATCTTAAGTCCTCCAGACTTTATCTTAACTGCTCCGCTGAAAGACAGAGTCGACAGCAGTCAGATAAGATGGTGTGCTACAAGAGTCAAAGAGCAGCTGTGTTAATCTTTGTGTTGACAATGTTAGATGGGAGGCTGGTGATATTAGAGCAGACGTCTCTCAGCAGTGCTCACTAACCTTGGCACACCTGAGCACAATTTACCTTCAAGCTGCAGAGAATTCACACATTAGAGAGATTTGAGAGAAATATCTGAGTGGTTTAACATTCCTGATGTATAAGCAGCCTCGTATCGACAGTGGTGACCTCAGGAGAGTGAACGTTTTGGCTGTGGGTATCTACAGATTCTTAAATCAAAAATTTGAAAGTTTGACTTTTTGTGTGATGGAATAATATCAACTAAAAGGTTCACTGAGCAAGTTCTTCAAACTCCTCATGAACAACAACAAATCGAGATCAACAGATAAAACATATCTATGTGATAAAGTGAGCACAGACATTAAAACATTTGAAAATAATAATGCATTAAAATAACTTTTCAAATTAAAGCTCCTGTGAACAACTTTTGGTTTATGTTGATTTTGGTGCCCCCTGTGGACAAAGCATATTTGTCCTGTAAATGCAGAAGCAATGTTTTCTGACAAAAAAAAAAAAACACACCTGTCTTTCTGTTAACAATCAAACGTATCACACACTGTGAATATTTGCAGGGGAACATGTTCCTGCCATGGACTATAACTCACTTTGTCTGACACGTACCACGGGGCTGATACAGGCATCAAACATTACAACAAGCGGATCACAAGTCTTGAAGCTGATGGTCCTGATTGAATTTATGGCTCATAAAGAGGCTTCAGTACACATTTCAGTCTGTTTCATGACCAGCCAAATTCTCCTACAGCAGCTTTAAGTGAAATAGATCTACAAATATTTAGATGTACTGAGGTGATGAGTTCAAGTGTTTGTACATCTAAGAAGCCAAAACTTAAAAGGACAGCACTATTAATCTCTGTTCACAGTGCAGTGACAAAGATCATGTCCATACCATCTGTGTGTCAAAATGGCAAGTTTGGGAGTCAAGCCTGGGCTAGCCTCCTCAAGTGCTAATTTCCCAACAAGCACATATCCTGAGGACACTTGGAGGGGCACCATAGCTGAACCATTAGCTCTTTAATGGTTTAAAATAATCCAATCAACCAAGACTGCTATTTCTTATTTTGTATTCTTGCGTTTTTTATGATGGGCTCATCCCAGTCAGACATTCTCCACCACTAGTTCAGCGAACTGGTTACTGGTCTGTCAATGCAAGACCAAGCAATTTGTGAGAGTGTCATAGATCAACAATAACAAACAAGTTTATTTAAAAAGGTGGAAGGTCTCAATGATGTTGTTTGAAAGAGGTTTTGACCTGTAGGTTCTGTAAACACTAATGATAAAGGGCCATTAATGTTTAATTAATGAATACTTTCTGAAGTATGATTGTTGTTAATAAGGTTTAATTGGTAGCAGTAATTGTGAATTCAACCAACTTGGCTGAACACTTCACTTTGCCAATTGGAAGCTTGCCAAGCCAGGCACTGAACAGCCCCAAAGGGCCATTGCAAGGACCTTGGCAATTCAAACCTACTCACTTTAAGCCATTAGTGCCCCAGTGTTTACGGTCCTCTCCCTTCAGCCAACAAGGCATGGATTGCTCCCAAAAAAAAGTGGTAATGAGGTCCTAAGCAGCCTTGCGGCTTGAGACATAGAGACGCTAGAGCACAGCGGGCCAGTTCTGTCAGCTGCAGGGAACCCAGGTACAGAGGGGCCAGGGCTCCACTGTTGCTGACTCACATGGGACTGTAAGGCTAATGTGATCCTGTAACATTGTTCTGGCATGCATAATAGCGCCTTTTCAGGGCTCCTCAGGGGAGACCTGGGAGCCTGATCTTAAAGAAGTAACGTGACGTTGGTTTGATGGTGTTCTCTCCGCTCTACGTTTGTCTAACAGCCTTGTTTATGAGAAGCTGCCCTATGAGTCATGTCTGCCTGAATTTTCATTAGCTTCAGCTCTAAATGCAAGACAGATAAGGTAACAGTTACTCAGACAAAGTTGCACAATACGTAAGAAAGTGGTCACATAATGAGCAAATGAATCACAGTGCTGACAAGATCTCTTCTGTCATCGTCCCGCTCTGTTCTTAGAATGGTCAGGCCAGGCTGTCCAGTCATTCTGCTTCACCTCCTCAGCGTCTTTGTACAGACACGAGGTAAGGGATCCAAACACATCAATAGAGCATATCAAACTCCTCCTCCACACCAATAAATAATGTTTGAGCTCTTATGTATTATTCTCTTTTCAGCTAGCCCTCAGGAAATCCTGTATCCATATGGACCTGGCACCAGAGATCTAGAGACACCAAAGATGGATGATGGGAGTTCTGCTGAAATCAATTTGCTCATTTCCTTCATTTACTTCAATGTTCCCTATCGTACCATCTATGTAAGAAAACTCTCAGACTCTGATGATCCCACAGTGAGGTCAATCTTACTGTAAATATTAATGAAAACGCTGTTGTTTTCCCTCCACAGGTCAACAACAACGGTGTGATCTCCTTCAACGTGCAAGTCAGCCAGTTTACTCCAGAGGCTTTCCCCCTGAGTGACAGCAGGTCATTCATCGCTCCGCTGTGGGCCGACGTGCACAACGGCATTCGAGGAGATGTTTACTACCGAGAATCCATCGACCCAGAAATGCTGGAAAGAGCGACGCAGGATGTGCGGAAGTACTTCAAAAACATACCCTCCTTCACCGCCACCTGGCTCTTTATCGCAACGTGGCACCAGGTCACCTTCTATGGTGGAAGCCAGACAACCCCGGTAAAATTCAAACCCAGCATAACATATCACAAATAAAGCACCTGCAGGTCAACAATGCTCCCAAGTGATAGCTTGATGTTTAAAGAAAACTTTGCACTCAGTTAACATTTAAAATCTGAACACCAGTAAACTTCTTCATCGTCTTACTTGGTTTAAGAAGAGACGGTTGATGCCAAGTTATCTCCGTCAAGGCCAACAAATGTGGAGCAACGCTTAGGCAGAAAACACATTCAAGGGATAGTTCATTTTTTGCACCGCCTGCAGTCCACTGATCAGCTCATTGGGTCTATGAAGTATGGGTCCCTGATATAATGTGAGTTTTTATGTTTTTGCATCTCAGTTTGACAAACAATGACACACAAATCCAAGCAACAAATGCTGCACATTATTAATAATAATAATAATAATAATAATAATAATAATAATAATAATAATAATAATAATTGATCAGATTTTTAAAGCGCTTTTCATGATATTCAAAGTCGCTTTACAAAAAAATTTAAATAAAGCAAATAAATAAAACAGAACAAAGACAGAGGTGGGGCGGGAGTAGAGGTTATGTGTTGTAGGCTTTTTTGAACAGGAAGGTCTTGAGGTGGTTTTCAAATGATTGAAGAGAGTCAGAGTTGAGGATGTGTGGAGGGAGAGAGTTCCAGAGAGTCGGGGCAGCGAAGGCAAAGGCTCTGTTCCCCAAGGTGCGGTGCTTGGTCTTCGTGATAGGGGACAGGAGGTCAGCACCTGATGATCTGAGGCGGCTAGATGGGGAGTGACGTTTGAGGAGGTCGGTCAGGTATGAGGGGGCAAGATGGGGAGTGACGTTTGAGGAGGTCGGTCAGGTATGAGGGGGCAAGATGGGGAGTGACGTTTGAGGAGGTCGGTCAGGTATGAGGGGGCAAGATGGGGAGTGACGTTTGAGGAGATGGGTCAGGTATGAGGGGGCAAGGTTATTGAGGGCTTTGTAGGTGATGAGCAGGATCTTGATGCTGTATAGGGAGCCAGGAGGTGCTGAAGGATGGGTGTGATGTGCATTCTGGAGCGTGAGTGGGTGAGTAACCAGGCAGCTGAGTTCTGGACATATTGTAGTTGTTGGAGGTCGGTGGAGGCCGTAAAGGAGGCTGTTCCAGTAGTCCAGTCTGGAGGTTATGAAGGTGTGGTGGAGGGATTTTGGCAGCAGAGGAGGAGAGAGAGGATCTGAGGTGGAAGAAGGATGTTTTGGTGATGTTTCTGATGTGTGGTTTGGAGAAGAGAGAGGGGTCGAGGATGATGCCCAGGTTACGGACTACTGGGGAGGGTGTGATTGTGTGGTTGTCGATGCTCAGTGAGAAGTTCTGGGTGGAGGGGAGGAGGGATTTGGGGCCGATGAGAATGAGTTCAGATTTATTGCAGTTGAGTTTGAGGAAGTCGTTGCTCATCCAGTTTTTAGGTCAGTGATGCAGTTTGTGAGGGTGGAGAGGATGGCAAGAGTGATGGTTTTTGTGGAGATGTAGAGCTGGGTATCATCGGCGTAGCAGGGAAATTGTAGTCCATGGCGGCGTATGATGTGACCGAGGGGGAGCATGTAAAGGATGAACAGCACCGAAGGCTCAGTGCTCAGCTTAGTCTCCCCCTGAAACAGCTAACGATATGTTGATAAGGTAGACATATCATGTTGACCATGGGTTGTGTCATTATGTCATTATGTCCTTTGAAGATGCACGTCCATGTAGCCCTTCTTGTTTTTCCATTTCAACTCCTGAACATTGAAGACAGTTGGAAAAACAGTCAGTACACCAGGGAACTCTGGATGGTGAATGATACAGACTGCTGGTATCCTCTGATTCAGAAGCGTCCTGAAATTCTGTTGTTACCAGGTCCCACTCAAGACAGCAGGAGCTCTCTGGGTTTATGGGTCACTCTGGATCTGACTGAAGTTTCTCCCCTCTCTCTCTCCTTCAGTCCGTTGAGTCCTCTTCTTCCTCTGGTTCATAAAGGTGTCCTCTTGTGTTCACAAATAATGCATGTCATCATCATTTTCAACATCACGCATGACTTAGTTTGGTTGTATCTTTGTCTCCACTGAAGCCTGCAGACCCAAACAGCTGATCAGTGTGCTGAAGGCAGATGTAAGCACTTACTTGGCCATTAATGAGCTTTGCATATGCACATGGCTGGATGCTAGAAGGCTTGACTTTGATATGTTTCAATCATGCTCTGATCTCGAACTTTTTGGCTGAAATAAACTACCCTTGAGTAACATGTGGGACATTATTTTTGGTGATTGAAAGAATACTTTTCAACAATTGTATTCTCTTTGATGCTTTGTTCTAATGTTTTGTCTGTTTGTTGTTTTGTAAACCCGTATTAATCCTCTTATTTGATCGAAAGGTGAACACATTCCAAACTATACTAATCTCAGATGGTGTGACGTCTTTCACAATGTTCAACTATGGAGAAATCACATGGAGCACAGGGACAGCCAGTGGTGGGGACCCTTTAACAGGACTGGGTGGTACTACAGCTCAGGTATTCTCAAAAATACATGTTTGAACTGTAGAAATGGGATTTTAAACATGTCAGCTCATCCCCTCACACCTTTCCCCTTTTCAGTCAGGTTTTAATGGAGGAGACATTGGTCACTTCTTCAACCTGCCAGGATCACGGTCAAACGATGTGGTGAACATTGAGCAGACGACCAATGTAAACACCCCAGGGCGATGGTTCTTCCGTGTAGACACTGAACTGATAGATCCCGCCAATGGCTGCAGCTACAATGGCAAGTTTGAATTTCCATCACTTACCTTATGTACTGTATATTTCAGCACTGACTAGGGGAAGTGTTGAATTTTAAAGTAAAAGTTACAGTTTTAAAGTATTAGTTTTTCTACATCTCAAACAGGACGTTTCTACAGACGAGGAGAAATCTTCTGGCTGTCTGATCAGTGCTCCCAGAGGTGTCGCTGCCTTGACCTTAACAATGAGGTTCAGTGCAACGAGGCTCCCTGCGGCCAGCTGGAGATCTGTGAACAGCAGGATGGGGCGTTTTACTGCCAGCCTACCCGCACCAGCACTTGTGTGGTATTCGGAGACCCTCATTACCACACTTTCGATGGCTTCCTCTATCACTTTCAGGGAACCTGCTCCTACCTGCTGGCTCGACCTTGCTGGGACATGGCGGGGCTTCCCTTCTTCAGTGTGGAAGCCAAAAATGAAAACCGCGGTGTCACCTCTGTTTCTTGGCTTAGAGACGTCACAGTGGATGTGTACGGTCATCGGGTCACATTACCCAAAGGCAGTTTTGGAAGAGTCCAGGTGAGAGTCTTTGGACACATCAATCCCAGAAATGACCAGAATACTTACTTTCGGTGTGCTTCTTGGATGGAGCCTCGACTGTATAAATAATGTACGCAGTATCCGTGACGTCACCCTTCTGTTCTTGAGCGCTGTGTTGAAGCCAATTGTCGGTGGGAGCCATATTGGAAATGCTAAACTCAACCTAGCTTAGTGTGAGGTAAAGAGGCGGGGTTTGAGCCTCGTCGCCAACAGCTATGTGTTCCCGCTTGTCAGTCAAGTCAGTCATGTCCTTAAATGGGCTAAACTCGTAATCTTAATATCTTCTGAACAGTCACGTTATGAAAAAAATCACCCCCCCAACAGTGTGAGCCGATAGAGAAATTAGCTATGTAGACTCAAGCCGTTTTTTGTACCAGGCTGTAAACATGTGGACGCTCAATGAATTGCAGTTTATAACACTTCCTCATGGGCTTCATATTTTGAGACCGAAGGTTGCCGCTTGGGTTGGAGTGGTGCAAATAGTTGATATGGGTTGTATTACGATCATACAACCCTTTACCTGTCCAACCATGTCTAATTTCAGAAGCAGTTAGTACCAGACTGGTGACATCCTTGGAATAGACACTGTAGAGTTCCAGGTGCTACTATGAATCAGAGACCGGGCATGTTGTTGATTGATTCAAAGACTTGGACCCCAGGCCCCTTCAGTTGGCATGTCCAAGTATCTTGGACAAGATACTGAGCCCCTGAGTTTGTGTGAGACTGAATTATGTAAGATCCATGAGAAGGTTAGCATCTCGTATGGAAACCCCTGCCACCAGTGTGTGAAAGTGTGGTAATGAGTGACAGTGGCATGTAGTCATTGGAAGATTAGGAAGTTGCTCCATAAGTGCAGCTGTATTAAAGTCCTTCTGTGACAGCCTTAGACGAGTTCATTGGTCCTTAAACAGATAATTGCACTTATCTGGACTGCAAGCCGGTGACCCAGAATCCACGTGTTGAGCGTTTTATCATGGGCCGTTTTCTCTCATTTTCCTCTGATCTGTCTGTCATTTGTTCTAGGTGGATGGCTTGATGAAAACATTACCGGTCCAGCTCCAGCTTGGTGCCATCAGGGTATACCAGTCTGGGCTTGCTGTTGCTTTAGAAACAGACTTTGGACTCTTGGTAACCTATGATGGCCAGCACTATGCATCCATTTCCCTACCCAGCTCTTACTTTAACAACACATGTGGCCTTTGTGGTAACTACAACGATGACCCGGCTGACGATCCCGTGCTTCCTGACGGCTCCATCGCAGAAAGTGTCGTGGAACTCGGGGGCAGCTGGAGGGCAGAGGACACAGACTGGAGGTGCACGGATGGTTGTGCACAGAACTGTAGCATGTGTGACCCTCAAACAGAAGCCTTCTACTTTCGCTCAGACTACTGTGGACTCATCAACAAAACTGATGGACCCTTTAGGGACTGCAGAGCTGTGGTGGACCCTACAGCCTTTGTGTATAGCTGTGTGTATGACATGTGCAACAACAGAGATAATATCACAACACTCTGCCAGGCTATCCAGGCTTACGCTCTGGCCTGCCAGGCCATTGGAGTCACGATACGACCCTGGAGATCTCGCACCTTCTGCGGTGAGATTCAGTTCACACACATGCTTCATTTTGCGTTGATTTTTACATAATTTTTATTATCTTTCTCTGTTACTGTCTCCCAGCTCTGTCATGTCCGGACTTCAGCAGTTACCAAGTGTGTACAAGTGCCTGCCCAGCCTCCTGCTCAGACCTCACCTCTCCCTTGTATTGTGCTCACCCTTGCACTGAGGGCTGCCAGTGTGACCCAGGCTACGTTCTCAGCGGCAGCCGCTGTGTGCAGCTTGAAGACTGCGGCTGTGAGCACAATGACCTCTATTACCCCCTCAATTACACTTTCTGGGCAGGTCCCAGTGGTGAAGAAGGTGAATGTACACTCCGCTGCACCTGCGGGCTTGCTGGGGAAGTCAGCTGCTTCAATGAGTCCTGTAAAGACGGGGAGGTGTGTGCTGCTGAGGTTGGTTTGCTGGGTTGCTACCCTCGAAGGGAGGGAGTGTGCTCAATCACCCAAAACTCAGTAACATCCTCCTTCGATAGCACTTTCCTGCTGTTCCCAGACGACAGCTCCTACTACCTGCTGAAGCTGTGCGGTCCAGTACCAGCTAATGGCTCGATGGTGGAGGTGAAGATAGGCAGGCGACTGGTGAACAAAGGCCCGACTTGGAAGAGGCCTGTGGTAGTTACAGTGGCTAACATGGAAGCTCAGATGGGAGGGTTAGATTTTGACACAGTAAAGGTCAGTATTTTTTCAACAGAACCAAAACTCTTTTGTTTTCCTCTTCCAGCTGCAGGATATCTGTGACTGTGACACTTTTGTTGGGTTCCAGGTGAATGGGGAACCAGTGGGGCTTCCATACGTTCATCCAATGGAGACGATGATGATCTACAGAGCACCAGGCAATGCCACAGTGGTGGAGTCCCGGGGTCTGCTTCGTGTTCACTACACACGCCAAGGATTCATAAACATCTCCCTCTCCACCATCTTCTACAACGTGACGTGTGGTCTGTGTGGCGTCTTCAATAGCAATTCCACGGATGACCTTCGCCTTCCCAATGGACGCCTAGCGGACTCTACGGAGCAGTTCACAGAGGGCTGGCGGGCCATTGCTGACGACCTCTCCTGTAACGGTGACTGCGATGACTTGTATCGAATGTGCACTGACTTGCGTCTCTACCAGAGTCCCTGGATGTGTGGGAACATCAATGACCCTGGGAATAGTTCATTTCTGGCGTGTCATGCGGTCGTCAACCCTTCTCCGTTCTTCAGGAACTGTCTGTATAACATGTGTGTGAAGGAAGGGAACCGTTCGGCCCTGTGTTCCTCAGTGCATGCGTACGCCACTGCCTGCCAGGATGCTCAAGTGGGTCATGCTTCCTGGAGGAGTGCAACCAACTGCCGTAAGTGGATATATCACACCTTTGACCAAACCCAAAGTTTATGAAACAACGTGTACAGTAGATACAGATAACTTCAAATATCTTAGCTGGCAGTTTTCCCCCTGATTCCTGTCGCATATTCAGCCTCCTCTACACTGGATCTTAAACCTTCTCTCAAAACCCCTTTCAAGCAAGAAAATGTGTCCCATCAGATCCCTCTTTCTTCCTTCTTCTTCATTAAATCTAATTCATTTACTTTTTTCACAAGAGGCATTTAACCAGCCAAGAAGGGAAGTACAGGTGGAAATAATGCCTATAGAGATGGCTCTGTTCCAGTAATTATTCAAATGCTATCCGGCAGGTAATGAGATTGTTAGCCACACATTTGTTTGACAAATCAAAAGTATGCTGTGGAAATGGTCTACCAGTTTTCTTCACTTCAACACTGCTCTACAGGGTTGCAGTAATATTAACCTCTTCTTTCAAGGTGCACATCTCAAGAAACCTGTCATTAAAAAGGTTTTTGTTTGTGCCTTAGTCTAGATTCAGAACAGTTTTTCACAATCCAATAGCAACCCGTCTCCTTGCATATGTGGTCCCCATTTGTTACAGTCTAGCTTTAAGTGAACCAACCACACAGTCAGTGTGTATGCTTCCACTCTCTCTTTGCATTTCTGCTTTGTCACAGCTCTGGCTATTTAGAGCAGGGGTTCCCAAACTTTTCAGCCCAGGACCCACAAAATATAGGTGCCAAAGACTCGGGACCCCCAAATGACCCTACCTATATGAGCATGTGTCTGTTTTTCCTGTGCTGTTATGAATTAACCTGCTGCTACTGATGCTTTTGATAATTAACTGTTCACTAACCCTAGACTTAGGAGTCATCTGACAACAAAGAAAGACAGAAAACTCATTACATTTTCTATTTTCAAGCTTTTATTTCAAGTTTAGCTAATAGCTTTGTCGGTAATATTTACTATAATGGGTAAAATGTACTATTTTTCAACCCACACTTTAGGAACCCCTGATCTAGAGCCCTCTGCAGCAGATACACAAGGCTTCTAAATTTACTGAATGCCGGAGCACAGTGCATCAATTCAGCACCAAGCGCCAACCTCAGTGTTAAAAACTGCAGTTCCGCAAGTGTCCACTAGAGGCTGGCTCCGGAAGTACCGGAAACCACATACACACCCATTCAAAAAAGCCAATCTTTACAACAGAAATAAACATGTTTACAATGTGTAATTTTTTTAACAGCAGCTTCATAGATATTAAGATTACCAGTTTTCCATTACGAGAGGAACAGCTGACTCGACTGACAGGCGGGAAAACTGTAGCTGTTAGCGAGTTCAGCATATCCAATATGGCACCCTCCGATGATCAGCTTCAAAACAGCGCTCCAGATACAGATGGGTGACGTCACGGATACTACGTACGTCCATTTTTTATACATAAAGGCAGGCCTTTAGACTTTTCGCTAACAGCTACAGTGTTCCCGCTTGTCAATCAAGTAAGCCATGTCCTTATTTTGGTAAAACTCGTAAGATTAATATCTTCAAAAATAACAAGTTATAATTAAATTATGTACAGTTTGTGCTGATAGAGAAATAAGCTATTCAGACCTGAAATCATTTTCTTGAACCAGGCTGTAAACATGTTTATTTCTGCTGTAATGATCGTCTTCTTTGGATGGGTGCGATGTGGTTTCTGGTGTTTCTGCAGCCAGCCTCAAGTGAACGCTCCATGAACTGCAGTTTTTAACATTTCCGCATGGGCTTCCTATATTAAGACAGGAGGTTGCTGCTTGGTTCAGCACAGTGCAGATCAAGAAAGACAGGACATCAGACACAGACACATTTAAACATCCGGTTAATTGTCAGAATAAAGCGGTCGGTGGTGACGCCACATCATATTATCAACAAACTGTCATAATGAGTGGCATCAGGCCTGGAGTCAAGAAAGAGGTTTTCAGAGGCCATCTGTGACAACATGGAGGAGGAGAAGCTCATCATTGAGCTGGAAAACTTGATTGAACTTGAAATCGATTCTGTAGTTAATGTGGTAAATCCTATGTAGTCTCATGACTCCAGCTGTCTGGCAATGCTGCTCTGTGCTGTGCTCTGAAAACAAGTGAGCATGGAGCCAAACTGCAACAAGCTGTCATGTAACACACACGACCAGTGGAAGTACTGGGTTAGACATTTCTTTAAAAATCACATCCAAAGAATGATGGACACTTGATTTAGGGGGGATGCTTTTTGAGTTGTCCAACAGCTAAGACATTAAAGCTACGGTCACATATGGGATACTGCCAAGGGATAACTTACTGCTCTTCTAAGTCACCATTCAGTCTTGAAGAAACAAGGTTTTGTTGCAGAGTTATCTGAGTATGGATTTGGCTGTACTTTTTGCTGCTCCCTCTCTTACGTCCCTTTTCTCTCTCAGCTCTTCCCTGTCCAGAGAACAGTCATTTTGACGAGTGCACCGGCGCCTGCCCTCTGACCTGCTCCAACTTGGATGAACCAGAAGAGCCGTGCCCCCTGCCGTGCCAGGAAGGCTGTCAGTGTGAGGAGGGCTTTGCGCTGCGTGATGGCTTGTGTGTGGCTCGCAGTGACTGTGGCTGTGTGAGCCACGGGCGCCAGTTGGCCACTAATCAGACTTTCTGGACGGACTGGGAATGTCAGGAGCGCTGCTACTGCAACGGCTCAGACAACAGCGTGTACTGTCAGCTCGCGCCCTGTCACTCTGAGGAGTACTGTCAGGAGAATGATGGCCTGTATTTCTGCCAGCCACGCACCGAGGCCCTGTGTGTGGCAGCTGGTTATGGGCATTTTCTTCCATTTGCTGGCGTTCCTTTTGAGCTGCAGAGCTCTTGTACTCTTAGGATGGCCACCACTGATTGTGGGAGAGATAGCACAGACCCCACAACCATCAGCAGAACCTTTCCTCGATTCAAACTGGCTGCTCGAAATGAGGAGAGGGACACGGGCCAGGCCATTTGGGTGAGGGGTTTCGTACTGGAGGTGTACGATTATGAGATTGAAGTATCTCGAAGCTACAAAAACACTGTCACGGTGAGTGCATGATGATTAAACAAGCAAGAGTGGGTTCATATTAAAGAATAACTGTGTTAGGGCTCATAATCAGTAGCAGCAAAGAAGAAGTGTGATTGAGGTAGCCATGGGGGGCTGAACTGTTCAGCAGGTGCAAGTCATTTTAATGTAACAATGATAACAAAAATATTATTGCAAAATATTCTATCACACCAGGTATTTAATTCAAGTTAAGGTTAAACGGAAAAATGCTACAACAATCAATTCCCTGCAATAATAATACAAAAAAACAAATGCATTGAAAGCCACAAACCATGGAGATACAAATCATTAACTCTTTTCAGTACAGAACATTAATCCTGAAATTATTTCAGACTGTCGTTTTGTGTGGTCCAGCAGCTGCTACTAGCTGCAGCAAGTGGTGGACAAAGTCCACGTCTTCATTACTTAGGTCAGAGTATAGATCCTCCTGGTCAAACATTCCTCCAATACAAGTGACAGTTGTTCAGTCAGATTCTGACTTGAGTTAAAGTCCTGGAGTACTTGCTTTTAAAAGTACTGAAGTATTCAAAGCACTTTTTAAAATATCTCTAAACGTATTTTCACAAAGCATGAGGTCAGTCAAGAATGCATGGGTGAACATTCTGCTCCGTTCTGTTTATCTAGAAAACATGATTTCATATGTAAAAAGTCTACCATGAAATCTAAACTAAGTTACTACAAGCACAGACAAGTTTACAATGTTCCTCTGGAATCAAAGCAGTATGTTAGCTCCAGACCTCCACATGCTTTCTCAGGTTAGATGCTGATGTTTTGGAGGCTGTGATGAAGTTTGTGTGGTAAACAGATCAGAGATTTACAACAATACAAACAATCATTCTTTATTTCAAAAGCTCAAACGTGGGTTTAAAATATGGCCGTGGTGCTCAGGTAGAGAATCATCATCCTTCTCAGTCATAGCCATCATCACCACGACTAAATGAACGCACTGATCTGAAGAACGTTTGATCTACACTCAACCCAGGTAGGGCTACACCACTGAGACAGACCAAACACAAGGACACCAACAGTTTATGGTCTTTGGGATCTGATTTCAGAAAAGAAAACTCATCAGCTGACTTCAAAGATAAAGTCGTGAGTAACTAGAGCTCTGATAGAAATGTAGTGAGTCAAAAGGATGATATTTGTCTTTAAATGGAGTAAAAGTAATAATTTCCCCCAAAAATGATACCCAAGTAAAGTACAGATACTCAAGCAGATGCACTTAAGTACATTTACTTTGTTACTGTCCACCACTGGCTGCAGCTAATGTTAGCCCAGGGCACACAGCACATGGCAGGAGTGACTTACTTCCAGCCGTGACACAAACTTACAATTTGAATGCACTTCATTCAGAGAGTCATCTTGCTTATCATCCTCCATCTACAGCAGCACAATGTCTCCACCATGTTAGCAATCTGCAATTGAGATGGTTTCTGACAGCAGGTAAACACAGACACAGGGCGACAGGTAGATCTGTGACACTGGTACCTGAAGTGTTCATTAGATGAATTGTTCTGAATTCAACAAACTTCTGCACTGTTTGAATATTTGATCAGTCCCTCATTAAAGTGGGTTCGCCCTGTTCTTGCTAACTTAAGTTATGACGTGCAATAATGCAGCATCCTCTTTAAAGTTCATCAGGAGAGTTTAGAGCTGTGTGAATCTGATGACAGAGTGCTGACAGTGTCACTATCACAATATCACAGGTGAAGTTATGACATCACTAAACTCTACCTGATAACCTCAGGTGGAGACACAGAGGAAATCCCTTCCTTCTTTAAATAAAGAGCAGAAAGCAGCAGAGGCTGAGGATGCAGAGGTTACTGTAGGTCAGATCACATTTAGCTGTAGGTAATAAATATGATTTAAAAGACCAAGATAAATGACTTTTAGAAGCACATAGAGATGTAGATTCATGTTACAGAGACTCCTGTATTGAAATAATACTATAATGGTGTTAACATCAAAATATGGTGTCAACACAAACCTACCTGGAATATGTGTTACTCCTCATTGCAGTGGCTCACTCTACTCTCACTCTAAAATATGTTTATGAATTTTGTCACATTTGTAAGACATGGATTTTTAAAATTGTATATATTTTCATTCTAAATTTGACTGCAAACCTTGAAATGAAGAGATATTCAAAGTATTTGACTTACATATCAGTTCATTAAATGTATTCATCTGCAGTTCAGGGTTATAAATGGACGGGTTGCTGAGTATAGGCTGATTTTACCATACTCCAGAAGGTCTCCCTATTTTCCACAGTCCAATGTTGGCAGGTATGCGGATATGTACTGTGCCAAGGAACATTCTAGAGTATGTTTACTGTACTTGAGTGTTACTTTTTGGGGAAATGTATTACTTTTATTCTACTGCATTTAAAAAGCAAACATTCTAGTTTTAACTCCACTGTTTCTATAAATGTTGTCGTCACTCACTACTTGAGTTTTTCCTGATTTTACTCTTATTTTCTAAAGTCCAATCCAAAAGTGGTGACCGTTGAGCAAACATGACTCAGATCAGGCAGTTCATTTCATGGTGGTAATGATGGCTAAGGGCTGGGAATGATGACGATTCTCCACCTGTGCACATGTGGCCATATCTGAAGCCCATGTTTGAGCTTTTTGAAATGACAACTGATCTGTATCGTGTTAAGTACTCGCTTTGTCTCCAACGCACAGCCTCCATCAAGGTCTGCAAAACATTCACTGTTCAACCTTTAATGTCTGAAACCACCGGAGAACACTTTGTCCATAAGAGGTGCCAAAAGTAACACAAACCAAAGCTTTATTATACTGACAAGCAAGAGTTTTGTTTATTTCATATAGCACTTGATCACAAAAGTACTGGGTGGAGCATAACGTGGGCTCAGGCAAGATGAAGCCCTGCTTGTGTTGCTTATATTAAGACCGTCATACCTCCTCCACTTTTCTGCATGACCCTCAGAGGTCATAGTTGTTGTATTTGTGAGGACATGTTATTTCTAATCAAGCCGATAGAATAACCAGGCAGAGGGTGAATTCCACTTTGATTGGCTTAAGGTGGATCTAATTTCAATGGGCATCTTTTATCAGGCTGGATTTGGCTCAGACAAAACCCCGACCCTGAGCGACATTTGGACCGGGTTCACAAACGGCCTGAAAGATCTGAGGAGAAGCAGAAGTGACACATAACCCAACTCACACACATTTTGATTCCCTCAGTTTCTTCCTCCGTCTCTCATGTTCAATTAGATTATATGAGAAACGCATAGAAGCTCTTTCAGCGAGTCTTAATGTTATCCATTCATCACCTGGGTTTCCCCTCATACTTTGAAAACATGCAGCTCACTTTGCTTCATTAGGAATGTGTTGGTGATCCAGCCTGTTCAACTAAAAGCACCTTTAATGACTCTCTCCTCTCTCAGGTGAATAAAGAGCGCTTGTACCTTCCTCTGAGGCTGGGTCCAGGGAAAATCAACATCTTCACGTGGGGCATGCAGCTCATTCTGGAGACAGACTTTGGCCTAAAGGTGGCCTTCGACTGGAACACTCTGCTCTTGTTAACTTTGCCCCGTGACCTCTATAACACCTGCTGCGGTATCTGCCAAGGCATACCTTTATCCCCACCCATGTTCCTCACGACGGACTGGGGCATGTCGTGGGCAGAGAGGGACACCTTCTGCCAGGTGGGCTGTGGAGACTCCTGCCCACGCTGCGGCCTGGGAGACAAAAGCGACTTAAATGACACTCCTCTCATGGTCGCCGACGCAAACATGAGCAGTGACGACGACAACGGGGCCAATGAGGTCAACACAGCCATGCGCTTTCATATCGGAGATGGACTGTATGTGTTTGTGGAGCCTGAAGCGGTGAGGCTGTGTGGGCTGATTGTGGATCGAGCCGGTGTGTTTGCTAGATGTCACAGCAAGGTGGCGCCAGCGTTCTTTTATCAGAGCTGTCTGCAGGACACCTGTTTGGATCAGGGAGCTCAGGATACTATCTGTAACTGGCTGCAGATGTATGCCAGCACATGTCAGACCCAAGGAGTGCCTGTTACCGGCTGGAGGAGCGACACACCGTGTGGTGAGTACACGTCTGTGTTCAAAGCCTAAAACATAACATCCAAATAAACTGAAAGGAGTGATGTTCAGGGAGCTGGATCATTACTTTGAATAAACAGCAGAAATATAGCCTCAGGAAGACTTTCTATGAAACTCTGAGTATTCTTCAGAAAACAATGTCAACAGTTTTCTGAAGAGTTTCTTCAGAATAAAAGTTCCAGTGAAAGGTTAGATTATTTTACTTAATTCCTGCTCCAACAAAACGTGTCATTTTTACATTTATTGTCTTTGAATTAAATTACAAATAAAACTAATGTGATCACGATGCGATTAAGGGACAACATTTTGCACTATTTTGTCCCTCTCTGCACACCATACTTAAGCATCTTCTTGCTTCCTGCTGCTGACATGATGAAAAATAACGACACCACTGCACTTTTGAATGTTACATTTCACTCAGTCCACAAGGTAAAAGTCATAAGCACTCTGTGTGAATTGGAATTCAAATATCACAGAAGTACTTTGAGCTTGTGCTAACAGCTACGAGCTAAGCTTACAGGGGCAGCTTATTAGACTGATGTCAGCAGGTACTGTGACCTGTGGATGAGACCAAACAGTGAAAGGTAACCACAGTGCTTGCTGACAGGGTGGAAAGCTGTCTCTTACACATCTAAGTCCTGAAGTCAGACCACACTGGAGCAGGAGTTTGAATAGTTAATCTAAAATCCATTATCATAATGTTAATTTCATTGATTTGATTCCCAACCAACGAAACGGGTAAGAATTGTTTTTCACTGTTAATATGGACTAATATGGAAATATTTAATTTCTGCGATTATTATGAATAAATAAACATTTACAAACTAACATTTTACAGACTCACATTAAACACATAAAAAGGTGAGCTTTTGCATTGATAGTTGGGTATTCTTTTGTATGTTTTTTTTTTCTTTCTTATTGTGCAAGAAATGTACTTTACAAGAAAAGGGTGACCAAGTGACAGTAGACAGAATAACAAGTAAACAAGGCACGAATATGGAAAACATAAAAAAAACAGACTAAGAAAACAAATGTAAAAACAAAAACAAGACAACCACAGCTACAACAAAACTAAACAGTAAACCTAACAAACAAACAAACAAAAACAATTGATATTTATAAAAAATAGAGCAGAAATAACCTAAGAAGTACGCAATGAAAGAGGGAGAAAATAATAATAATTATTATTATTATTATTAATAATAATAATAATAATAATAATAATAATAATAATAATAGTAACAGTAATAGGAAAGTAAATAAAAATATCTTATATCAATAATGATAATGAAACAGATACGGCTGAATGACAAAAAAATCAAGAAATCAAAATAAATAAATAAATAATAATAATTCTAATAATAGGAAAATAAATAAATATCTTACAGAAATGGCTGAATAACAATTTGTTAATTATTAATTTCAAGGGGTTAAGATTAAATAAAAATAATAATAATAAGTAGATAATATTAAAATGAATAAATAAACAAAAAGTGTGTTTTGTGAGGGTTAATATTTGTGTGGGAAGGCTGAGGTTATGATGGTTAGTGAATATCTTCACATGTATTCCAAATATGAGAAGTGGAAGGTGGAAAGATTGATAAGATTATAAGGAGTAAGGAATTATTTTGTATTACTTATTCATTGTCTTGTATTTATTGGTGCTAAACATGAATGTCTTATGGTGCTTCTTGGTATCAGAAGCAGAAGATGGACTTATTATTTGATTTAAATAAAGGAGAAAAAAACCTCTGTAAAATCATGTATATACATATATATACATAAAATAAATATGATAGCTACAAGAATAATAAAATAACAAAATATTTTGTATCTACAGCTCCAGTCTTTATGCTAAGCTAGGCTCACCATACTCTTATTTAACACACATTTGAAATTGATACAATAGGGCACAGATAGCCTAGCAGTTTTAGCATGCGCTCCATATACAGAGGCTATAGCCTCGCTCACAAGCTCGATTCCTGGCCTCAGAAAATAACATTTTTAATTCAAAATGTTGAACTATTCTTTAAAAAAAACTACCTGCAATCATTGCTCATCACTACTCTAACACCTTTCTCAACCTGCCTCCTCCCAGTCCAGAGCTGTCCTCCAAACAGCCACTACTCCAGCTGTGTCTCAGTGTGCCCGCCTCAGTGCGCCCCCGCCCGGGGACAGAGGGACTGCAGCCAGGACTGTGTGGAGGGCTGCCAGTGTGACCAGGGCTACGTGCTCAACGGCAAGAGCTGCATCCTGCCCCAAAACTGTGGCTGCTACACTGATGGCAAGTACTATGAGGTCAGTCTCACATCCAGCACCACATGGAATAAAAGCAGAGTAGTTTGTCTCAGTCTTTAATATCAATCTGAACATTTGTATCATCAGCTCTCAAATTCGGACTCATTTGGTGTGATTTAATGCCCGCCAGTTGTAGATATAACGTCAAAGGACATGTCTGTTTCAATACACAAAGAGTCCATCTCATCAAAGCAGTGTTGAGACAAGTTACACTAATAAATCAGTCAGACTTATGAGTTGGGGAAAGTTTAATTTAAAGCTTAAATAATCAATTTTTTGTTAAATAAGACAAAAATCAACATAAAAAATGAACCAACTGATCGTGTCGTCCCTGATTTTAACGTGAACTCTCTTCGTTTCAGCCCAAACAGCTTTTCTGGAACAACGACTGTACCAAACGCTGCCAGTGCATCGGACGAAACCTGATCCAGTGTGACCCCCGGCGCTGTAAGGCAGAGGAGGAGTGCACCCTGCGGTACGGAGTGAGAGGCTGCTTCGCGCGGCGCTCCCAGCACTGCGTGGCGTCAGGCGGTGGGGTCTTCAGGACCTTTGACGGGGCGTCGCTGCGGCTGCCGGCCTCCTGCTCCTTCGTCTTGTCCACAAACTGCCACAAGCTGCCCGACCTCTCCTTCCAGCTCATCGCCAACTTTGACAAATGGAGCACACCAAACCTCACCACCATCTCTCATGTGTACCTCTACATCAACGAGGAGAATATACTCATCTCAGGCAACACGGTCAAGGTGAGAGGGTGCTTGGTTTATCAACAGATCTGTCAGATAGGAAAATACTGAACCACCTTGTTCAAATTTCTTCTTTGCTGTTGGATAACAGAATAAGATTTAATAACAAAAGAACACCAAAGAAACCACAAAAACAAACCTACTCAAAAGAAATTCCAAGATACTAAATCCAAAAGTCCAAAATAAAACAGAGGGAGCACAAGGAAGGTTCACAGTGATCCAACACAGGACAGGGGGAACATGGGCTGTTTTTAAACCTCCTACTATACTAGCAGTACGTACTGATTTGATCTAAATTCAGTATGTAGTATGTGAACAAGAGCAAAATCTGCAGTATGCTAAAACTACCCGGATGTCGTACTGATTCAGGAACATGTCTCAGTCTGCAGCGGACCAGTCTGCCTCAGGTACTGTTTGAAATGTGAAAATGATTGAATTCCATATAAACCATTTCTTCACTTTTTAAATCATAAGTGATGCTCAAGAAGCAGTTTATCTATCAGCTTGTCCGTTGTTTACTTCCTCATTCTGAAACCGGAAATCCAGCGACACCTGACCAAGCATCCTGCAGACCAGATCCAACAGAACAATCAAACTACAGACTACCTCAAACGCAGTATGCAGTACGTACTGCATATTGCCTAATAGGAAATATGTAGCAGGTGGTTTTAAGAACAGCCGTAGAAACTAAATACCAAGAGTAATTAAAGGTGACATATCATGCAAAATGTACTTTTTAATGGTTCTTTACCTGAAATATGTTTCCCTGGCATGTCTACAAACCCCCCAAGAATGAAAAAAATCCATTCTGCCCCTGTTCTGATTTCTCCACCTTTCTGTAAATGTGTGTGAAACGAGCCGTTTCAGACTTCCGTGTTTTTGTTACGTAACAACAATATCCGGTCTGTCACGGAGTCAGAGCTCGGAGCTTGTTCAGCCCATAGACTGTATAAAATAATACTGAATCCCTCCCCCGTTTTTCATTACCTGCACAAATGTGTGCTAACAAGGAGCTTAGGAGGGAGGCATGCTAGTTGTAGGCTGTCTTAATAAACACAAAGGTCGGTTTTACTCCCCACGTCTGCAGATTTGAAGATCTAGTGGATGATTTGTATTTACCATGGATAAGTGCTAGCGCTAGTTAGCATAGCCACATAGCTACATGTTCATAGCTGTAGCTGTAGCTGTAGCTGTGTACCAAGACACACGTCGACATACTGACAAATAAAACAACAAGAAACACTAAATCTGTGACCAATCCTTCAGAAAAGGTCCTGCTGCCTTTCTGGTAGAGGTCGGTTTTACTCCCCACGTCTGCAGATTTGAAGATCTAGTGGATGATTTTTATTTATCATGGATAAGTGCTAGCACTAGTTAGCATAGCCACATAGCTACATGTTCATAGCTGTGTACCAAGACACATGTCGACATACTGATAAATAAAACAGCAAGAAACACTAAATCTGTGACCAATCCTTCAGAAAGGTCCTGCTGCAGGCGCCTCTCCTTCAGGATCAGATTCTGGGTCAGATTCAGAGGGTTGAAGTAACGTGATCTATGAGAAGCCGTGTATACTCAGCCAACATGTAAACATTAGATCAACGTGCTGGAGAGCCGAGGCACATCCACTTCCTGAGGGGGCGTGGTCAGAGGGAAAACAGAGTGTTCTGAGGAGGACTGAAGAAGAGGGTTTTTCAGGCATGCCAAAACCTGATTTCAAAGTGTTTTTTTGAGCATAAACTTTAAAGACATGTTTTGGGGACCTCTTAGACCTATATATATTGATGAAAAAAGCGTGATATGTCACCTTTAACACATGTGTGAACCAAGCTGCAACCTCCGGCCACAAGAATTTAAGCCAATGCGGAAGTGTTAAAAACTGCAGTTTCTCAAGTTTGAGGCTAGGATATTCAAAGAAGCCGATCTTCACAGCAGAAATAAACATGTTTACAGCCTGGTAAAAAAAAGTAGTGTAGTCTGGATAGCTCACTTCTCTATCAGCACCAAGCGGCAACATCCGGTCTCAAGCTTTGAAGCCCATGCGGAAGTGTTATAAACTGCAGTTCATCGAGAATCCACTTGAGGCTGGCTGCAGAAACACCAGAAACCACATACACACCCATTCAAAGAGACGATCTTTACAGCAGAAATAAACATGTTTACCGCCTGGTACAAAAAACAGCTTCCGTCTACGTAGCTAATGTCTCTATCAGCACACACTGTACAGGGGGATGAATTTTTGTGCTCTTTATGGCTACTCTCCTCAGAGTACATCCTCCTCTTGTGTGGACAGTTCTGGACGGACCACACACACACACACACACACACACACACACACACACACACACACACACACACATACACACACACATACACACACACATATATTCCTCTCCCCGGCAGCACATTGATTTTACCAACTAAAAAGAAGAGTGCCATTTTCTCAACAAAGGAGCAGACCTGCCTCCCCTGTTTGTAATACACTTACTATCGACAAGTCCCTCACACAACCCCACTTTGAACAAACTTTCCCTGTAAGGCCAACAGCTTTAATTTTGTCTTCTATTGCTCTACTTCAGAGCAGCAGGCAGCCATTTATAGCACAGAGCTCAGATAAACCCAGCACCTGGGCTGCACTGTGCAGCAGACAGATAACAGAGCAAGACCAAGCAGTTCTATTATGTAGACCCAAACCAAAAGGAGAGAGAATCTGTGAGTTAACTGTGCACGGGGCCAGAACCAGGACAAACACATCTCTGTCTACTGAGTGTGTACCCAACTGATAACATGTAACAAAAAAGGCGTTTTTCCACAGCAGGAACTTCTACCTTGGAACTAGGGACTTTACCCCTGAACTATGTGCGTTTCGACCGGTGGACCCAGGGTCTAAATTAAGTTCAGGGGTAGATAATCTCCCCCCTAAAAAGCCCCTGCTAGGAGGGTGGTACTTAATACAGGTACCTGGGCTTTCGCGGGGCAGGGCCTGCAATGCTGAACGTGTCTGATTGGTAGATTAACCACAGTGTTTTTATTCCTCCCTCCTTCCACAATAACATCACACACATCTGTGATTCACTTGATTTCTCTTTCTTTCATTAGTTTTTATTTGTTCTATCTTTTTTGTATGTGTGTGTACTTTTCAAAAGAAGAAGCTGTGATTCTCTTGATTTAGCAGCTTGTAACAGTAGTCTTCTCTCAGCCCACCGTGAATGCGTCTCTCCCGGTGTTACGGTTTTAAGAGTGACCCTGTAAACTGGAGACCTTCAGTTGAACGTGTCAGTGTTTGTAGAGTTTACACAGCTGTTGAAACACAGAGGGAGTTCCTGGGAATGCAAACTAGTTTAGTTTTTATTAAGATTTCAAAATATCCTCATCAGATATTTAATGATCGTCTAAAGACGTTTATGAGGGATGCATCCGGCTGAAAGTCTCCAGTTAACAGGGTGGCTGTTTAAACCAAAACACCGGCCGATCTCTGCCACGGCTTTTTGAGTTCAAAAGGATTTTAAAGGCGTGTTGAAACGTCTTTGCTACTCGCGCTTATCTCCTCTCACGTGTTGATTCAGTGAATCCATCTGTGATGAAATATAGCACCATCTAAAATAGCACCAGCTGAGTGTCTTCATGCTAACAGGCTAACTGTTGTGCTGCTCATAATGATACCAGCCTGTCCGTCTGCTTCTATGGTGTCATCTGTGATGAATGGCATTCCTCTTTTTTTTGCCCTCTACTGGTCTGGTGGTGAAGTACATTTACTTTTTTCCCCCTCCATACGTCACTGGCCTGATTTGTACAATCTACCCGGGACTTCAGCCCGCCGTCGAAAACGCAGACAACAATGGGGGCACAGGAACCTTTTAGTTCAGTGAAAAGTAGTTCTGGGGGCTAAAAGACCCCAGAACTCTTGGTTGAAATGCACCTTATGAAATCAAACATGGACAACATTAAGCTGTCAGCGTCAGTACACTTCTGCACAAGCTTTGGTAACTTTGAACTCGTGGGACGTAGGGTCACATGCACACAGAGGAGTCAGTCTGTAACAACAGGACATTCACTTTTATCAAGATGTCAGTGTTGTGTCTTTTTTTCATGATAGTCCTGCTTTAATAGACCAGTTACCTCAAAGAGCTCATTTCTGTTCCTTTCCAAGAAACTCAACAAACACGTCCTGTTCAAATACCTGGAGGAGTCCCTGCCACCAAAATAACCAATTACCACAAACAGCCTGGTAGAGCTCCTCCATTCAGTCTCCAGGCCTTTATATTCCAGTCAGAGTGAGCTCAGAGAGGTACTTAATGATTCACTGATTGCCCTCCGCTTTAGATCTCAATGAGTCATTATCCTGCTTTATCTAAAGGGGCCATTCACCGCCATTTTTCAGAACTGCCTATCAGCGGTAATGTGTTCAAGAGGCTGAGGTCATTTTCACAAGAACACAGAGTTAATGAGAGCTCCACTTCAGACTGTCATGATCTCTGCTTTGAGCCGTCTCTTCTCTGTCTTTAGATAAAGCCCCTCAGTTGAAAGGTTCTGCTACCAAGAACTCATTTTATGCAGACCACTTCAATGTTTTTACTCTTTGCCAGGAAATAATCAACCCTGACACTCGTATCAAGCATCAGTGTCAAATATTAAACTTCAAATCTGTGCAGTTAGGGCGAAGCTTCCTAAACTCAGATTCATGTTTAATACTTTACTCGTTTTCAATATTTGAAGTTAGGGTTAATATCTTTGCCTGACACTGACTTGTCATAACTCCCACACTGTTAAAACAAAAAACTGTGAAAACTCAAAATTTCAAGGTAACTGTCTGCACTGGATTTTTGAGTTTTGAGGCTAACTAGAAATGTTACATTTGAGTCAACTGATGAGTTTTTGTTGAGATAACTTATCATTCATATGTAGTGTAACTTAAAGTGTTGACTTCTACATACTAAGGAGTGAAAGTTGTGCCAACTTATTATTGTTTGTTCAGAAAATGTTCCTTTGTTACTGCACGTTACTGCAAGGTTTTAAGTTTAGCTAGCTAATGTTCAAGGCGGCTAACTATTGGTAATGACCATGCCTTATTAAATTAACTAAACAAATTAAAGTGACAGTAACCGGTAATCAACTCACCATCAACTGACCAACTGTAAAGATAGAGTTTCAATACAATACTCAAACCAAATACTCACCTTTAGGGTGATCAAATCCACACAGGACAGAAGAGATGGTGCCACATGTGGGGAATTGAAAGTGTGGAAGACCCCTGTAGATTTGAGTTGGAGACCCCGTTCTTTACCTGAAGCAGACTCAAATCATTTAGCCGAGCCTCAAACCAATAATTTCAAGTTTTGCCAACCTAACTTATGAAATGAGAACAACTTTACACAACAAACTTAATACAGGTAGTTGAGATCACTACTTTTCAGGCCAACAATTTTAAGTTTTCATTTTTACAGTACATTCAAAGATTTATAAGATCATATCGGTTCAAAGAACAGGATTTTGAAGCTTCCTGCATAAAACCTTTGTGGGGTCTCAGAGCTGGATCTGTAAATATGATAAGATACATGAGTGGGAATGCAATATGTTATCAGACTATTGTTGCTATCGGCACAAAAAAACTAAAATGTTAGTTATCCGTAATGGCAATAGGTGACTCATTTATTCTAAACACACAATGACATGAAGTATGGAAGTCTATCAATCTTTATTTGTATAGCACCAAATCACAACAAACGTTATCTCAAGACTCTTTTACAAACAGAAGTATTTTAAATTGTCTGAAACAAACAACATATTAATATTTGCAATGCTTCTAAAGCACAGGTGATGTGAGGAGGAACGAAACGACACTTGTTCAACTCTACCTGTTTAATTGTGCAACTCAAGAACCATCATCCTGAACCCCACGGGTCTCTGAAAACTATGAATGACAAGAAAAAAGTCAGAGCCAGCAAAAACCTGTCAAAAACCTCTACTTCAGTCATTTAACAAAGCTTAGACACATATCTGCAATCACTCCAACTTTAAGGAACTTAACAAAACAATCACTGGACTCATGTCTCTCAGTAACACGCCTTTCAGTGGGTGGAAAATGCTGGTTTCACGGCTGATGATGAACTTCAGTACGCTATGCCAAGCTGGCGTTACTTCTCAGTCTGTAGCCTTTTTGCTGAACTGCAAATCTTCGTGTCCTGAAGAGAAGTTCCTTGCCAATGCTACTCATGCTAGCTTCACTGCAGCAGTCAAAGTCCTGCCAGCATGTTGAGCGTCAGTGCCCAGTGGACTGACCACGTAAATCAGACCCCTTTCCTTTGGAATCATCCACCAGTCAGGGTCCGGGAGGCAGACACCCTCTCTACTTTTAAGAGTAGGCTTCAAACTTTCCTTTTTGATAAAGCTTATAGTTAGAGCTTGATCAGGCTTGGACCAGCTCTTAGTTATGCTGCTATAGGCTTAGACTGCCGGGGGAACTGGCACACTGGGATCCTGTCTCACCCCCTTCCCCCCAACCCCCTCATCACTTACTTTAACTCTCCCTGTCCCATTAAAGTTACTAACCATAGACCTCTCTGGAGTCCCTGAGCTCCCTTGTCTCGTAGGTTCCTCTGAGCTGCCGTAGACGTCCTTCTGCTGTGGACGTGCCAGACCCCAGCTGATACGGACGTGCTGGACTCCAGCGGCAACAGCTTCTACTACTCATCTCATCACTAAGATTTCTCTCTCTCTTGTGTCTGTGCAGGTCAACGGTACACCAGTCTCCGTCCCGTTCGTTACCGGACTGATGACACGCCTGTCCACGTCTGAGGGTTTCATCGTCATCGACACGCCTCAGGACATCCAGGTCAGATACAACCACTTTAACACGCTCAGCATCACAATGGGCCAGCGGCTTCAGAACAAGGTGTGCGGCCTCTGTGGGAATTACAACGGAGACCCCAGTGACGACTACATCACCTCCAGGGGCAAGCCGGCTGTAAGCGCCCTGGAACTCGCTCAGAGCTGGAAGACCAACGGGATGCAGAACAGGTGGGTGAGACTCCAGACATGGAGGAATGTTTTGAACTTGAACATGCAGTGATGATTAAAGCTATAACTGGCTCAACGTTTAAATGTTCTTTTATGTCTACTGTAAAGCAAAACGCTCTGTCACATTAGGAGCTGACCGATGTTTGGGTTGGCTGATAATCTGTTTCAGCATTTCATTTTACTGATAGCAGATAAAATGTCTTCACTGAAAAGCACATTGGATCTGCTACCTATGAAAAAGCTTATGAAATTCCCACACTGACAGGTGATTATAACACAGGTGAACTTGTAACTTGAAGCTTACAGTGTGCAGATGGAGAACAGAGTAGTTTACTAAACACTGCACACAGCCTCGACCTTTGAAACTTGATGCCAACAGACGTGTTGAGGCTGAATTACAGCCGTGTTAGGTTCACTTTGATATCAAAACAAATGACTACATAAAGGAAGCTGTGCTGATTAGCATATCTGCTCAAAACATCGCAAAAAAAATAAGAAGACAACATTTTGTGAACTTCTATGACAATATCTTGTATCAATACTGCAGAAATACACCTGGAGCATTCCTCAGACAGCTCACATTTCAATAGACTCAACTCAACTCAACTTTATTTATAAAGCACTTTAAAAACAGAGTGCAGTACATAAATAGACAAACAATGCAGGCATAAAACAATTAAAACACAGGATAATAAAACAATAAAAACAATAAAACAATAGAAACAATAAATACAAATAAACCATAAAACACTAAAACAGGAGCAGAGTCTCATGCAGGGTTGACAGCCAAGGAATAAAAATGTGTTTTTAGACGAGCTTCAAAAATGGACAGTGAGGAGGCTTGTCTAATGTGGAGGGGAAGCTCATTCCATAATTTAGGAGCAGCAACAGAAAAAGCTCTATCTCCTCTGAGCTTCTGTTTTGACCTTGGTACCTCCAGGAGCAGCAGATCAGCTGACCTGAGGCACCAAGCAGGAGCGTAGGAGTGAAGGAGCTCAGAGAGGTAAGGCGGGGCCAGACCATTTAAAGATTTAAAAATAAATAAAATAATCTTAAAATTTACTCTAAAGTGCACAGGTAGCCAGTGGAGGGAGGCCAGGATTGGAGTAATGTGCTCCCTCTTAGCCGAGAAGTAATAAAGGCATGGATTACTGTCTCAAAGTGCTTCTGTGCAAAAAGAGGCTTCACCTTTGCCAGCTGCCTAAGCTGAAAAAAGCTGTACTTTACCACAGAGCTAATTTGCCGATCCAATTTAAAATCACTGTCCATCTTAAAACCCAAGTTTGAGACTGTTTTAAATAATCTGTCCAAGGGCCCAAGTCAACAGGAGGGGGTTCACATGGGCCACTGGGACCAAACACCATCACTTTTGTTTTATTTTCATTGAAATTTAAAAACTTTAAAGTCATCCAGGCTTTGATGTCCTCAAGACATGCCAGAAGTGGTGTGAGGGAGGAAGCATTACTCTTTTTTAACGGCACATATATCTGACTGTCGTCAGCATAACAATGGAAGGAGATGCCATGCTTTCTCAGGATGGAGCCCAGGGGTAGTAAATACAAAGAGAAAAGCAGGGGCCCCAACATTGACCCCTGTGGAACCCCATACAGCAGTGGGGCAGAGCTGGACTCTGAATTTCCAAGGCTTACTCTTATACTCATGTCTGCTGTTAGGTCCAACAGAACAAGAATTACATAGTCACCAGAGTCATTTGCAAAGAGGATATCATTAAAATCTCTTAATAAAGCTGACTCAGTGCTATGGAGAGTTTTAAAGCCAGATTGAAAGACCTCCAGGACCTCATGCTCATCCAGAAACATTTTTTAACTGAAGGCCTTTCTCCAAGATTTTTGAAATAAAAGGGAGCTTGGAGCACGCTGCGATCAAGGCCAGGTTTCTTAAGTAGAGGCTGCACCACTGCATGTTTAAAACTTAGGGGAACAACACCAGTAGACAGACTGCTGTTGATAATAGCCAGAACTGACTGCCCTATACTAGGGAAAACCCTGTTTAAATAGGCTGGGGGTGACAGCATCACGGGGAGAACCTGATGGCTTATTATGGCCAACCAGATCCTCTAAGAACAACAGAGACACAGGCTCAAACTTATGAAGAGCTGCAGAACAAGGAACAGGGTCCGAGGGGTCAAATGCAGGAGCCAAGATGAGAGTCCTTGAAGTAGCAACTTTATCAATAAAGATTTGCAGGAAAATATTACACAATTCAGGAGATTCCTCCAAGCTGGCTGGCTGTGGGGCATTAAGAACAGTGTCAGTGGTTTTAAATAGCACACCCGGGTTATGTCAATTAGACTCAAGGTTGTTTGACAGATATTCTCTTTTGGTCTCTGGACTGTAGAAGTGTTTCTGGGAATATATGTAGGATAACTATGTTCCACAGTGTACAGTAGTATTTACTTTCCAAAATAGCTCCCAGTAAAGACGGGGAAGCTCAGACAGCTGATCGTTAACCAATCATTCAGAAACGTCCTGCTGCAGTCGTAGAGTTTGAATTTCTGCAAGCGCCTCTCCGTCAGGATCAGATTCTGGATCAAATTCGGAGGGTGGAAGTAACGCAGTTCTGTTAGCAGCCATGTCTATGCAGCCAACAAGTAAACGTTGGATTTACGTGCTAGAACGCCAAAGCCAAATCCACTTCCAGAGAGGGGCGTGGCCTGACAGCTCATTAATATTTAAAGCACAGACAGAAAACAGCCTGTTCTGAGCAGGGCTGAAACAGAGGGGTTTACAGGCAGACCAAAATCTGATATCAAATTGTTTTTTTTGAGCAATAAACTTCAGAGAGATGTTCTGGGGACCTCTTGGACCAATATAACTTGATGAAAAGGAGTATAATATGACACCTTAAAAAAATCAGAGCACTTGTACTTCTAGTTCAGACATACATTAACTGTTAAAGATATACAGCTTTGAGGGACAAAAATTCACCTTTACTGATGTTAAATGCTGTTATACATATTCAACTATATTAATTAGTAATGAAGTAAGTCCAGTCCCAATTACCTGAGTCCAAGTCTGAGGTTTTCTAAAGAGGACAGCTGTTTTAATTCAAATAATTCACTGTCTGAACCTGGACTGACTGTGTGGGATCCTCTGAGTGTGGAGACATTTATAACATTAGATTCTGTCTGACCTTGTTGACGTGTCTTGATGCCATGCGTTGGGATCACAGCATGTGTGTTAAACTTTAAATATCTGCAACCCTCCTGAAACTGATCTGTTTTTTAATCAAGCAAACATTTTTGGTGCAGTGGTTAAGTCACTTTAGAGGCTAATGTTACCATTAGCAAGAAGCTAGCTCACAGTAAAGTTTCAGAGGAAGTTTTGTCTCGTTGACATTTGCCTGCTCATTGTTAAATAGTTTGGCCTCTATAAATATTGTAACAGGTAGCTTCTAAACTTTGTCTTCATGCAAAATATCATGAGGCAACGTTTTATTGTTACAAAACAATCACTTTGGGTCTTTTGATCTCACTTAGAGTTTTTGATCTTTGGCTTAATCAGAACTGGGAGGCCCAAACAGCCTTATTCACGGGGTACATATTTCTAATTATCCTGCCCTTGGATGAACTGCAATGAGTTGAGTGGATCACTGTAGTAAAAAAAAATTAAAAATTGAAAATAAAAAAACAATAATAATAATAATAATAATAATGAAAATAATGATAATCTTTATTTCTATAGCACTTTTCTAAACAAAGTTACAAAGTGCTTCACAGAAAACACAAAAATAAACAAAGAAAAAAAATTATATATAAAAATAATAATAATAATAATAATAATAATAATAATAATAATAATAATAATAATGATAATAATGATAATAATTAATAAATAAAATGAATAAATAAAGGAACTCTAAAGTACTAGAATGCATAATGAGACATTAAGAGCAGAATAACATGTTTACATAGTTATGAAAACCTTTTGAAAAAAAAATAATTTAAGAAGCGATTTAAAGTTACATTCAGAAGTAGCAAGCCTATTTCAGCTGGTAGGTCGATCCACAGTTTAGGGGCCCGGACTCTGGGAACAACCAACAAGCCCATGTTGGCTGATCTGAGAGGGCGGCCGGGCTCATACCAAGTGAGAAGGTCAGTGATGTACCAGGGAGCCAGTTTTTTTAGAGCTTTGTAAGATAGTGACAACATTTTGAAATCAATTCAGAATTTTGCAGGAAACCAGTGTAGAGAAGCCAGAATTTGAGTTATGTGATCTGATTTTCCTGAACCAGTGATTAATCACGCAGCTGCATTTTGAGTTAATTGAAGGCGTTGAATGGAAGTATGAGATAAACCAGAATAAAGGGCTTTGCGAAAATACAATCTTGACAAGATAAAGGCATGGACAACCTTGTGCAAGTCTTTAAATGATAAAAATGATTTGATTTTGGAAATTAGTTTAAGATGGAAAAAACACGTTTTTTTTTTTACCATCAAAACAGAGCTCAGAGTTAAACAGCACACCTATGTTTCTTGCAGTAGGTGTAATGTTAAGTGAAAGGGGTCCAAGATGGCTGAGTATGTTATTAGTAGAATTTGATGTGGAGAAAAGGATAACTTCAGTTTTGTCTTCATTAAGTTTAATATTTTTATTTTGTAGTACCATAGAGGCATGTACATTAGCAGGCACCAAGAGCACAAGTCAATGAAATAAAATCTTAAATTAAATGACTTCGCCTTTCTCCTCCAGCTGTGATGAGACCCAGTATGTGGCTCTGGCTCAGTCCTGTGACAACACGGCCGTGATGGCTCTACAGGCTGAAGACGCCTGTCAGAAGCTTACCCAGCTGAAGGGTTTCTTCCAGCCCTGTCACGGCCTGCTGGATCCACGTCCTTTCTACCAGTCCTGCTACCTGGACGGCTGCTACAACCACCGCAAGGCTCAGGTCTGTGGCTCACTGGCAGCCTACGCAGAGGCCTGCCGCTCCCTGGGGACCCTCACCACCAAGTGGATCACACAGGAGAACTGCTGTAAGGGCACCGCGAGGCACCAGCCGGACCAACAGCTTTCACATGAAAATCATCACCATGTAGTGGCGTTTTAAATCTTTGTTGATGTCTCTTATTAAAGAATAAACAAAAGCACAATTAATACATCAGGATAAGGAAGAAGAGAGTCTCAGTTAGAGGTACACCAGGGGGACAGATCCTCCTGTCCCTGGTGGAGACCAAGCCCTTGTCTGAAATTTGTCTGTGTGGTTTTTCATCAGCAGTAGTTTGGCGAGTTGAAGTCATACATGTTTAATTAAGCTAACGATGTGTGTGACAGCTAACATTGTGTGTGGACCTGTCTTTAGCAGAATGGATCTACGACCCCTGTGCAGGAGAGATCTGCACAAACTTCACCTGTGAGCTGGAGAACGGAGGGGACCTGTGTGGCTGTCCGGAGTTACCCACCAGCACGGGAGGTGAAATCATCTCTACACAGAGTGTTTTTCACAAAATATAAATTATTGTATCAATCAATACTATATTTATTCATTATGAAATGATTTAACCATACTACCTTTGAAACAGCATGATGTCTTGTGGTAGCTGAGTATGAATACAAATAGATTTGATCTTAATAATGCAGGTAATTTGAAAAACATGTGTATATTCTTATTAATAATAATAATAATAATAATAATAATAATAATAATAATAATAATAATAATAATAATAATAATAATAATAATTGATAGGATTTGTATAGCGCTTTTCTTGGTACTCAAAGTCGCTTTACAGGGAAAAAATAAAAATGAAGATAAAGCAAATAAATTAATTAAACAACAAGGACAGAGGGGGGGCGGGAGTAGAGGTTATGTGTTGCATGCTTTTTGAACAGGAAGGTCTTGATGTGGTTTTTAAATAATAATAATAATAATAAAAACTTTATTTATATAGCACCTTTAAAAACAAATGTTTACAAAGTGCTTTGTAAAACAAAGCATGGTTCAAATAACTAGAGGGATATATTTCCAGAAGGCCCGGGCAGCGACGGTAAATGCTCTGTCCCCCAAGGTGCGGTGCTTGGACTTGGTGATAGTGGACAGGAAGTTGGTCTGAGGCAGCGAGATGTGGAATAGCGTTTGAGGAGGTGGGTCAAGTATGAGGGGGCGAGGTTATTGAGGGCTTTGTAGATAATGAGCAGGATCTTGAAGTGGATTTAATGCTGTATGGGGAGCCAGTGGAGGTGCTGAAGGATGGGTGTGATGTGGGCTCTGGAGCGGGAGTGGGTGAGTAACCGGGCAGCTGAGTTCTGGACATATTGTAGTTTTTGGAGGTCGTTGGAGGCCGTAAAGGATGCTGTTGCAGTAGTCCAGTCTGGAGGTTATGAAGGCGTGGATGAGGGTTTTGGCAGCAGAGAAGGAGAGAGAGGATCTGAGGTGGAAGAAGGATGTTTTGGTGATGTTTCTGATGTTTGATGTTTTCTGATGTTTGATGTTTGAAGGTGAGAGAGAGGTCGAGGATGATGCCCAGGTTACAGTCTCCTGGGGAGGGTCGATGCTCAGTGAGAAGTTCTGGGTGGAGGGATTTGGGGCCGACTAGAATGAGTTCAGATTTATTGCAGTTGAGTTTGAGGTAGTCAATGCTCATCCAGCTTTTTAAGTCAGTGAGGCAGTTTGTGAGGGTGGAGAGGATGGCAGGGGTGATGGTTTTTGTGGAGATGTAGAGCTGGGTATCATTTGTGTAGCAGTGAAATTGGAGTCCATGGCGGCGTATGATGTGACTGAGGGGGAGCATGTAAAGGATGAACAGGAGGAGATCAAGCACCTAGCCTTGGGGGACACCATGTATTCTTGTGAAGAGTCTTGCACTTCTAAAGGAGAAAAGCCTTGAGGGATCATTATCATCAGCACCACCTTCAGGATTAATACCACTGATCTGATAAGTTAAGTACTAGATGTCTGTGTTCAGCAGGTGACGATGATATCATCCAAGCGGAGGTGAACTGTAAACATGCTCAGATGGAGGTCTCCATCTCAAAGTGTAAGCTCTTCCAGCTGGGCTTCGAGCGAGAGGACGTCAGGATCAACGATGAGCACTGCCCCGGCATCGAGGGAGAGGACTTCATCTCCTTCCACATCAACAACACCAAGGGACACTGCGGTTCCATCGTACAGGTGGGTTGTTATCAGTGTTTATCCTTACTTTAGGTAAAGTGGCTGACTATTCACATGATTACACAAATACAAATACTATCATGCAATCTTAAAGGGATATTTCAGTGTTTTTTAAGTGGGGTTGTATGAGTTTTATGTCACTAGTATTTGAACAAGCCACAATGGATGACGCTCAGCTGGGCCAATTTATTGACCAACTGCAGGGTCTTTTGAAAGACTCCGACTCGAGCACTCATCTTAGTTTAAGTGTACACTCTACTTGTGATTTTTTCATCACTTCACTTTGCCTGTTCGTTTTTGCACTACTTCCAGACATAACACAGACGTGCTCTTCTGCCTGTTGTGCATTGATCAGCTAATCCAATCTTTAAATAACTGATACATGTCATTTTTAGACATTTTCAAATCTCAGCTTTTATAATGTGAAGCAGGAAAAGCCTAAGATCATCCAGCAGACTCAGTTATTGTCACGTATTACAGCTGAACCCAAAAAGGGCAGACATTAGACAGGTAGGTCTTGTTTCCCAAAGTTTTATTGGAGAAGTGCAGGGTGAAGGGATAGCTGGTGGGGGTCCTGGGGTGCTGAGGGAGGGATCCAGACGGTGGTGAACAGGGAGACAGGAAATACAGGTGTCAGGTGGGTTAAAGGTGAATGGACAAAAACTGGGAAAAAGGTTCTCTTTAAGAGCTGGACTTGGCTACTAGGCAAACAAACAATGTAGGCATATGATCCAGCAGGGACTGTATGTCAGTGCAGGGTTTTTGAAGGCAGTGGTGATTGGATGATGGCTGGCAGGAGTGTGATTGCAGATCCAGTGCAGGTGAGCAGAGAGTGAAGGAGACAGAGCAGGAGGGGGCAGGGAAAACAAAAACACACAGAGAAGGAACTTTGACAGTAATATAATTGTGTATTTTGATCATGTAAACATATTGTGCAGATCATGGGTCTCACTATGCAATAAAAAACAGTGATAACCGAACACTTACTTTAAAGACAAACTTGCATTTGGCTTTTCGGGTTTTCCAATTTAACTCCTGAACATTGAAGAAAGTCAGAAACAAACTTTAGTTCAGTACGGCAGTGGACTCTGGTTGGTGAGCGTCGCAGACTGCAGCCCTGCTTGATCCGCTGGTATATCTTAATTCCCAAAGGTCCAGAAGTACTGTTGTTACCAAGTCTCACTCAAGACAGGAAGTCGTTTTATCCATCGGCATTAGCTCACAGTTTACACACCTGCCCCACCAGGCAACTCAGAATCTCTCCTGCTCTCCAGTTTAGCTCAGAAGTTTCTCCTCTTTTTCCTCTCGTGCATTGAATCACCTTTTCCTCTGCAAACTCATGAAGTTGTCCACGTGTGTCCGCAGTAAACAGCGTGAAATTGGCATGGTCAGGATCACTCAGTATTAGGTCTGGGGTTGGTAATCAGATTTAGATACACTTTTTGTTATACTGGTTAAAATGATCTTTATGTCCTGATGGTAATCATTACATAATGTGTTCTTAAAAAAGAGTGAAGAAAAGCTGCTATCTACAGCCGGAGTAAACCTGGGAAAACACCAACCAATCAGCCTTTTTTGGGTGCCAAAATTTTAAACCATTCAAATCCCGTCCTGCTGTTCTGCCCGCCTCCTGCGTGTACATTTCCCCAGCGTGAACTCTGAGTCCCCGTCTCCTGCCTCTGCTTCCCCTGACTCTACTGACTGCCCCTCTCGCTCGACCTCGGGCCTGTCCCCTCTGACCTGATGAGGTGCTTTGCTCAGGACTGTAGTCCGGATCAGAGTCTAAAAAGCTCTCACCACGGGGCTCTGACAAGCAAAATAGTTAATGACATTTAGTAAGTCCCACAGAAAATGTAGATGTATTGTAGCGTCCGTCCGGACGCTGTAGGGATAACGAGCCGATTCGTGAACATGTTGAACTTTAATAACCGGTCACTGTCGGCAGTGATCACGACAACCAACAAAACAACAATCAATGTTTGAATGAATGAAGAACTTCTCCTCTTGTCTCTCCTCTCTACACCTCTCCTGATTCTTTTACTGACCGTCAACACTGTAGGAATTAAGAGCATCTACACTGAACAGGTTTAACAAACAGTAGAGCTGTTACAGTATTACATGTGTTATAACTTTTCTCCTGATATCGTGTCACCAGTACAACTGGATAATGCTAGAATGACAGCTGTGAATACTAACAGCAGACATATTTATTTGTGTTTTTAACTTTCACTATGATAATGTTTTGGTGAGGACCGGTTTTGAATCAGTCACGATTATATGGTCGCAAGTCAGCGGCGCTCGTCAGCGGGGGCGTCGTTTTGGAGGAGCTCTGAGGGGAGGAGGGGAGGGGTTAGACGGAGTCCTGAGGAAATGCTACATTCAAATTCATGCTAGTTTTCCGAGACTACCAACCCCAGCTTTAAGTCTGGTTGTATTTTTGTCACTTTGAAGCTGCAGACCTGAACAGCTGATCAGTGGATTGCAGGTGGAAGAGCACGTCTGACTTTCTGGTGTCAAAGTGAAGTGCTGAAAAAATCCCAAGTAGAGCGTACACCTAAACCGAGATGAGTGCTCGGGTCAGTCTTTCAAAATTGGCTAAAATACTTGGCAGGACTGACCCCACCTGTAGAATCTGTAGCCTAGCCTGCATACTGTTTCTCCAGCAGTTTCTCATTTAAGGGGCCGAGATGAGCGGCATCCTTTATAGCTGCTACAATTACGAATGACATAAAACTCATACGACCCCACTTCAAAAACACTGAAATATCCCTTTAAAATCAAATAATCAAGTTTCCTAAAGATTTGTGAATAACTATAACAGAGGTACCAAACTGAAGCTCTTTGTGTGTCTTTGTTTCTTGATGTTAATGCTTTAGAGTATTGTTTTCTGTCCGACAGTCGAATGGCACTCACATCATGTATAAGAACACTGTGTGGATCGAGAGCGTGAACAACACGGGGAACGTCATCACCAGAGACAAGACCATCAATGTGGAGTTTTCCTGCGCATACGAACTGGACCTGAAGATCTCTCTGGAAACTGTCCTCAAGCCCATGCTCAGGTGAGAGACAGAGAACATGTAAACACCTGTGCAACATTTAATTCAGATACCAATACAACAAAATGCAACAGCTATATGACACAAACAACCGGCTTCATCTCTCCTGCAGTGTTATAAACCTCACCTTACCGACCCAGGAGGGAAACTTCGTCACCAAGATGGCTCTCTATAAGAACGGCTCATACCGCAATCCGTACAGGGAGGGCGAGGTGGTGCTCAGTACCAGAGACATCCTGTTTGTGGGCGTGTTTGTGGAGGGGGCCGACGAAAACCAGCTCATCCTCATCGTGAACATGTGCTGGGCAACGCCGTCCCGCTACAGCAGCGACAGACTGCGCTACATCATCATAGAGAGAGGGTAGGCTCCTCCCACAAACACACACTCTGACACATCTTGCAATTATTTCTTATATATTTTCATCTCTTGATGATTCAGATCAATCAATAAACCTTTATTTGTATAGCGCCAAATTACAACAAATGTGATCTGAAGTCTCTTTTACAAACAGAGCAGGTCTAGACCACTCTATGTCAGATTATGAACAGAGACCCAACACCAAGACAGGATAAGACTCAGTCTGACCCCACCTTAATCCACCATGAGCATTACACCTCACAGTATTTAGCTAGTTACAGTGGCGATGAAAAACTTCCTTTAACAGGCAGAAACCTCGAGCAGAACCAGACTCATGTTAGACAGACATCTGCCTCAACCATGTTGGGTCTGGAAAGAGGGATAGAGGAGAATAAGACAGAGAGGGAGCGGTGATGGTGATGAGACGAGTAGTAGTAGCCGTTGCCGCTGGAGTCCAGCACATCTGTATCAGCTGGAGTCTGGAACGACCACAGCAAGAGGATGTCTACGGCAGCTCAGAGGAACCGACGAGACAAGGGAGCTCAGGGACTCTAGAAAGGTCTATGGTTAGTAACTTTAATGGGACAGGGAGAGTTAAAGTAAGTGATGTGGAGGTTTTGGGGAAGGGGGTGAGATAGGATCCAAGTGTGTCAGTGCGCCAGTTCCCCCGGCAGTCTAAGCCTATAGCAGCATGACTAAGAGCTGGTCCAAGCCTGATCCAGCTCTAACTATAAGCTTTATCAAAAAGGAAAGTTTGAAGCCTACTCTTAAAAGTAGAGAGGGTGTCTGCCTCCTGGACCCTGACTGGTAGATGATTCCAAAGGAGAGGCGCTTGATAACTGAAGGTTCTACCTCCCATACTACTTTTATAGACTGTAGGTACGACCAGCAGGCCTGCATGTTGGGAGCGTAGTGTTCTAGAGGGGTAATAGGGCCCTATGAGCTCTTTAAGATATGAAGGTGTCTGATCATTAAGAACTTTGTAGGTAGAGAAGCTAACACTGGAGAAATGTGCTCTCTCTTCGTAGTTGTAGTCAGTACTCAAGCTGCAGCGTTTTGAACAAGCAAGTAACTCTGGTTTACACTAATCTAGTGTACACTGTAGGTATGAGTACCTACACAGAAGCCTACGTACAGTCTCCTCTAGCACAGGTCACTCCTGTCACACCCTTCTCTCTCTCTCTCCAGGTGTCCAAACATCAAGGACAACACCATCGGCATGGCAGAGAACGGCGTGTCACTCACCTGTCGCTTCCACGTCACCGTCTTCAAGTTCATTGGGGATTACGACGAGGTCCACCTTCACTGTGACGTCTCACTGTGTGACTCAGAGACGAACGCCTGCAAAGTGGTGAGGGAAACGTTCGTGTAGAATAAAAATGATGATGAATCTGTGACTTCTGTGTTAATGTGTGTGTGTGTGTGTGTGTGTGTGTGTGTGTGTGTGTGTGTGTGTGTGTGTGTGTGTGTGTGTGTGTGTGCGTGCGTGCGTGTGCGTGTGTGCGCTGTCCGTCCAGAACTGTCCACACAAGAGGAGGATGTACTCTGAGGAGAGTAACCATAAAGAGCACATACTGAGTGTGGGGCCCATACGAAGGAGAGGTCAGTCTGTCTCATGTTCAGGGTCCAGTTCTGCTTTAGCATCAATGTGCAACTGTATGATCTGCATCTCTTTCAGGTTTCTGAATAGAAAATTAGCTTCTGGTGTCTCTGTTTATTTGTGAATGCATGTGACTGGTTGTTCCTTGGATTCCTGCAGGGCACTTAGTACAAGTTAATCATCTGTAATAATCATTTGTTAATTCTCTGAAAGTCTACAAGAACCTTTGTAAGAGCAGGAGTAAAGCTGTGCTCACAAACCTCTTCATACAATAATCAGAAAACCAGTTACAGATCTTCTTTTCTAACACTGAACTTGAAACCTGGTCCATTTAAAGAGTTTTTCCAGGATAACAGTAACTCACATTTCATGGTTTTGTAGAATCTGACTGGTGTGAGGTGGACAACGGAGGCTGTGAGCAGATCTGCACCAGTAAAACATCTGGACCCATCTGCAGCTGTGTGACTGGGATGCTGCAACCGAACAGGAGAAGCTGCCGGAGTAAGGAAGATAAAACATGCACATGTAGTCACAGATCACACACTCAGGAGCACAGATAAGAGATTTTAAAACATATAACAGAGACCCAGAGACTCAGTCTTACCCCACCTACAGCGGAGAGGAAAAACTTCCTTTAACAGGCAGAAACCTCAAGCAGAACCAGACTCATGTTAGACAGACATCTGCCTCGACCGAGTTGGGTCTGGAAAGAGGGATAGAGGAGAATAAAAGAGAGAGTCCAGCACGTCTGTATCAGCTGGAGTCTGGAACGTCCACAGCAGGAGGACGTCTACGGCAGCTCAGAGGAACCTACGAGACAAGGGAGCTCAGGGACTCCAGAAAGGTCTATGGTTAGGAACTTTAATGAGACAGGAAGAAAATGAAATAATGACCTGTCATATCAGCAGTCGGTCGGCCTATAGACACACATCATGCCTGATTTTAGTGGCCTAGGTTAAGCTGCGTTCAGGCCTACCTATGTTACCTCCAAGTTCTGCACAGTTCCAAAGTGAAGAGCTGTAAAAGTCCCTAAAAATGTTCCCTTTATCCTTTTTTAAATCCAGCAGTGATTGTTTGTTAAACTTGTGCTGCTCTGTGACATCTGTGTACATCACAGTTTGCCACACCACAGGAGCATGCTGTAAAATGTTACCTGACCGGTGTTCATTATTAAGCAACACACCCTGATATAATGACATGATGCAGAGAGGAGGTATTAGGAAGCAGATACCTGTGTCACAGCACTCTGAATAGGAATGTTACCCTCATTAACCTTTGGTCTATATTTGATTCATGCAAAGTACCAACACATGTTTCCCCTGATAATTAACAACCAGTGAGTATCCAAATGTTTAAAACAGGTGTGACTTCCCTTTGCACGAAGCCCTGTCATGCAGTTAATTGGTTATTTTCTGAACAACATGTACAACAACATAAACAAACAGATCACTGTACTGTGGACACTGGAAAAGTGATTTACCTGCTAGAAACAATAAGCCTTTACTTTCTCAGGGTTCCCACTCTTTTCCAAAGATGATTTTCCAGGACATTTTCAGTGAAGTTTTGAACTCCCTCAGATATTTAAGATAAGTCTTCCTGCGTGGTGATGTCTATTGTGATCAGCGGTGTCTACAACGTGCAGTTTCTGTGCAGCTGTGTCGCTCTATTCCTTCCTTTGTTTTCACTATCAGGAGTTTGCACTCCTACTAGCTACAGTACGGTAATTGAGCTCTCAGCCTGCAGGTAAAGTTGTGATGCACAGACCCCCAGCTCTCTGCCTGACTCTGCTGGTCACTCTTTAACTTAAATATAAGACTCTTTGAATCAAAGGAGCACTCCACAAGGTGAATTTACTATAAAACATAAACAATATAGCCTACCCCTGTTTTCTGTGAATGCACTCAGCTTTCAATGAATGGGGATGTGTTTTTTTAATCATGTCAGGTCGTACACAGTCATGTTGGAATAATTTTCCAGGACAATACGTGATTTTCAGGAACCCTGCTTTCTACTAAAATAAAACGTGCACATTCTATATAACTCATGTTTTCTTCTTTTCCCAGCTGTGAGCTCCGGCTGTAAATCCACACCTGCGGTTTCTCTGCTGAGCGTCAGCGCTGTGATCTGCATACTCGTGGCTCATATTTATACTCTCTTCTCCTAACACCCTGTGAGCAAAGGAAAGCAACACAGACACAAGAGAAAACACAAACACAAAAAGACTTGAAGATGCACAAAGTTTCAGCATTGATTATCCAGTAGCTTGCAGCATTGTCAGCTGAAGGTATGTAAGTCTCACCTCTTGAATTCCACCCCTCCATCCCTCATGTTGTCAGTCTTCACCTTTTTTTTACTTCACATATCATAACAGTAGTTTTGTGTTCATTTAAAACCACATTGTGCGGATTTTTATTTTACCATATAACATCTTACAAATCATGTGATGGTCTTGATGTGTAAAGCAATCTATGGTGTAATGTCTGTATCAGTATCTGTATTTAATACTGCCACAAGATGGCGCCAAAGAAAAGAAAAGAAAGTCTCTGGCAAACACATGTTGGGTGGAAGGTGTATTTATTATGAACACCATGCATCTTCTAAACACCAAAGACAGTGGTGTTAAATCAAATGCTGCAGTCCCAATCATCTCCCTGACTCCCCTCATTATTAACACTGCTTTGGATTCGTGATAATCTGCGTAGGAGCTAAATGTTACCACTGAATGTTTACTGCGAATGAATAGTTACATAACAGCCCCGAGGAATGCAGCTGGAGAGAGCACACCTCCTTCAGGGCCAGTAGTCCAGTCTTCTGTAATATGCAAATCTGCCAAGTGTAAGCACATTATTTTGATCTGTGAGTCTCCTCTGCTGTGATTGCTCGTTTGTGAGTCTGATCTGGATCCCCTCCAAAGTTTTGATGGTTCATGCACAAGCCTCGGGACAGTCATTTTTCACTAAAGCCTGTTTGACAACCAATCTGTACCGCTGTGTCTGCTTGAGGAACACGCCTGCAGTAAATATGTTTTGGTATAAACCAGCAAATGTACTTTCTATGTGACCCCTGAAAGCAACAATGACTGTGTTTATCACGCTTAATCAACAAAACCAACATTGGTTTATTGTCACAAAGGGTCTGCAGATCATGCATGAAAATCTCATCAAGAGAGGTGGCCTACATCTTTCTACACTGTAAACCTGAACAAATTGAAATGACTCCAAATGATTGTGATAACTGATTACATAAGACTTTCTAAGTAACAGAAATAAAATGTTGGAGTATAAATTAAATTTTAAAATACAATTTCAGTTTACTCAATTTTTTTCTTTCTTATTTTTAATTTTCAAATTTCCACAACTCAAATTTATTAGTTACATTTTTTATATTTTTAATTCATACATACTAGATGAGACTGAGTCCATGTCATGGTTTGGTTAGTTTAGTTTAGTCCTTGTGTTTCATGCCTTGGTTTCATCCATCCATTATCTGAACCGCTTATCCCGTTTCGGGGTCACGGGGGGCTGGAGCCAATCCCAGCTGACTTCAGGCGGTAGGCATGGTACACCGTGGACAGATCGCAAACCTATCACAGGGCAAACACGGAGAGACAGACAACCATACACACACATACGGGCAATTTAGAGTGATCAATTAACCTGGTGAACATGTTTTAGGACTGAAGCCAGACTACCTGGAGAGAACCAACGCATGCACTGAGAGAACATGCAAACTCCACACAGAAAGGCACCTGCCAAACCGGGGACTTGAACCAGGAACCTTCTCACTGTTAGTTCCTCTGTTTCCCCTGTCATCATTGTTGGTCTTCCCTGTACCGGTACAGCGGTTTGGCATTGTCATTACTTGCTGCTTCGTGAAGCACAGCCATTGTGGTTTTTCAAGAGTTTGAAGACTTACGTGGTGACGTTGATGACGTCATACGCAGCGTCCCTCTGTAAACTCAAAAGTTGTTCTTTGGACATTTGGATATGAACTCAATAAAACTGATCCACATATAATTTAAACAACATTAATCGTTTGGATAACTCAATAATTCATTGTTGGTTTAACTAAATATCTGGTTTTGAGTGCTGTACCCTCAATGGCTATGAGTTAGAAGGACTGTTCGGGTTTACAGTGTAGGATGTCAAAGCAGAGTTTATGAATGAATTGAGTATTTATGTGTGAGAAAAGTACCTTTTTAATTAAGTCTCTTATATTTGGTGTTTTGCTGGTGTAGATTAGCTCCCTGCTTATTCTGCTTTTGTAAGATCTGCAGTTAGTGTTGCCATTAAAACCTGTCATTTCTAATATTGCATGTTGGCTCCTCCCCGTTGATTGAACATGAAGACAGATAAGTGAAGACGTTGTGTGTTCTAGTTCTGTTCTTTTAGTCGGTCTCTTGACAATGTTTTCTATTTGGCACCTTACGTGTTGTAAATGTCCACATACGTCATCCGACCCTTCCTGGAACCACTCAGTGTTTTGAACTGAAGCAAACTGACGTGCCCGATTTTCATATAGATGTGCAGTAAGCAGTTTATCACAGGTAGGCCTGTTGTTGCTACTTTATATGTACAAATGTACAGTCCTTTGTCAGTTTGGTGGTTTATATCATGACTTTTTTTGATAATTAGTATCTTTTTTTTTTGATGTTTGAAAATGTGACCGAAATATGTTTTATTCTTTGAGAACAGAACCATTGCAACCTTCAATAAAAAAAAGTTCTCAGAGTCAGCGTGTGTCAAGATTATTTGATGCTAGTTGTGTAACAATGTCTATTAAATCTCTCTTTTTTTTTTTTTTTTTTTTTTTTTTAAAGTTGAGCATTTTTGCCTTTAATGACAGGACAGCTGGAGAGAGACAGGAAATGTGGGGAGTAGAGAGTGGGGGAGGACATGCAGCAAATGGTCGACTGGCCTGGAGTCGAAACCAGTGACCTCTGCGACAAGGACTGCAACCTCTATACATGGGGCGCTTAGACTGCTAGGTGTTTTGATCCAGATGTTTTTATTATTCTTCAGGGAGTATCATTGGCAGGTTTTTTATTCTTTTATATTTCTCCTCTTGAAATAGCTTTAATCTTTTATCTTATTGTTGTTATTAGTCTTCAAACATTGTGTTTTTTGGGGGATTTTTTAAGTTATATTTTTAGGCATCTTTGCCTTTATTTTTCATTTTTTGAAAATATATTTATTGCTTTTATTTATTTTATTTTATTTTTTATTTTTTATTGCGCATTATCATTGTATACAGTTCACATTTGACAAACAAAGGCAATTGTATTTTTCTATTTTCTTATATTTATTGCTTTTATAAACATAGAAAATACAGACTTAACAAAAAACAGCTAAACTAAAAATAAAAGCCTACCCCCCACCCCACTCCCAAAAGGTCAATTTAAAAAAAGAACAAACAGTAAGAGCACGTCTATTTCAATAGCAGCCTTGATCACATTAAAACCTTATCTTAAGCGGTTCTTATTAGGGAAAAAAACAAAGAACCGTGAAAAAACAAAAGGCACATACTTGCAGCAATGATGCAGTTAAGGCACAGAATATTAATCTTTGCCACGAAGAAAGTTTAGCAAAGGGTCCCAAATCTTATTGAACACTCTTCCCCTGTCTTCGTTGTGGAATCTCAGTCTCTCAAGATGCAGTCTTCGCCATTTCTCCAAGGCACAGATCAAAGGTGGGCACAGAGTCCATCTTTCACACTCTTAGTATTTGTTTTTTTGTTGTTGCATTTTTGCCTTTAGTGATAGGACAGCTGAAGACAGACAGGAAATGTTGGGAGTAGAGAGTGGGAAGACATGCAGCAAATGGGAAATCGGAAAACTGGGAATCGGACCGGTGACCTCTGCGACGGAGACTATAGCCTCTATATGTGGGGCGCTTGGACCACTAACCCACCAGCGCCCCTAACATTGTTTTATATTTTATTCGTTGTAACCTTTTTAATCTTCCTCTCTGTCATTTCTTTTTGCTGTCACCTCCCTGATGTTTGTTTTTTCTTAAACTTTTGTCCTTCTTCCTCACATTTCTCTTTCATTGTCTGTGAGTGTCTTTCCTATTTGTAAAGCACTTTGTAACCCTGTTTTGAAAAGTGCTTAATAAATAAAGATTATTATATTATTATTACTAAGGGCAGCAACACAGTCTGACGGTGTGTTCCCACTGAGAAGTCTTCTCTAACAAACTAACACAAAGTTTACTTGCTGAACAGTATAACAACATTTTCTTTGTTAAGATGATTTTGATACAACAAGGGAGAAGAGTTGTTAAGAAGTCATGCTGCCAGCTCTGCTCACACTTTTGAAACAAATTGCTTCTTAAAGTTACAATAGACCGAAGCATCTGTCCTGTTTCACTGCTTCAGTAGCTGACAGGAAGTAAACTTGGACAATACAGCTGTCTCCCAGCAACATAGTTACAATCAAATAATCAGTCACATTCAGTGCACACACCTTGAACCTTCTTCATGATTTTGAAGTGGCAAAATCAGTGTAGGTTCATTCTTTCCACTGTGAAACATGCACTCACTGAGGGCAGTGCCTCAGAGGCATTACTGTACACTTAGGTCATAGCACCAAAAAGTTTAATGGAAGGAGAGTCGACAGACAGAGGGCTGGGCCCGATTATTAAACAAGGTATACGTAATATGTGTAATTACCCTTTAATAAACAGCTTAGCTCCCTTTGTAGTTGTAATGCTCCTTCTGCATTTACCTTTGCTGCTGTCCTACTTCCAACTACTGTGTCACTGTGAAAACAATACTGATTATCAATTGCCAACACAATTCCATTAATTAGCATTGTAGGAATAAGATGGTGATATTACAGTAACCAATCAATCAATCTTTATTTATATAGCACAACAAATGTTCTCCTCAGACTCTTTCCAAACAGAGCAGGTCGAGACCGTCTATGTTCTATTATTAACAAAGACCCAACATCAAGACAGGATAAGATCCAGTCCCATCTTACAGACAGGACTCAGTCTGATCTCATCTTAATCCACCATGAGCAGAGCACTTTGCAGCATTTAGCAAGTTACAGTGGCAAGGACAAACTTCCTTTAACAGGCAGAAACCTCCAGCAGGACCAGACTCGTGTTAGACACACATCTGCTGAGACCGTGTTGGAGAGAGGGACAGAGGAGAATAAGAGAGAGAGAGAGGTGATAGTAACAAGGAAACTGGAATTACAAATGTTTGCCAGCTAGCTGTGCATTGTGCTACATCAGGGGTTCCAAACATTTTTATTCTGTGACCCCCAAAATAAGAGTGCCAAAGACTGGAGACCCCCACTGTCCTGATGTGGTTAAATGTTGCTCACAGAACAAGTAGGCCAATCCAAAATCCTACAGATATCTTTTTAATTTATAGAAGGATAATTTCCTTCAGGGTCATGTGGCAACAAAGTAAAGAAGAAAAATTGATGACGTTTTATATTTACATTGTTGTATCTAAAATTTAGCTACCCCTTCTGGGTAACACTTTACAATAAGGGTCCCTTAATAAACGTTAGTTAATGCAATATTAAGCATTAATTAACAGTTTAATAATGTTTTAATAATCATTACAATGCATTACCTAACATTAACTAACATAATAGTTAATGCATTGATAATCAGTTAATTAATGTCTACTGCTCAGAGTTAATTAATACATTATTAAGCATTAATAAAATGTACATAATGTAATTAGCTAACCATTAGTAAATGCTTTTTGGACCCTTATTGTAAAGTGTAACACATGTATCCCTTGGGTAACACATACGCTGAACCACTATTAGATGAAAGGTAGTTGAAGCAACACATAAAGAATTTTACACGTTTTATTTAAAACAATAAAACAGATAATCACAGATAACATCTCAACTCACACAGAGGAGAGCTTTGAACAACAATAAGGGTCCAGAAAGCATTTACTAATGGTTAACTAATTACATTATGTAACTTTTATTAATGCTTAAAGGCCCTGTGAGGAGTTTTGAACTGGCTGAGAAACAGACTGAAAATGATACTGATGCCTCTGTATAACCTTCAATAGCAAACAAGTCCATCAGCAGCAACACTGGCACCTTCTCTGTTGTCATTTTTAATGCCTGAAACTGCCCTGGGAGGGTAGGTGTCAGACCAGATGATGGACATCTTGCTTCAGAAACAGCCTTTATTTGACTGTTTTCATGGAAAATAATCACATTGCCTGATAAAGTTGACAGTTGAACACAACAGGATAAGGCTTTTGTTGAAAACACTCCTTTTGCATGTTTAGGGCAAGAGATAAGAGATATCACTTTGTCCACAAGGGGGGCGCCAGAATCGATACAAAACAAAAGTTCGACACAGCAGCTTTAATAATGTATTAATTAACTCTGAGCGGTAGACATTAATTAACTGCTTATTGATGCATTAACTAATATGTTAATCAATGTTAGGTAATGCATTATAATGATTATTAAAACATTATTAAACTGTTAATTAATGCTTAATAATGCATTAACTAACGTTTATTAAGGGACCCTTATTGTAAAGTGTTACCAAATTCTGTATGTTTTTACAACAAAAGGATAAAATATGCAATTTTTAGATAATTCTAAGTTTGTATCGATTTTTGGAAAGCATCTTGCGACCCCCACTCTGGGAACCACTGTGCTACATGCCAGAAAAAGCAAAGCATCATCACCAAGTCGACGTTTAGTCCTAAAAATAAATCAAGTAGTTAATCTCGTAGACATACACAGGTAAGTAAATAAAAAGTGATAAACACAAGAGTTACATCAGTAACTTAACTGCTAGCTACTATGAATGTTGCATTAGCATTAGCTTCCAGCAGCATGGTGTAGTGGCTATCTTGGTTAGCATGAGGCTCATCCTGAAATACACAAATAATAATAATAATAATAATAATAATAATAATAATAATAATAATAATAATAATAATAATAATAACAACTTTATTTATTATAGCACCTTTAAGATATAAATGTTTACAAAGTGCTTTGACAAACAAAGCATGGTTTGAATAGCAAAGTAAACCTTTAGACAGACAGGGAGGAGGAATTTTAACAAAACAGAATACAACGTGAGGTTAAAGAGAATACACGTACATTAAACCGAATGAAGTGATGAAACAATAGACCAATAAATCTTTGTTTAAGAGGTTTTTCAAAGATAAATAAATTAAATGAATAAAAATGGCTAAGTAAATACAACAAACATATCTTTTCAGCTCCAGAGTTTGGAGCAGAAAAGATATGTTTGAGAACAGATCAGACAATAAGGAGGAAGTATGCTGAAGAACTTCACCATTGGTTGTTGCTACTACTGCTGGTGTTAGAATAATAAACCTCTGTGTGTACGAACACCTGAGTGCATGCTGACAAATCTGCAGATGTTCAGAGCACGACACTCTGAAGTTAAAAACACACTTTGGTTGTTTTTTTGAGTAAAGGAGGAGTAATGTTTGATGAACAGTTAAAATGACAGGGAGTGTGACTCAATCTTTAACCATAAAATCAAATGTTAACAAAGACTGCAGCACAGTGAGGGCACCAGTCTGGTGATACATGAATGAGTATGTTCTGTTACACTGATGCTGTGCATGTGTTCTGTGTTTACTGCTGTTACATAATGACTTTTTTTTAACTAAATGATGAGACACTTGCTGCAGTGTTTAAAGGTGCACTGATGATAAATCACATTGCATCATGAGCTCAAACATCCCTCAGGGTTAATACGTTACGTGGCATTACTTTAGCCTTTAATACATGCTGGTTTTTCTAGTTCTGGATAGTTGACCAGTTTGTTTATAAGAAAATAAAATGCTTATTACTTATTGTATGTGCCATGTGATATCTCCGTTTAACAGTCCTCTAACATATTTTATTACACTGTAATCTTATCAGAAACATGAAGCGACTATGAATAAACATTTTGACCTTTCATCATTAAGATATGAAACTTTATATCAAACTGTGAAGGGCAGGATGACCCAACTAAACCCAAAATAAACCCTCTTCTAACAGAGACTTTGTGTTGAGCAGGAGAATAAAAGTTAACATTTTAATCTAGCTTTTTAATAAGTTTCATTCAGCTGAAAAACAAGTCTGTGGCATTTTAGTATCATGGGAGAAGCAGCTGGGATATGTCTGACTAATTAATGTTTCAACCTATTCATTCATGTTACGTAAGAGGCAGGTCAGCCAGGCCATGGTTTACGTCCATGCCCTTCAGACCAGTTTGTTGACATATTGGTAGTGAAAATACAAGTACTGCTTGAATCTGCCCACTTTCCCTCCCCTGCTCATTAATCACGGGCAAGTCCTGTGTCTGTGGTTGCATAATTTTTAGGTTTATGTATTTATGGTTGTGTGTTAGACTGAGCTTTGCATAACTGTTGGTCATTGTTGCTCATTACTGCTCCTTTTATATATAGTTAATGTATTTGCAGTTTATCAATCAATCAATCAATCTTTATTTGTATAGCGCCAAATCACAACAAATGTTATCTCAAGACTCTTGTCCAAACAGAGCAGGTCTAGAGCACTCTATGTTAAATTATGAACAGAGAGCCAACACCAAGACTCAGTCTTACCCCACCTTAATCCACCATGAGCATAACACCTCGCAGTATTTAGCAAGTTACAGCGGAGATGAAAAACTTCCTTTAACAGGCAGAAACCTCGAGCAGAACCAGACTCATGTGAGACAGCTATATGCCTCAACTTAGTTGGGTCTGGAAAGAGGGATAGAGGAGAATAAGAGAGAGAGGGAGCGGTGATAGTGATGAGACGAGTAGTAGTAGCTGTTGCTGCTGGAGTCCAGCACGTCCGTATCAGCTGGAGTCTGGAACGTCCACAGCAGGAGGATGTCTATGGCAGCTCAGAGGAACCTACGAGACAAGGGAGCTCAGGGACTCCAGAAAGGTCTATGGTTAGTAACTTTAATGGGACAGGGAGAGTCAAAGTAAGTGATAGGGGGTTGGGAGGTATGGGGTGAGATAGGATCCCAATGTGTCAGTGTGTCAGTTCCCCCGCCAGTCTAAGCCTATAGCAGCATAACTAAGAGCTGGTCCAAGCCTGATCCAGCTCTAACTATAAGCTTTATCAAAAAGGAAAGTTTGAAGCCTAATCTTAAAAGTAGAGAAGGTGTCTGCCTCCCGGACCCTGACTGGTAGATGATTCCAAAGGAGAGGGGTCTGATAACTGAAGGTTCTACCTCCCATACTACTTTTAGAGACTTTAGGTACGACCAGCAGGCCTGCATGTTGGGAGCGTAGAGTTCTAGAGGGGTAATAGGGCACTATGAGCTCTTTAAGATACGAAGGTGTCTGATCATTAAGGTTATATGTTCTAATCTGATGCAAATTGTTGAAATGGAAAACTGCAACCACTCAAAAATATATTCCTCAGCAGATAAATAATGTTTACCAGTTGGTCACTTCTATTCCAGCTGTTCTTGTGGTCACATGCAGGCCAGCTTGCAGTCACTGCTATTCATAGGTATACTAAATACCAGAGCATTACTTTCAGAGGTCCAAAATAGAACTGTTGTCCTCTCACCTTTATCTAAAGTAGTTTGCATGCAGCTGTTACTTATTACCTCACGTTGATGGTATTTGTTTAAGCATTACTCAACTCTCGTCAAACTCGGGGGCTGCCTGTCAAGTGAAGGTAACCATGACGTTAATAGAACAGGATTCCCTGGGTTTGTTCAAACATGAGCAGAGCTCGAGGTATTCCCTCGTCGGTGCCTCACCTGGGAGTGTCGGCTCGAAGTGGAAGTGCATTTGAATGAAGGGATTGGCTTTGTCATAATGGAAACTAGGTTATGGGGGTTGTAATTACTGTAATTATAAGGTAGAGTATAGAACCAGCAGCAACACTGAATGTCAGAGGGATGGTTATGTATTTATTGCACGCTTGTACTCTGTCCTTTTACGTAACATGGCATTATGAGGTGATTATAAACAGTGTCATTCCAGCAGTGTGTGTTGCATGGCTGTTTATAAATCTTTATAAAGGTCATCGCCCATTAAGTCTTTCGATTTAAGTACAAATCTCTGCCTGCTTTTTTTTACTTTTTGACCCTAAAAAGATATTTTTTTAGGTTGAAAATGTTGTGTATTGAGAAAGCTCAATAAGGGTCACCCTCTGGGGACAATGAATATGTATTTAATGTGGATTAGACATTTCCAATCATCTGCTTTTATGTGCTCTGTTGGTCTAGATAGAAATAAAACATTATTTTATGATGAGCTGTGAAATGTTGCCCTCAGACATTCATGGTTCCTTGAGGATGAAACCATACTGACTTTGATCGATCAATCAATCTTCATTTGTAATCACAAACGTTATCACAAGACTCTTTTACAAACAGAGCAGGTCTAGACCACTCTATGTCAAATTATGAACAGAGACCCAACACCAAGACAGGATAAGACTCAGACTGACCCCACCTTAATCCATCATGAGCATTGCACCTCACAGTATTTAGCTAGTTACAGCGGAGAGGAAAAACTTCCTTTAACAGGTAGAAACCTCGAGCAGAACCAGACTCATGTTAGACAGACATCTGCCTTGACTGATTTGGGTCTGGAAAGAGGGATAGAGGAGAATAAGAGAGAGAGGGAGTGGTGATAGCGATGAGACGAGTAGTAGTAGCTGTTGGCACTGGAGTCCAGCACGTCCGTATCAGCTGGAGTCTGGAACGTCCACAGCAGGAGGACGTCTACGGCAGCTCAGAGGAACCTACGAGACAAGGGAGCTCAGGGACTCCAGAAAGGACTATGGTTAGTAACTTTAAAGGGACAGGCAGAGTTAAAGTAAGTGATGAGGGGGTTGGGGGGAAGGGGTGAGATCTGGAGCTCCATGATGACCCTGGTTTTCAGAGAACTATTTCAACAACAATAAAACATGAAAGTTGATCCAGACATTCATACTCTCCTCAGGTTGAACTTTAGCTAAATAACTCAACATACATTCATGATTAAAAAATTAACCACAAAGACACATTTAGGGTGTAGCCATCACAAAGAATATCTTAATCACTCATGCAATCATCTTTAATTCACTCCTCCTTTGTGCAGTCACCGTGCTGATATCAATGACTAAGATGTGAACTGTTACAAAGTTCTCTTGAGCCTTCAGTGATAATGAACCAGGACAAATTCCTCCCTCTAACATGTGGGTGGTTAATTATGAGGGATAGCCTCACACATTGTACTGGCCAGGTCTGCTAAGGAACTGGTACTGAGGCGTGGAGAAACATTTGCTTGCAAATTGTGTCCTTGGTGTGGATGCAATGCATGACTGTGATCCTTTATAACAGGGGAAACATGATGTCAAACATGTTACGCTTTGAATTAACACAACAAGGAATGGTTTTTATTGTTAATACTGAAGATATTCACCAACACATTACACCATCTACTCGTCATGACAACAGCATGAATCTTTTTGTATGTTCATGTGTGATACAGAATCATTACCGGACTCTCTTGCTAGTTACAAGGCTGTCTTATCGGTCAAAACCCCCTTACAACCAAGATTAAACCCAAGCAATGGAAGCACCCAGAATTGATTGATATCAATCAATCTTTATTTATATAGCACAAAATCCCAACAAATGTTATCCTCTTTCCAAACAGAGCAGGTCGAGACCGTACTCTATGTTCTATTATTAACAAAGACCCAACATCAAGACAGGATAAGATCCAGTCCCATTTTACAAACAGGACTCAGTCTGATCTCATCTTAATCCACCATGAGCAGAGCACTTTGCAGCATTTAGCAAGTTACAGTGGCAAGGACAAACTTCCTTTAACAGGCAGAAACCTCCAGCAGGACCAGACTCATGTTAGACACACATCTGCTGAGATCAAGATGGGTCTAGAAAGAGGAATAGAGGAGAATAAGAGAGAGAGAGAGAGAGAGAGAGAGAGAGAGAGAGAGAGAGAGAGAGAGAGAGAGATGATAGTGGTGAGATAGATAGTAGTAGTTGTTGCAGCTGGAGTCTGGCACGTCTACAGCAGCAGAGATCCAGAGGAACCTACGAGACAAGGGAGCTCAGGGACTCCATAAAGGTCTATGGTTAGTAACTTTAATGGGACAGGGAGAGTTAAAGTAAGTGATGGGGTAAGATCCCAGTGTGTCAGTTTTCCAGTTCCCCAGGCAGGCTAACACTGGACTTCCACCAGATCCATGTCCAGTCTGTCGTTCGGACCAACGGACAGCTGGAGTCATGTGACCGAGGTTTTCCTGCTGTAATCACTGAATCAAGGATTCTCCTCCTCCTCTCCTCATCCATGTTGTCTTTCTGGTCCTCTGAAAACCTCTGACCTGTTGACTCCAGTCCTGGCTCCGCTCATCATGACGGTTTGTTGTTGTAGTTAAGTGAAATACGATCTGGTGATAACACAGAGTGTTTTATTCTGAAAATTAACCGGATGTTTTCATTTTGTTTTGGTGCCTGACTTCCTGTCACGCTCCATCTCCTCTGTTCAGATTGATGTGTCGTGCTCCGGCATCCGTCAAAAATAGAAGTCTTGTGTATTTGATTCGGAGGACTCCGACCAAGTGGATCCAGTGGAAGTTAACACATTGACTAGAATAGAAACCTATCAGATCCGGTGCTGTGACAGATCGGAGACGGACCGGACATGGATCAAGTGGAATTTGGCCGTAAGCCTATAGCAGCATAACTAAGAGCTGGTCCAAGCCTGAGCCAGCCCTAACTATAACTCTCACTTTGTCTCTTACATGTTCACGAAACATTCATCTGAATGCGCTCCTCTCTGACTTCAATGGTTTCGTGACCTAAACTTAACAATAGACTGAGTGTGACTTCAGTGTGACAGTCCCTCACCTTGTGACCCTGTTACCTGATTCAACATCCTCCTAAAGACTCCTGCTCACTTCACAAGTTTAGTGTTAGAAACGCCAGCTGTGCACATTATAAAGCAGCGATGACGCTCTCACGGTCATATAATTATGAAAGTTACACACAAACAGGATTTCTAGGCAACAAGGTTGTTAAAGGAGATGTCCATGAGGTCCGTTAGCTGTGAGCTGCCATAAACTTTGATGTCAATGTTCACAATCCCCAGAGTGATAGATCAGATGACCCCTGACCTTTTTAACTTGCACCACAATCAATCCAGCTTTTCTGACTGAATTCATTTTCATGATTTGATTTGAAATAAAACTCTCCTGAGCACATTTCAGTTTCCAAAAACTCATCATTAAAATGCCCTGTGCCATTACTCCAAGACCTTCATTGTTCTGTATAGTTTTGAGGTTTTACTCCTTCACTCCCTCCAGACCATCACCCTCATCACCACCATCATATATATGAGAACAAAACCTGGTTCATCAGCAGGTGCGTTACGTGATTCTGAAACCACCAGCCTTTGACTCCTTAATATCCACCCTATAATGGTTCAAAGATCACAGTGAATGAGCAGGATGAAGGACCCGTAAAGTTTTACAAGGCAGCAGCCGAGCTTCTTATCGGGCTGAGAACTGTTTCTGTGTCAAGTCCCAACTACGGTCTAAAGATCAAAGTCAAGGTCAGCTAGACTCTCTGAGAGCTTTGTGAAGAAATGAGGCTGATGGAGCTTTAATTTCTCCCAACTCATTGTTCTTCCTACCTTTTTGAAACACTCACATATTTGACATTTGACACACACTGGTACAGAAACTCACGAGCAGAACAACACACAGTTTGAACTTCTTTTAATGTCACATAAAACAGGCTCATTCTTCATGAAATATTGAGTAAACTCTGAAACATGTTGCTGCTGACTTTCATACATCATGACATATCAGTGTTTCTGCAGACATGGTCCCTCAGTTTAAGTGCTTTCACCGCTGTTCCATTATCAACATGTATGTGCTGACTGAAGAGGTAAGTGAATCCTGACACTTGTGCTTTTGGTTATAGTCTCCCCATGAAGACTTTAGGTGTCAGTCTTTGTAACTGCTGAATAATGTAACTGTTGAATATGAAAACTCTTGAACTCTCTCTTACACTTATTTCAAATTTACTCGATATAATCAGAAGACTCAGCTTCCTTCAAAACTCTTCTTGTGGTCCCCAAGACCAGGCTGAAAACCAGGGCCATGCCTTCTCGGCAGTGGCCCCCAAACTGTGGAACGCCCCCCCCCCCCCCCCCCCATGTTAGATTGTCCCAACATTACCGACTTTTAAATCCCGTCTTAAAACGTATTTTTTACTCCTTGCCTTTTAACCCAGCATGAGAGTAGAGTGGTCTCTGTCTCTGTCTGTTCTTTTAATTGATTTTTATTTGCTCTTACATTGTTTTTATTTTATTTTTTGTTTTTTAACTATTTTTTAAAGTGTTTTATGTTTTTTTTATTTTGATTGTTTTATTTTATTCTATTTTATTCTCTGACAGCCTTTTATGTACAGTATGTTTTAACTTATTTAACCTCACTGTGCAGCACTTTGCTAAACTTGATTGTTTTTTTAAACGTGCTATATAAATAAAGTGGATTGGATTGGAAAGCTCCTTGTAAGCAACAGCACTCATAAGTCCACATTGATAATATTAATATTCTCACCACAGTCTTGATTTCGCTTCTTTGATTTTGTTTCATCCCCAGGTCTGTAGTGATTTGCATGCTCTGAAATAGTGCTCTCTCTGATTTTGTGATGCAGTTCCTCACTGACCTCAGTCCAGTAAGCTGCACCTGTATGCTTAGCTCGTAGGTGGTAGCTTCAACTTGAAGCACTCTGGGGTTATTTTAGTCACTTTTTATTCTATTCTATTTTATTTATTTATTTCAACTATAGCATCTTGTTTTCTTTTAATGGTTTAATATTTTAGTGTTTTATTATCTTAGAAATGTATTTTATTTTGGTGAGTTTAATTTCCTGTGTTGAGCTTTAAAATCTTATGTTTCCTCCAGTGTTTCCTCATTAAGATATCATGAGAGCGTTACCTCAGTTCATTCAGAAAATTACCTTTTATTTTTCATTTATTTATTTATTTATCTATTTTATTTTTTATTGTCATTGTTATTATTGTTGCATATATCGTGTTCTTAACCTTAGGATTTTGGGGTTTGGAGTCAGGGCTGGGGTTGGGATTAGGATGGGGGGGTCTTTTTATTTTTATTTTTACATATCTCTCTTTTATAAATGTATTCTATTTTAAGTTGTTTTTATGTACAGCACTTTGTGCTATAATGTCATTGTATGAAAAGCACTTTATAAATAAAGTGTGATTGATTGATTGATTCATTTGCAGAAGTGCAGTGGTGCTGAAGCAGGAAGACGCTCCTGTTTATCTACCATGTGCCAAAAGAGACAAAATAGAACGTAATTAAAGACTGCATTCATTTTGGATCATAACTGAATTGTGATTTATTATGTTAATGCTCACAGCTCATAGTTTATCAGCAATGTTTCAATCCAAGATCTTCATCAGACAAGACCATGACGAGTCTAGTTGAGTGTTATTTGCATTGATTGTCTCACTCCTCTTCAACACACCTGTCCTATGAAACGAGGCAACATTAAAAGGCCTGGAGTTTCAGTTAAGTGAAGGAAGAACTACAGCAGTATGAGCATTGAAAATTCTGGTTCATCTTTATTCGACAATTTTAATTCATTTTAACAAGGAAAAAGAAAACTGATCACATAACCCCTCTTCTTAAAACTCTGGATTGGGAACCTGTTCCTTTTAGATTTCAAAGTCCTTTTACTTGTTTTTGAAGCTCCCCCACACATCACAGATCTGTCATTTCATGTTCCAGCTCGATCTCTGAGGTCCTCGAATGCTTCCTTTTTAAATGTTCCTCGTGTGTCCCTCACAAAGAGAGAGATTATATATTATATTATATTATATTATATTATATTATATTATATTATATTATATTATATCAGATTTTATATTATTGTATTTTATTTTTTCTGATATTTATGTGGTTTTATTTTATTGATTTGCTCGTCATTATTTTATTTTTTAAGTATTTTACATCACTTTCTTTTCTACTTTTACTTTTTTTATTGCTGTTGTTTTCTGTCTCTCTTTTCTTTGAAGCACTTTGGGCTGCATGCTTGAATGTATGTAAGGTAAATAATATAAATATAAATATAAATGAGTTGAGTTGAGTATTTGTGAAAGACTTTAATGCAAAACAGCTGACGTTATAGCTACAGTGCGTCATTATCAAAGTAATAGGACATGATGTGCCTGCTAGTCATACAATAATGGGGCAGCAGGGCCAGGTTAAATATATGGGACCTAAATCTGAACCCTGAGGAACATCACAATCTCTTTCATGGCTTTTGGGGGAACATTTACTCTGTTAAATCAAAATATAACACATTTAAAATCGAAGTATTGAAACAATCACATAATGTCAGATTTGATAAACATATTTGTCACAAACAAGTTATTTAGAATGAGGAGCTACTTTTATTTGTGTGTTATTTTACAGTCAACTACAGATTAGTGTGCTAAAAATTTAATAGTGTATTTTTACATAGTGGTATTTATACTTTCACTCAGTCATTGAAGTTCTCCTTTCACTGCTCTCACCACTTTCCATTCTGTCAATGAGAAAAGTAGTCGTCTCAGTTTTTCCCACATCACTTGAAGGCATCACCAGTCTGCTCAGGTTGGGAGGGAGCGTTCAGTGCACGCAGTAAAACTCCGACACACGACACCTCTGTGTTAGTCCTGAACACAGAAGCGCTGCGTACAGGTGTGTGACAGGAGAGACTTACCACCTACACACACAACAGGACTACAGAGCGACTCCACTGGGTACTGGTCTTCACTCGTCCCTGGACTTCACCCTCGGTACTGAACCCGCTGGTCTTCCTGAGTCCAGCTGCATTGTGTGACGCGACCGTCCTGGTATCGGACAACATTCAACAGCTCCACCATGCCGTCTCTGCGACACTCTTACACGGTCACAGCCCCGGAGCAGAGAGCCCCTCTCCCCCATGACAAACCAGACCTGCAGCGGAAGAGCCATCCGTCGCTGTCCCGGTCCAAGCTGGTGTCCACATTCATGGGTCTGATCATCAACCAGGCCAAGGTGAGTCCACCTACCGAGCTCTGTCTCAACTTTACTAAAGCTCCCTCTTTCCTGAGACCCTTATGTCTGCTGACTTTCATAAAGATCACCTTTTACTCAGACTTCTTAAAGTTTATACAAAAACACTTACATACAGTGTTTACCAGGGGCGGACTGCAGGCTTTATTCTGAGGGGCTCAGCCCTGAGAAGGGGGTCTGGGAAAGGCACCCCACCTTAGAGGGTTTTTAAGGGGTACACAAAGAAGCATTAGAATTGAAGGATTAAGGTTTGCTGGTTGTGGATTTTTATGGACAGCAATTAAGATCCTAATCCAAACACTATGATATTTGGAATTATTATTATTATTATTATTATTATTATTATTATTATTATTATTTAGTGTTGGAATAATGTGCTCTGTTTTAAAAAAAAGTGTTGAAATGTAATTAAGAAACATTTAATTCTCTCATACTGCAAACCTGGTTGAAGACTTTGCACATTCGGTTCTTAACAATACGGGATGCATACTATTCATTGTTTTATTTTGTGGTAGAGATAAGAGGCTAGTTTGTTAAAGGTGAGTTTAAGTTTCATTTTAGGGGCTCTCTGACTCTGCAGAAAGAGTGAAAGTAACCTAGAAGTACTATTTCTAAGGGAATCCCTTAGTGAAACTTTAAACTATTATTTTACACCCAGAAAAATAACTACTTTCACTTTTAAGGTGATTATTTTTTATAAATGTTGACTGTGTGTTTTAAGCTAGTTTAAAGAAAACATGACTCAGGAGCAGAATTTTAAGCTTCCTTTAAGTCACTTTTGACACCACCTTGAAGTTCTTGGAAACCTTTCTAGAGGTCTCACTCTGACCATTCGGCTCTTATCAGTCCGTACGAGGAGGACTGAGCCGTCAGCACACACACACACACACACACACAGAAAACAGACAGGGACAGTGAAGAAGAGTGAAGCACAGCGACTGCCTGCATGAGAGCAACAATCTGAGTGTGACGTTACTTACATAACAGGATGGAGCGCTGCTGATAAGGAATGTGTCCAGACTGTCACCTTATCATCAGAACATTGTGTTAACTCACAGCTGCCCACAGCTCACAGCACATTCTTAGTCCATGTGGGTTTGATGTGTTTACGTCAGTGAGAGAGAGAGTTATCCGGCTTCGCTCCAAGGCCACACTTGAACTCTTTGTCCTTGTTAATTCTGGGGGGATATTTTTAGAATCTGAGGAGCTGAGCTCTGAATGCTGTGCATACTTGTGTTTACACTGGATATAAAGTCTCCTATTGTTCTGACCTTTCCTTGTGCATTAATTAGCTTTTGATTCGACTAATTAGTTCCCCTACAGTCACCACTTTCTGGGTTAATTTGGGCACGGCACGCTAACAGCAGCAGCCATTGTCTCTTCAAGTTCTCAGTCATCCAGGTCATTGTAATTTAAAGCTTGATTAGAAACGGAAACTAAAGCTGTAGCCACTCCTCCCGGATTCACGTCTTCAATCAATCAATCAAGCTTTATTTATACAGCACCTTTCATACAAATCAAGTGAATTCAAAGAGCTTTACAGCGAAAGAAGCAGAAATGAAATAACGGCAAAACATATTAAAAAACAAAAATGGATTTTAAAATAGAGACTAATGCACACCGACAACAACAAAATATGTGTCATTAGATTAACTTAAAGCATTGAACTAATATAAAGAATATTAATTGTTAAAATAATTACATTTAAAAAGGGTAAGGATAAGAGTTTCAAAAAAAAAAGTTTGATGAGCTCGTTCCAAACATGAGCTCATCAGTCAGAAACCCTGAGAGGAAGGAGACTCTGTAGGACTGACATCACCTCCAGAGTAACACAGTTTAACCACCATCAGGTCAACATTTCAGCTTAGGGCTGCAGTTACAGTTATTTAATCATGCTTATTCATTAGTCTTATTCATATTTGATAGATCTATTAGGAAACTATATGAAAAATAGATCTTAGCCCAGAGTGAGGCTACATAATCGCTCGATTGGTTCAAACAATGGTCCAACATTCTAAGACGCTGTCACAAAAATCTAAGAAAAGATGCAAATTCCAGCGTATGAGATGCTGAAGACAAGGATTAACGTCATTTATTCTTAAAAAACAGCTTATCCAAGCTCCTTGCAAAACTAAGACATTCCCATGAGCCTCAGCTGAACTTCCTGTTAAGGAGAAAAGGTGACATGCTAACACTTAATTATTATTTTTTTGAAGTTATATTTTTGGGCATTTTTGCCTTTTATTTGACAGGACAGCTGAAGAGAGACAGAAGATGTGGGGAGTAGAGAGTGGGGCCTTGACATGCAGTGAATGGTCGAGGCTGGAATCGAACCTGCGACCTCTGCGATGAGGGCTATAGCCTCTGTATATGGGGTGCACTTAGACCGCTAGGCCACCAGCGCCCCGTTATAAAATTGTGAAGAAGACACAACATCATAAAATGACTCTTTCTCACTTTCTTCATCAGTATCATTCCTCTGCTTTGTGTTTCTCTAATGAAACACTCCTCTTCTTGTCCTCCTCTGGCCCTGCAGCTTTGGAGGAACAGATTTGTTGATACTGTTTCAAAGGGAGTGGCATATCTGGCACCCTGAGCATGCTTGCTTCCCTTGTCACATGTTACACAGCCCTGACTGGGCATGCATAGCTGATTCAGGGCATTATGTTCTCTAGCTTCTCTGAAGAAGTGCCAGTCAGTGAGAGCGCTCCTGTTCACAGATATCACCTCAACGCATCACCGACTCGCCTTTTTGGACGAGTCTTTTAAATCACAGGCCGCCTGCTGAGCGTGCCGAGCCCCGCTGGTCAGTATTCACAGCAGTGCAGCAGATTGAGACTCGCACCATATGGTCACCTTCAAATGCTGCAGAGAAGATAGTAAACAAAGGAAATAAGGGAGTAACGTTTCAGACAGGGAGACTGAGGGGTGTTTGTGTTGTTAAAGAAATACTGTCAGAGGAGGAGATCTGCTGGATGAGACAGACTCTACTGAGAAGAAGGAAAACTACAGATTAGGACATGCTAACCTCTTCATGTTTACTCAAACTGCAACTTACCTGAAGTACAGGTAGCTGACGTAATGCTCTGTTTACAGTCTGTATGTGTACATAGTGTATGTTATGTCCTCTTCTCAGTCCTCAGCAGAGGCTCTGACGTGTGACAGACCAGACTCACCACCAGTCTTCATGTTACACTGTTACTATGTTCCCTCAGCAGCTCACAGGGTGATAAGTCACCTGTAAACACTCAGGTGACGTCAGACTGGCTCTGCTCCAGGTAGAGAACACCAGAAGTCATGATCAGTTTTCACAAATGATTCAGCGTGCTGGACTGTGCACGTGAATGCTAATGTCGGGATGCATGACTGGATTCGGATCACTAAGGATGTCAGCACACCCTTTACATTTGTAGTTTCTTCAATTTCCTCTTGGAGGTTAATAAAGTATTTCTGATTCTTATTCTGATCAACAGGTCCCACAAACAGAACCCTGATAAAGATCAGTAAGAGCCTGAAACTCAGAGTCCAGACAGAACTGCAACACTCAACATCCAAATCCAACACAGTGTCTGAAAATGATATTTGTAGTTTATGCACGTTTTTGTTTGCAGTCATATGGATAAGATTTGTTCTCACATTACTCTAAAAAAGGACCAAAACACAGACGAAAACAAAAGAACATAGTGGGAAAAAACTTCAAACTTAATACCTCTTAGAGTTGTTACATCTGGGGCGGGAAGCTGAATGTTACACTGACAGATTCTAATGTCTGACATGTGCACAGTCTCTGGTTAGGACTACAGGTTCTGTATATGATTCAAAGGTGCCGAATCATCATCATTTTATTTATTTAAAGGTGACATATCACGCTTTTTTCATCAATATATATTGGTCTAAGAGGTCCCCAAAACATGTCTTTAAAGTATATGCTCAAAAAAACACTTTGAAATCAGATTTTGGTCTGCCTGAAAACCCCTCTTCTTCAGTCCTCCTCAGAACACTCTGTTTTCTCTCTGACCACGCCCCCTCAGGAAGTGGATGTGCCTCGGCTGTCCATCACGTTGATCTATGTTGGCTTACATGTTTACATGTTGGCTGAATATACACGGCTGCTCACAGATCACGTTATTTCAACCCTCTGAATCTGATCCAGAATCTGATCCTGATGGAGAGGCTCCTGTAGCAGGACCTTTCTGAAGGATTGGTCACAGATTTAGTGTTTCTTGTTGTTTTATTTATCAGTATGTCGACGTGTGTCTTGGCACACAGCTACGAACATGTTTCTATGTGGCTATGCTAACTAGCGCTAGCACTTAATCATGACAAATAAAAATCATCCACTAGATCTTCAAATCTGCAGACGTGAGGAGTAAAACCGACCTCTACCAGAAAGGCAGCAGGACCTTTTCTGAAGGATTGGTCACAGATTTAGTGTTTCTTGTTGTTTTATTTGTCAGTATTTAGACGTGTGTCTTGGTACACAGCTACAGCTACGACATGTAGCTATGTGGCTATGCTAACTAGCGCTAGCACTTATCCATGATAAATAAAAATCATCCACTAGATCTTCAAATCTGCAGACGTGGGGAGTAAAACCGACCTTTGTGTTTATCAAGGCAGCCTACAACTAGCATGCCTCCCTCCTAAGCTCCTTGTTAGCACACATTTGTGCAGGTAATGAAAAACGGAGGGGGGATTCAGTATTATTCTATACAGTCTATGGGCTGAACAAGCTCCGAGCTCTGACTCCGTGACAGACCGGATATTGTTGTTACGTGACAAAAACAATGAAGTCTGAAACGGCTCGTTTCACACACATTTATAGAAAGGTGGAGAAATCAAAACAGGGGCAGAATGGATTTTTTTCATTCTCGGGGGGTTTGTAGACATGCCAGGGACACATATTTCAGGTAGAGAACCATTAAAAAGTCCATTTTGCATGATATGTCACCTTTAAGTCCTGGGAAAACACATTGTCGGAGAACCCTCGTTTGCAAAGGTGCTAGGGTACAGACAACAACAGAGCACATAATAATAAACCAATCAGTTAAAAAAATAAATGCTTAGAGAAATCACATTGAGGGACAGTGGGGGTCACGAGTCATTGGCATTGAGTCATTTTGGGGGTTGTGGGCTGAAAAGTTTGGGAACCCCTGCTGTAAGTGTTTGATTGAAACAAAAATAAGACTCCAAATACTCTTTCTTAAAAACATTGAAATGCCTGTGCTGTCACTCTGATAATACTAAATCTACAAACCTCTGACTTATTTTTGCATCAAGCTTTCATCAGGTTCTCTCAAACTGGTCTTTTGACGGCGTAACACTAAAGGCATTTTGATTGTTTAAAAAGAGAGTAACTTGAAGGGTATTGTAAAACCATTTTTGTGCCTTAATGCGTCCAAACAGAGCCTGCAGGAGTTCTCGTGTCGTGCATTAATTTAATGATCCTTTTGTACTTGAATCTATCATCACAGTGTTTTTTATTGTAGCTCAAAGATGAATGTGTTTTAGACGCTAGAATCAAATCATTTGTTTAATTGATTGCTGTTCAAAAGACTTCTGGACATCTTCCTACATTTAGTTAGTTGGAATCCATACACTACCAGTCAAAAGTTTGAACACACCTTCTCATTCAATGGTTTTTATTTGTCTTAATTATTTTCAACATTGTAGATTAATACTGAAGACATCAAAACTATGAAATAATCTGGTTTTGCCATAATCTGGATTACAACAGTAGTCAAATAGGGCTATCCATTGTGTACTAACCCTACCTCTGAACAACACAACTGATGGTCTCAAACACATTAAGAAGGCAAGTCATTCTACAAATGAACAGTCCAAATTATATTTTTCCTACATTTAGTTAGTTTGAATCTAGAAGTCTACACACATGTGAAAACATCTGATCTGAGGTCAGAGTGTCTAACCTCTCCACTGTGAGTGCACCTCCTGTTTGAAACCACACATGAGAATAAGTTGCTCTGAGTCTGATTTTAAAGCGGTGCACTGAATGCAGAGGATTTTGATAACTCTGGAACCATCAGCAGCATTTATCTGGAGCTCCTTTATCAGCACATGTCTGGTGGCTCTGAGCATGTGCGTCAGTTTACCTTATAGATGATTAACGACACCGCCAGAGGCACCGGATACCACACTAACCCAACTCTCTGATCCTGGCCTGGAGCGCTAACGTGAAACTGTTCACACAAACATTTCAACACAGAATTCTTCTCACATTCTGAGTGGAGCTTTTCTCCTCCGCCTGCATCACATGCCGCCGTGATGTCACGTGTGAACTGTGAAGTGGCGCCCGTCAGTGCAGACGGAGGTCAGGACACACTGTGGTGTTTCATTAAAGCATGTGCTAAACAGTGGCTGATGGCTCGTACACAGTGCTGCGGTGATGCTGCCAGCAATGTGACAGTCAGATGGTATGTATGCAGTGGATGCCATACGGTCACGCAGACTCATTCACACTTGAGGAATGAAGCGGGGCTGCTGTCAGGCAGAAGTTTCCTCATACTGAGAACATGTGCGGGATGATCTGTGCAGCCGGAAACGCTCGAGGGAAGAATTAAAATATGTGAAGCTCCTCACATCACGTTCTAAAACCTGATGCACGTGTCTCTTTAATGACAATGCATCACCTCATATTCATCCGGATGTTTAACACGTTTGAGGTGACAGACACAGAGACTGTCCTGATCAAAGTTAGAGGAAGAGTTTCGCCGATAAACACCCCAACTTAAGATCTTTACTTTAACATTTTCCCTTCTATTGTCAGTGGAAAAGAAGGTTGTCTTTAGACGTCTGTATATGTTCCTACTTCATCCAATCATGAAGCTTAGACAGCAGACATCAGAAGTAAACTTGTATTCGCTGCATAGATTGCATCAAAGAATAATAAACTAATCATAATACACTTTAATATTTATATAGCACCCTGCCTAACTCAGGGTGACAAAGTACTGTTACAACAACAACAACTACACAATAAAAACAACGTGCGTACAAAGATAGAAACGAAACAAGACACAGGAGGTTATAAAGTTTAGCAGATAGCCACAAACAACTCGGGTGGATGTGAACATGTCAGGACAACAAACAGACTCAGTCATAGAGGGGTAAACAGTGTACAGTTATCTAATAGACACATTAAAGCTGCTGTGAGGAATTTTTGATTTATATCAATGTTGGTGCCCCATTGTGGACAAAGTGATACCTCTTATCTCTTGTTCTGTACATGCAAAAGCAGTGTTTTCATCAAAAACCTCACCTTGCTGTCTTCTAACAGCCAGATCTTTCACTCCAATGTGATTATTTGCCATGAAAACAGCCGAAAAGAGTGTTTCTAAAGCTCAATGTCAATCATGTGGTCTGACACCTACCCCCTCTGAGTGGTTTAAGGCATTAAAAATGACAACAGAGAAGGTATCAGTGTTGTTGTTTATGGTTTTGTTTGCTTTTGAAGGTCATAAAGAGGCATCAGTGTTGGTTTCAGTCTGTTTCTCAGCTGGTGGAAAAACTCCTCATAGTGCCTTTAAAAGAGAGGATCTTTAATAGGGATGTAAGGAAACACTCAACCCACGAATCGATTCGAATCCTGATTTCTGGTTCACGATACGATTCACTAAGATAATAAAACTCTAAATAATAAAGCAGTAACAGAAACTAAGATGCTACACTTAATAAATAAATGAAGTAAGGTGAAATAAAACTGTTATAAGAATAAGACTCAGTTAGAAGCAAGACTAAAAAGGTCGGTCTTGAGTTTGCTTTTAAAAATGTTGATGCTCTGTGCAGCCCTCAGGTCTTCAGGTAGGGTGTTCCACAGACGTGGGCCGTGATCATAAAAGGCTGCCTCCCCGTGAGTCTTTGTTCTAGCTTTTGCTACCATTAAAAGTCCACTACCTAAAGACCTGAGGGCTCTCACTGGCTCATATGATATAAGAAAATCTGATACATAAGAAGGAGCAAGACTATAAAGAGTTTTAAAAACCAATAAAATAATCTTAAAATCTAAAAGATACTGGAAGCCAATGCAGAGACTTTAAAATCGGTGTAATGTGGGCTCTCTTTCTGGTCTTTGTCAGCATTCTAGCAGCTCATGGTCTGATTTCATCTAGAAGAGATCGTGTTGTAAATGTTTTGTGTTGAAAAAGACTTGAAACTATTGATTCAGACCTCAAAGTCATGAAGAAAGTTTAGTTTAGTTTAGTTTAGTTTAGCGATGTAGTCTTCATTACTCATTTCACCTGACGTCATCATGTGACCTTGGACTGGACATATAAAACATGGGCGTAGGCTTGGTGATGTCACACACTGAAGTCAAACAACGGCCATATTAAAGACCAACTATTTACATGCATTGGGCTTATGCAAACAAGCTGAGGTTGGTTTGTTTGACTATATATTCAATCTCTGTATTTCACTAAGGGTCAAAATGTCATCAACTGATTTGAATCTGGATCTTGCTGTGAAACATTCAGACTCCTCTTATAAAGTCTGTCTCCCTAATTATTTTTCAAACCTTTTATTATTCACATTTCATCTAAAGTCTTCATTTTGTCTGTTTGAACAGAACAAGAGTCCTCAGGGTCTGGTGGGACTGAAGAACCTTGGCAACACAGTGAGTCCTTCCTTCTTTTATTTGAGTCTAAAAAACAACACCCATCCTGGTCTGACTCGCTGAACCATCAGCTGAGTCCGGGCTTCATGAAGTCATAAGTTCATATGTGTTTATTCTCTGTTTGTCCAGTGTTTCATGAACTCCATCCTTCAGTGTCTGAGTAACACTCCCGAGCTGAGAGATTACTGCCTGAGGAACGTCCACCGCACAGACCTCAACAACAACTGCAGGACCAACGCGGCTCTCATGGAAGGTAGGCCGAGACTCTGATCTGTTCAACCAGCAGCTTTATGAAGAACTGTTCAGACCTGTGAGCTGCTCTGTCAGTGTTGGATCACTTTATCGCTCAGCAGTGGGTCACATACTGCCGGTCAATGTACAGCCTTGTTCTACATAACGCCTCTGTGCACTGATTCACTGCAGGAGCTTTGAGACCTGTGTACTTTGCTTACTTTCTTAACTAATCCCCGGCAATTAGAAACACAATCAAAGTGCTTGGCTTAACCCAGTTTGTGCCGCACACACCCTGTGTTTTGAGGGTGTGTTGGCACAGCGTGTTCTCAGAGATCTCTCTCTGCTGTGTCTGCACATACCAGTAAAAACATATTCCCAGTGATAAGCACTAACAGGCCCAGATGTTTGTAACCAGTTACATAATATCTGTATTTGGGACAAAAAGCTGCCCACCTCATTTCAGCTTAACTTTTATGACGCATGAATATTTAATAATGTAGCGTCAACTTAATGAGAGCTTTTGGGCTTCACTGATGATGTCATCCCATGACTGTCCTTAAACCTGTTAGTGTCAGTACATCACGGCCACAAGATGACATCTGAACCAGGCCCAGTCACCGATGAGTCGTCTCATTAGTGTTAAAGTGATCTCAACTTTTATTACAGCTGAACACTGGACCTCAGAGTCCGGGGTGTAAGCAATGTCACATTGGCTAAAGTTAGCAGAGCTAGCACCACCAGACTTTGGCCCTTTGGCCCCTTGAAGGTTTAAGCACCAGGGCCCGTCTGTATGTCCACAGCGATTGAAAACAAGAAAGAAGCAGAGATAAAATAATGGCAAGACATGTTAAAAAAAACATTTTAAAAATGGATTTTGAAATGGAGACTAATGCACACCGACAATATAAAATATGTGTAATTAAAATAAGTTAAAGCATCAATTTAATATTAAGGACATAAATAGTTTAAATAATTTCATTTTAAAAAATAAGGCAAAAATATCAATAAAACTGAGTAGATAAATAAAAATGAATAAATAAAAATAGTCAAAATTAATAAAATAATAAAGCATTTAAAGCTGCTGTTGGTAGGAATGGTGTAAAACACGTTTCTTTTTTTCTGCTGGGTTTGGAGATGAGGTCATAACACCAATCAGTTCTCATCTGTAAGTGAAGTCATTTGAGATTATAGTGAAATCTATGTGTTTTCCAATGTCTATGTATCAAGCAATGTTATTATTCCCCTCATTCCCTTTATCACGGACCAATCAGTGCTACTCCCCGATCCTCCGTCCTGATTGGTCCAGTTGTGGCCCCATTATGTCGCCCTGATTGGCTGGGAAGCCACTACTGCCTCATAGAATGCGTGAAATCTGTAGGGGAGGGGTAGTGTTGACATTGGAAATCTCTCTCCGAACTGATGTTTATATCATGACTGCCAACAGCAGCTTTAAATCAATATAACAGTAAAAAGTAAGTAATAAAATTGTTAAACCCTACGTAGAAGCCAGACTGAATAAATCTCAATATCTGCAGGCTGTTCCATCGTCTCGGAGCGTCAAGGCTGAAAGCAGTGTCACCAAATGTTTTTCTTCTCCTCTGTATTAAGTAATGCTTGGTGATTCACACAAATCACAGATACTTTATGCTAACGCTCTGTCTCTTTTCTTTGCTGTCTCAGAGTTTGCAAAGCTGACTCAGAGTCTGTGGACGTCAGTGAACAACGAGGCCATCAGTCCCTCTGACTTCAGGAGCCAGATCCAGAGATACGCTCCCAAATTTGTGGGCTGCAAGTAAGTTCTTCTTCCACCTGCCTTTCAGTCATTTGAGTCAGAGGAGAGATGAGAGTTGGATCCAGAAACACATCAGGTAACAGTTTCTCCTTTCTCTGCAGTCAGCAGGACGCCCAGGAGTTTCTGCGCTTCTTATTGGACGGTCTCCACAACGAGGTGAACAGAGTGACAGTCCCTCCTAAGCTGTCCATCGAGGACTTTGACCACCTTTCGTAAGTCAGCACTTATTTCCCTCCACTCCCTCACCGTACATCTCACCTCTGATCCCAATAAATCACTCATAACCTGCACATAGCTGACACCTCACACTGCCAAGACAAACACAACGTCTCATACCTGAAACACTGCGCTGTGAAACAAACTGTAATCACTCAAAGCTTCTGTGTTTCTGTACTTCAATGTGGAAAAATGATGTCTCCTTTTCGGAAGAACTACAAACCCAAACATGACAATATTTTTAAACAAATCTGATACTAATTATGGCCTTAAAACTCGGAAATCCTGACCCGATCCCTGAAACCACCTCATCTGGCTCCTCTGGATTCAGAGGAGCAGCAGCACTTTGAGCCTCTATCGGATGTCTGAGCTCCTGACCCTATCTCTAACGGCTACCACCAGATCCACATCCAGTCCATCTCCGTTCCTTCACGGCACTGAATCTGATAGTTTCTATTCTAGTCAATGTGTTAACTTCCACTGGATCCACTCCGTTGCGTTCTGGCTGCGTCTCTGACCCGGCAGGTCAGAGCCCTCCTGATCAGATACACAAGACTTCTATTTTTGCCTGATGCTGGAGCACGATGCATCAATCTCAACAGAGCAGATGGAGCGGGACAGGAAGTCAGGCACCAAAACAAAATGAAAACATCCGGTTAATTTTCAGAATAAAACACTCTGTGTTATCACCAGATCGTATTTCACTTAACTACAACAACAAACCAAAGTCATGATGAGCGGAGCCAGGCCTGGAGTCAACAGGTCAGAGGTTTTCAGAGGACCAGAAAGACAACATGGAGGAGGAGAATCCTTGATTCAGTGATTACTGAGGGAAAGGTCCTGCTCCGTGCTGCGTTCTGAAAATGAAACCGGTGGGTGTTGATGGACGAGAGAGCACGGAGCAGGACCACAGCGGGTCAGAGACGGACTTGACACTAAAAACCAAAACATGACAATATTTTAAACAAATCTGACACAAACTACCGCCTCAAAACTTAAAGCTCCTTGGAATAAAGAAATAGTCCACCCAAGGAAACACAATTCAGATTTCAGTTATTCCTTGAAGACTGAATACAAAGTTTTGGGAGGAAGACAAACACTGGTCTGACTTCATTTCTTTATGTGGTTTTATTCACAGAGACGAGGAAAAAGGCAAGCGGATGTGGAATATGTACCTGGAGAGGGAGGACAGCAAAGTTGTTGGTAAGAAATGTTCCTTTATTTGAAGCATAAATACCTAAAACACATCCTTTTATTATCATGATGATCATAAAGTTTAATTATACAGCATCTTTTAAGATGAGAGTCACAGAGCACAGCTGTAAAGTGTATATCTTAAAGTCAGAGAGAAGAATCATAAAGCACACAGACTCACTCAGAGTTATTTATGAACTGTGGAATTTTAAGAGAGTAAAAAGATGATACCGTTGTAACGTTTTCAACCTTGCATACTTGTATTAAACTTACTTCCTCATCTCTTCCTCTGCCTCGTAGATTTATTTGTTGGGCAGCTGAAAAGCTCTGTGACCTGCACCGTCTGCGGCTTCCGCTCCACAGTGTTCGACCCGTTCTGGGACCTCTCCATACCCGTCGCACAGGTAAGAGACCAACACAGAAGCACCTGTAACTCACTCTCTGATCACACACAGCACAAACTCAGTCATTACCAAATGTATTTGTTTCATTTGTGGGCAGAATACGTCGTTACACTGAATCTAAGACACATTTATTTAACGTGTCAAGTTGTTAAAGACAAAAGAAGGCATTGATTGATGAGGAGTTTGATGACATGTCATACTTACTTAAATAAACTCTAACTGAATCCATCCTTACTTTTGATTTCTGATGTCATGCTCAAGCTCTATGCCTGGACTTGTCTTTGGATGTGACTCATGCTAAGTGTGATTAGATTAGTCACCTCAAGATTAGACCATCAGACTTGATGCTCAGATTTGAGTTTATGCAGCACATTTAAAGCCCCTAAAAACTAAGCTGTGGCGTTGGTTTTCTGTTTCCTGATTCATGCTCTGCCTCCACAGAAGAGCTCCGGAGAAGTGAGTCTCAAAGACTGCATGAGACTCTTTACAAAAGAGGACGTGCTGGACGGAGAGGAGAGGCCGGTAAGAGACTTCACGTAACCCATAATTTGTAAAGATGGTTTAAGAGAGTACAGCAGAAGAATCTCACCTCTGTCTTTGTGTTTCTCTCTTCAGACATGCAACAGATGCAAAGCCAGGAGGAAATGCACCAAAAGGTTCAGCATCCAGAAGTTCCCTCAGATCCTCGTGCTTCGTATCCTTTCATCTTTGTACCTTTAAGACTTCCTGCATGCAAATGCTGCAAACATGTTAGCATACACAAAAGCAGCTTGAAGCCAGAGAAACATGGTCATGTAAGATGAACCACTTCTCAGGCTCTTTGTGCTCTTTGTTTTGTCTGTCCTCAAATATCATCAGCTTTAACAGCATGGTGCAGCTGTCTTCAGTTTTAAGAGGTTACACCTACTTAGCAAAAAAAATCAAGCAGTGCAGCTTTATGTCTGACAAGTTAGAGGAGTCATCAAGAACACACACTGCAAGGTGGTCCAGGTGCTGCAGGGTCTGGTTGCTCTTTAAATGGTTGTTCAGGAGTAATGACGCATGTTTCATTTTATAGATTTAGAATATGTAACTTATATAACTTGAGTTGTGCTTTAGAAGAGAAGCCTTCTTTGTAGCAGAATTTATCTGCAACGCCTTGGAGGGAAGGCAAAAGACTGAGCAGTAAAATGAATTATTGGACCTCTGCAGCTGTATTTCTGGTAGAGCAATGAGCGTCAGGAACTAGATTTTCTTCCTTGGAGTTTTATGGGCTGGAAGTACTGATGTGATACTCCACAGGAAAGTGTTTGTCATTTTGAACCAGTTTGTGCTCCTTGACTCTGAGTTCCTCTCAGACCTGAAACGTTTCTCAGAGTCCAACGTCCGAACAAGCAAACTTTCCACTTACGTCAACTTCCCTCTCAAAGAGCTGGACCTGCGGGAGTTCTCCTCAGAGAGCAGCGGTGAGTACTTCCACGAGACGAGAGGAGGAGGAAGAGGAGGACGGTGTGTCCGCTCTCCAAGGTCAGCTGGGTTTGATGAGTAAGAACTGACAGTGAGTGTGTTTTTCTTTCTGCAGAGCGTCCTGTGTACAACCTGTACGCTGTGTCCAACCACACGGGGAACGCCCTGGGAGGTCATTACACGGCGTACTGCAAGAACCAGGGGCTAGGGGAGTGGTACAGCTTTAACGACTCCAGGTATCTACTCGTATATCATCACATTACCTTTATATATGGTGTTGTCTGAGTGTCATTACACTGTGCTGTAAAATGCAGATCTCATTGTAGCAGTATGAAGGTGTGTCAGCATGTCTGTAGGTTAACAGGACAGACTGAGTGATTGTGTGTCTTTGGAGTGACTGACATGAATTTATGCTCATATTTAAAGCCTCTGGTAACCCACAATCATCAAAAAAGTCCTACGTATGATATTTATTGTCACATTTATATGCTATTATATATATATTCAAAGTATGAGAACTGAACTTTAATCCATTTTTGAAGTATTATCATATACGTTTTTGATACCGTTCTAATGCTAGAATCAAGACCTGATATTTATGACAAAAAAAATATCCAACCAATCAGAAATAAAACACTGAGTCACGTGCACACATGTTCAACAAAACTACTCCGCTCCTGCTCAGACCGTCTCCTGAAGTCTCAGCCGGCTCCCCTCATTGTGGTCTTAGCTGTTAGCTTGTTTGCTAATCACGTACTGCCTGTAATCTGTCTGTATAGCTGTCTCTCTGCTTTTTGCACCGCTGTGCTCCTGTGTCCCTGTCTGCACATCCACCGCTGAAGATCACAGCTTGTTGTCATTCTTCTATTTTCATAACGGCGGTGATTTGGGGAAACTTTGGGGAGCAGTCCCACATATACTTCGCTCATTTCCCCAGGACCAGTCCACTAACTTTCCCCAGGACCGGTTCACTAACTTTCCCCAGGACCTTTTCACTAACTTTCCCCAGGACCGGTTCACTAACTTTCCCCAGGACCGGTTCACTAACTTTCCCCAGGACCAGTTCAATAACTTTCCCCAGGACCGGTTCACTGACTTTCCCCAGGACCGGTTCAAAAACTTTACCCAGGACCAGTTCACTAACTTTCCCCAGGACCGGTTCAATAACTTTCCCCAGGACCGGTTCACTAACTTTCCCCAGGACCGGTTCACTAACTTTCCCCAGGACCGGTTCACTAACTTTCCCCAGGACCGGTTCAATAACTTTCCCCAGGACCAGTTCACTAACTTTCCCCAGGACCGGTTCACTTACTTTCCCCAGGACCGCTTCCCTAACTTTCCTCAGGACCGCTTCACTAACTTTCCCCAGGACCGCTTCACTAACTTTCCTCAGGACCGGTTCACTAACCTTCCCCAGGACCGGTTCAATAACTTTCCCCAGGACCGCTTCACTAACTTTCCCCAGGACCAGTTCACTAACTTTCCCCAAACAGCTCAGAGTTTAGACAAACAGCTCCGTCTGACACCCGGAGCCGAGCTCCTCTGGGTGCAAATACTACACTTCAGCCTCCTCTGCTCCGGGCGTCCCATGGTCCTGATGCCCCGGAGACTACGGAGTGATAAAACTAATAAATGATAGAAGTCCTGATTCTGAAGTATTGGGACTCAGCACTCAGAGACCATTATAAATGAATAAATTCAGATTCTGGAGTTTTGATGTCTTTAGATTCAGAGTCAGACGTGTCAAACATGCAGGCTGTGAACTCTCTCTTGACCTGTCAATCAAAGAGTTAGGCCACGCCCACACAGTCCTTTTAAATGCTCTGACCTGTAAAATAAGATGTTTTTGAACAGAGTTTTTTCAGAGTTGTGGATGTTTATTTTCACTCAGATTTTCGTTGAAGCTTGATTACACATTACATTTTGAAATTCTTTAGGAATTTTAAATATTCCATTTATGTTTCCAGAGGCTTTAAACCCTGTCTGTGATCATGTGTCCTCACATAAACAATGCTTTAAGGTGCTCGGTGTAATAACTTCATTGTGTTCCGTCTGTTCCTTCAGGGTGAGTCCGGTGTCCTCCAGCCAGGTGCGCAGCAGCAACGCCTACGTCCTCTTCTACGAGCTGAGCCCCTCCTCACACAGCAAATACCAAACGTGTCGGCTGTAGACGCCATGCAGACGCGAGAAGCTGAACCAAACTGGGCCTGAAAAAGATGGAGTCAAGACACTGCCTGCTGCCAGAGAGCTCCACCTGGTGGGGAAAGTACTGCCATTACAGACTGACGTGGATGTGAGAGCACATTTTCACTCGAGTGGGACTGAAAAATATGACTTTGATTATGAGAAGATGGTGTAGAAATTCAGTCAAAGACACAACTGTGAATCACTGTGCGATGACCCTCTGATACGAACATGACGATGTTTTGTGTTTATTTTTTACCCCAAACAAAAGTAATCTTCCAGCTGTGTCCAGACCTGATTCTGAATCCACCGCCACTTATTTCTGTTCTGATGCACTTTCCACATGGACATTTTGATGTTTGTATGCAGACAGAAAGGAGCCTCACAGGCAATGTTTAATTTATTGTCTTGAACATAATGCCAGTAGATACAAATGCATCCTGTAGATGTCATGAAACAAGGCCTTATGGTTTCCTCTGAGTGGAAATCCTCCTGAACAGGTTGTTTGTGTCTCAGAGCACATGTTATTTTTGTACAGTATTTATGGACAGCACAGTGAATGTATCTGTACTGATGTAAAGCCAGACAAACCAAAGCAGCTGTGTAAAATGCTAAAACAATACTTCCTCCAGCAATAACGTTGCTGACTTTGCCTCCTAGTCAGTTCAAGCTGTAGAAATGATTAAAGTTCAATGTTAACTTATGCTGCCTCCGATGTTTGTTTTTTCATTTGGTCATTATGTGTTGAGCCAACCAAGAAGAAGATGAGGAGTTTGTGATAATACAAATATTGTTTGCATTATTGCAATACTTCTTGTCCTTGAAGGCCACGGCCGCTTCACCGACGGGAGGAGTGAGCAGGGGAGCATCTCAATCCAAAATCTGACCACTAGTGACCTCTTAATGTTTCCTTTTCACACTGTTCCTTTAAGTAAAAGCTACACAAGACATTTAATCTTTAAAGCTCCAGCCAGAAACTTTCTGTTTATGTTGATTTTGGCGCCCCATTGTGGACAAAGTGGTACCTACAATCACTTGCTGATTTTGTCCTGTACATGGAATAAGAAGTGTTCATAAGGAGAACAATTGTCTCCTGCTTTCTCTAACAAGTCAAACATATCACTCATTGAGAATCTGTGATAAGGAAAATGTAAAAGGGAGCATATAGTTAATCACTATCTGACACCGCCCCCTGGTGGCAGTTTTAGGCATTATAAATAACTATTGAGAAATAATCAGTCTTTTTTCTTTTGGTCTTTCTGCTTTTGTAGAACATGTAGAAGCATCTGTCATAGTTTCAGGTCATTTTGCAACCAGTTGATTTAATCCAGGGCTGCATGGTGGTTCAGTAGGTAGTGCTGTTGCCTCACAGCACAAGGGTTCATGGTTTGACTCCCCTGCTGGGCAGGTGCCTTTCTGTGGGAAGCTTTCATGTTCTTCCTGTGGGTTCTCTACCGGTAATCTCACAGTCCAGAAACATGCTCACCAGGTTCATTGGCTACTCTAAATTGTCTGTAGGTGTGAGTGTGTGTGAATGGTTGTCTCCATGTTTGCCCTGTGATAGGTTGGCGAACTGTCCAGGGTTTACCCTTTCTTTCACCTGATATCAGCTGGGATTTGGCTCCAGCCCTCCGCGACCCCGAAAGGGATAAGCCATCAAGATGATGGATGGATGGATGGATGGATGGATGGATGGATGGATGCTTTAATCCATTCCTTCCATTCATTTGCAATGATTTTTTAGAATCAGATAAATCCACATTGAAACAATATCAAAATTGTTGACAATTTTGAAAAAGTTTGGATGAAAGAATTTCAAATTGTTCCTGAAACTTTAAGAGGAATAGTTACTGGATTGATGCAATGTTAAACTAATTCATATTTCATTACTTAATTTATAGTCAAACCATGATGAAAATGTGTGTATCTAAATTGATACAGCAGGTATATAAGGCAACTTATTTACAGATCTGTCAATCATCATTTTATTACATTGCATACATAATTCCATAAAGCAACATACAGTCTTTTTATTATTTAAGAACATGTTTAAATTACATAATCAGGTATATTTAGAGGATAAATTGAGATATTTATAATGTATATTGTATTTTTATATATTCAACCTGCTGTATCATGATGATGGGAAAAAAAAATTCTAGGTTTGAAATGACTTTGTGAAAAATTTGAAGAAAACTCAAAGTTTAACAGGCTAAAAATGTTGATTTTATATGTTTTAGTTTGTTTAAAAAATAAGAAACTTTGAGCAATTTACACCAAAATGCCTCATGTATACAATATTATACAAATTAAAACTCATATATGAAAATTGCTATTTAATTTTTTTTTTTTTTCGGACAATTATTTGATGGTTCAGGCTTTACAGGGTTAAGGGCATTTAAAGAGCATGTCTTCATAGCGTTAATTTAAAGCCTTAACTGGTTATTCATACAGCAGTACCAATCTTTATATGTTAATGATGTGAAATCTCCCTCACTGAGTATTTCATGAAGCCTGCTCCTCTGCAGAAATAAATGTGTGACACCTGCTGTGAACTTCCAGGTTAAACAAGCAGATTACAGTCACATTGGATTATGTCAGAAACACCTCTGACCCACATTTTACAAGGTCATCTGACAGAGGTGCTGTCTCACTTTGTAACCACTAGAGGGAGCTGTGTACAGTGTGGTTCTGAGATTTCTGTGCAGACCAGGGTTGATACATGCTGACATGTCAGAACATCCTTTGTTGTGTTTAATCTGTTCAGCAGACACAATCACTAATTTTCATAAATGTAGTTTTTTAATATCTGGTAGAAAATAACAGTTTACATGTAAACAGTCTCCATAACGTCTCCATGTGAAGGGTTATTGTTGAAACCTCCTTGTAAACCTTTCCTCCGTGTGAACTCCTCAACCTACTGAGCTCGTTAAATGCCCGAGGGAAAAGAAGTGAGTGAGTGAGTGTGTGTGTGTGTGTGTGTGTGTGTGTGTGTGTGTGTGTGTGTGTGTGTGTGTGTGTGTGTGTGTGTGTGTGTGTGTGTGTGTGTGTTTATGTTTGTGATCAGGTTTCTAGGCTTAGACAGATGATCTGTTAGTGAGGAGGCCAATTTGTGAGGACAAAGGTAGAGTGAACAGATCAGGCTGAGTGTTGTTGTAGCTGTGCCTCTCTCACTGATAGGTCAGGATATGAAGTATCTATCTTTGGTTCATGGACTCATCAGTTATTTAATTGTTACACAGTTTGATTGGATTATCAGTCTCAGAAGTGAAATTGTTGCCTTTAGATCTCACATTAATACTGACCTGATAGTTTGTTTTTAATGAGATAGTGACTCAAATATTCCTCTGGCTGTTCTGACGTCTCCATCTCGAGGTTAAGATTTTTCTTTGAAGAGAAATGTAAATTAAAACTGTGGCCTGTTGTGTCGTATTACATCTCTGTCCAAACACAAACACTAACCAATAATGTAACAGTGCTAAATGTTTTTCTAGGCTGCATAAACATTACACAGAAGTGAAAATGTGGACAAAGGAGATTGATGGAGCAGCAGAGGAACTTATAGCCAGTTGAAAATGTGTGAATATGTTGATACCTTTTCCCTGTAAACCATGCAATGAACTTTGACCTGTTTATTTAGATACACTGACAGAAAGAAGAGTATATGAAAGTTATGGATAACTGTGGAGCTGTGAGAGGAAGATACACTACGGTAGTCTAAAAATGCAGCTAATCACACTGAGAGAGTACAATATTTTGCAGTTTTTGTGAAAGAAAAATACTTTCTAATATCTTAAAATCCTAATTCCCAAAAATATGGAGGCTGTATAAAATACTGATATACAGAATTTGATGCTTTGGAAAGAATTTATAGCTTATATTTAATTGAAAATAGTGCAAAGGAAACATATCAAATGTAACTGAATGTAACTTAAAAAATGTTACTGTTTTTTATTATTTATTTATTTATATTTATTATTATAGAATTATGGCCAAGCTGTTGTCTTTGATGAACTTATATATATAATATATATATATATATATATTTATATATATATATATATTCTTGTTGAAATTCTTGTACTGTACACCTTTTTGTTTGCTCCTGTAACATTGTTTACCACATACACACCCATTCAAAGAAGATGATCTTTGCTGCAGAAACAAACATGTTTACAGCCTGGTTAAAAAAAAACAGCTTCCATCTACGTAGCTAATCTCTCCATTGGCACACACTGTACGGGGAGGGAATTTCTTTAAAACGCAACGGTTCAGAAGATATTAAGGTTACAAGTTTTGCCCAAAGGACATGACTGACTTGACTGACAGGCAGGAACACATAGCTGTTGGCTAGGAGGTTCAAACTCCACCTCTTTATGTCACACTAAGCTTGGTTGAGTTCAGCATTTCCAATATGGCTCCTGCTGACGATTGGCTTCAAAACAGCGCTCGGGAACAGATGGGTGATGTCACGGATACTACGTCCATTATTTATACAGTCTATGGTTTTCAATCTAATGCCAACAAACCCATCCTGAAACAGTTGTAACAGGAGCATGTTGACAACTGTGTTGCATCACTTCCTCTTTTAAACAACACTGTAAAGATTTTAAACCAAGGAGAAGTTTCTGGAGCTCTGAAGCAAGGTTATTACAGTTTTGCATTTTTCATTAGTATTTATTTTTATTTCATTTTTACTTTTTGTTTTCAATTTCAGTTTAGTTTTAATTAGTTCTTAAACCGGGTCTGCTAGTTTAGTAGAGTTTTTATTAGTTTCAGTATTAGTTTGAGTCTTTTTTGTAACATGGGTTAGTTTTCAGGGGTGAGATTAAAAAAGGTCAGAAGAGGCATCGTGTAAGCTTTTGTAAGCAGTTCAGCACCTGCACTCTTCTACTACAGAGCCATGATGTTGTATTATGTGGAAAAAATGTAGTCAGGTATGTTCTTGCTGTTTTATGTAAGGTTCCCTTAAACATCCATTGTCCGGATGGCAGCCAACCTGTATATATTGTTCAGCATTAATGGTGTTAACTGTTTTTGTTGCATTGTTGTCCCCGGTCCAATTTTTTAAAACGTGTTGCTGGCATCAAATTCAAAATTCACAAAAGAAACCCAAAAAATTTTTAGTTTTAATATTTGATAAGATATCTTTGCAGTATTTTTAATTAAATAAAGGATGTAAATGATTTGCAAATCACATCCACATAACCTCCCACTCATTCACATGACCCCTTACCTTTTTATTATCACACATTCCCCGGAGCATGTAAGGAAAAATAGAAACATGGGTAAAAGTGTATTTTGTTTTTCCTGACACATTTGCAAATGCACACCATAACACTCCTCCATAACTATTAGAAGTGTTATCGTTTAAAAGAGATGAAGGTCCTGATCCGACAAATAAAAGACCATATGCTTAAACCCGTAATTACGTCATATGATGTAATCTTATGATCTAATTCAATAAGATGTTCCTTTAATTTGTCATCCTAGCAGAAACACACAGATAGGACAGAACCCTCCCCCATCGTGCACACACACACACACACAAACACACACACACAAAGTCCCTCTGGCTCCCGTGAACACCATATGGGCTGATCACACAGCTCAGGGTATTAGCAGTAATTTGCCTGCATGGGAGCAGAGCTGTTTTCAGTGCTGCTACCGAGCACTCCCTATGTTGACACTTCACAGCTAATGATCATACTATAAAACTGTGGAGGCCTAATGAGGGATAAAGTCCATGACAAAGTGCCATCGTGACATATTAGGAGTTAAGAACTGCATGCTTTTCGACTGGTGGACCCTAGGGTCTAAATTTAGTTAAAAAGCCCCTGAACTAGGGGGGTAGTACTGTACTTTTCAAAGGTCCTGGGACTTTCGGGGGCAGGGCCTGCAATGCTGAACGTGTCTGATTGGTAGATTAACCCCAGTGTTTTTATTCCGCCCGCCATCCACAATAACATCACACATATCTGTGATTCACTTGATTTCTCTTTCTTTCATTAGTTTTTATTTGTTCTATCTTTTTTGTATGTGTGTGTACTTTTCAAAAGAAGAAGCTGTGATTCTCTTGATTTAGCAGCTTGTAACAGTAGTCTTCTCTCAGCCCACCGTGAATGCGTCTCTCCCGGTGTTACAGTTTTAAAAGTGACCCTGTAAACTGGAGACCTTCAGCTGAAAGTGTCAGTGTTTGTGGAGTTTACACAGCTGTTGAAACACAGAGGGAGTTCCTGGGAATACAAACTAGTCTAGTTTTTATTAAGATTTTAAAATATCCTCATCAGATATTTAATGATCATCTAAAGATGTTTATGAGGGATGCATCCGGCTGAAAGTCTCCAGTTAACAGGGTTGCTGTTTAAACCAAAACACCGGCCGATCTCTGCCACGGCTTTTTGAGTTCAAAAGGATTTTAAAGCCGTGTTGAAACGTCTTTGCTACTCGCGCTTATCTCCTCTCACGTGTTGATTCAGTGAATCCATCTGTGATGAAATATAGCAACATCTAAAACTGCACCAGCTGAGTCTCTTCATGCTAACAGGCTAACTGTTGTGTTGCTCATAATGATACCTGCCTGTCCGTCTGCTTCTATGGTGTCATCTGTGATGAATGGCATTCCTCTTTGTTTTACTGCCCTCTACTGGTCTGGTGGTGAAGTGCATTTACTTTTTGTGCCTCCATACGTCACTGGCCTGATTTGCACAATCTACCCTGGACTTCAGCCCGCAGTCAGAACGCAGACAACAATGGGGGCACAGGAACCTTTTAGTTCAGGCTAAAGTAGTTCTGGGGGCTAAAAGACCCCGGGACTCTTGGTCCAAATGCAACTTTGAAGGATCCGATCCTCTTGTAAACTTGTTATGTTTGGTTGCATCCTGTCTGAATTCTCATAGCAGTGGTCTCACCCTTTACTTGATTCTGCCACATGTCATAGTAGTCTCAGCTTCACATGTCTCTGTCACATCAGTGGTGTCAGATCACTTTCTTATTATATCTGAAGCAACTCGACTCTGTCAATGTGATGTTGGCACTGATGCATTCATCTCTCGCCCTGCTGGTCCATCACTGTAAGTGATTGCCTGCAGTCCTGGCTCTTTAAACTGCACAGACCGGTCATTTTGGTACAATGGTAGCACTGTTTTCAACACGGCTTGTTAGTGTCTGGATTCAGCTGCACCTCTGTGTGTCACAACAACAAAGGCAAAGAGGTCTACAGCCGTGTTTACTGAAGGAACACATGCACTTAAGTTTGTCTGCGGGTGATTGCAATGTAAATGGTGTAAAACAAACAGCTACAAGTCCTCTGCCTTTCATTGAACAAACTTGTTTACTTTATTTCATGTGTAGTCTCACTTACACACAATACCAGGTTTTTATTTGGCACCTTCGCCCTTATTCTAAAGCAGCTGCCTGTAACCACTCTCTCTGACCATAACTCTGAGATTATCTTTCTTGAAACTTTGTCTGGGGTTGGCTTCCAAGCTCATCTACCCACTTCCTAAACTTCCTACTACCCATACATGTTTTGAAATCTTTAGCCAATCTTAAGCCATAGCTGTCATTTACAAATGACATATTCATGACACTTTACTCAGAAGTCATACTCAATGTTTGAAAATTAAACAATGATGGAATATCTCCCTGCTGATGTGAGGTTGTAAGTTGTGACATGTCCGATGATGATTCATATTTCTTTGCAGATTGAACATCAATCTTGTTGTTTGGTTGTTTTACCCGGATACAGTAATGCTATTTTTTGATTGGCTGTTAGGTAGCTATATTCCTGTCTTTCTTTTTGATTAGCTGGTGCGTGGCAAGCTCCTTCTGAAGGAAAAGCAGCGCAACTTGGTGGCCGTTGTCCTGGTAATTATTGTGCGTGAGAAATACAAAGTGTGGCGTGTGAGCGTGTGAACAGGTTGAAATGCGTGTGTCTCACGCAAGCGGCAACCTCCGGTCTCAAACGATGAAGGCCCAGGCAGAAGTGTCATAAACTGCAATACATGGAGAATCTGCTTGAAGCTGGCTGCAGAAACACTGGAAACCACATAGATATGAATGGGAAAAAGACGATCTTTGCAGCATTAATAAACATGTTTACAGCCTGGTTCAAAAAACAGCTTGGCCCCCCTCTATCGGCACACACTGTACGGGGGGTGAATTTTTTTCTAACGCAACGGTTCAGAAGATATTTAGATTACAAGTTTTTGCCCATATAAGGACATGACTGACTGTTCGGGAACACATAGCTATTGTCTAGGAGGCTCACACTACGTCACACTCTGCCTGATTGAGTTTCACATTTCCAATATGGCTGCCGCCGTCGATTGGCTTCAAAACAGCTCTCAGGAACAGATGGGTGACATCACGGATACTACGTCCATATTTTATACAGTCTATCCTCTCGCCCAATGCATGAGACTTGAGAGTCCTGTGCTGAACTCAGATAGGAAAGCTAATTTACTTGCTAACAGTAATGTTAGCTAACTGACAGATAAGCTAGACTATTTACTCCAGCTAATGTTATTCATTTTTACTTAGCCGTCAGTAACTAATATGCTAACTTTAACTAAGCATAAAGCTAAGTTTTAAGCTCAGCTAACTATAAGCTTACAAGATTCTTAGCTAGCCAGCCACAATTACTCAAATACATATGCCTCACCTATCATATCTTGAAACTCAATCAAACTGTAGCACTAAGGCTGATTTAAAATTCTGCGTCTCCACTACGCAGCAGGGGCTGACGTGGACATGAGCCCCACATATTTGTGCGTCGATGTGTCCGTGTCGCGCAGCAATTCTCTGCTGAAACACTTGAGGGCAGTGTGTTCCTCTGATAGACGGTCGCATGTTTCCAGCCCCGCTACGATCTCTATTTACTTTTCCACAGAGATTCAGAGCATGTTATGTTAATCTACAGCTGATACATGTTGCTGTTTATCATACAGACATGATTACATGAAGAATAGAGAGGAGGAGATGAAATACACGGCCAATGAGCGGGGATTCGGAAGTGTTGGAAATGCTGGAAATATAATGCGTAGGCCTTTGCGTAGGCACAGGAGCCTCCGGTGTAGGCTACGCCGCCGAATGAACGCAGAAGTATAAAACAGCCTTTAGCATGGCCACGTTTTAATTGCAGTGTAAGCTGATGTCTGTGAGTAACATTTAGGTTTTTAAATATTTTAATTGAAATGACCTCCAGTCGTTCCTATCTTTTCAGGTGCTTCCCAACAATCAAGTGGTTGAGATTATCAGATACCACAACCTGTAACTCAGCGTTACAATGTTGTAGCTTTATGTTAGCTTCCTAACATTAGCTTGATCAGGAAAATCAGGAAAACTGTGTGAATACAGTGAAAGCTGACTACTATAATTAAATATTGTAGATTTGATAGAACCAATTCAAGCTTCCCTCATTTACTGTCTCCTTACCTTTATTGAAACTGACTTTAAGGTGTTTCCAGTGAATTATAGAAAATCTCCCTTTTATGTGTTCATCTCCAAAAAACTTCATTTCTATCACTCTGTTAAGAAAATCAAAACTTAAAAATCATCTTACTTTCAGAGCGTTGCTTTCAGTTGTAATGAATGTCTTAAGTTTATGATTAAAGTCCATGTGTCTCCTGCTGACAACAGAACTACTTTTGGAAACGACTTCATCTCTTTACTCATCTGTCATCTTTACACAGTCCTGTATGCACTGTAGCACACAGATTAAAACATCTCTACCCATATTTGTACTGGACCATCGGACATCCAGGGACCTTCCCCTCTCCTGTCTTCTAAAGCCTGGTTCCTTTGTCATTTAGATCTTGATCTTTAACTTTCAGGAGCCTCTTCTCCTTTCTCGTCTCTTGTCTCTCCCTCTGAGTGTTTGTTTACTCTCTCCTATCTGTCTGAAAAGCTGTTCTAAAGCTTTGCCTCTTGTGCCATTGTTTAGTCTCTTTACAGGTCTCCATGGTAGAGAGGCGGTCACATGAACCCGGCCCTTTCCCTTTGCCAACACCTGCAATTCCTCACAGATTCCCATTCTCCATATGCTTAAACCCTTTTTTAACGTGGTCACCCTGATTGTACATATTGTAACTTCAAAAAAAGGGTTTGGATTGCACACACTGAATCCCTTTGACACTACTTTGTGATTTTCAGAATAGAGCTATAAAATAAAACTGATTTGACAAACTGTAAATATAACTGAAACAATGTCACTTGTGCTCTGCTCTCAAAATCTCTGACAAATGGAATTTTTATGACAGATTATATTTCACCCAGCCCTTCCTCTTGGTTTATATCAGTTGTCTCAGACTATACTAAACACAAATGACTAACACATGGATTATGAGCCCACACCTCATAGTTTCCCAATGCCTTCAATAAGACTTCTGTGTTGAATATTAACTTCCTCCGTTGATACTGTGAATATGATCAGTAACATGTGAACCAAACTGAACCGATAAAGCAGAAACGTTCAAGGCTGAAAAACCAACCAATGAGGCATGGCCAAAAACTGGGAACACTCAGTACAGCAGTTATCTTTACAGCCTGAGTATATGTTCTATTATTAACAAAGACCCAACATCAAGACAGGATCAGATCCAGTCCCATCTTACAGACAGGACTCAGTCTGATCTCATCTTAATCCACCATGAGCAGAGCACTTTGCAGCATTTAGCAAGTTACAGTGGCAAGGACAAACTTCCTTTAACAGGCAGAAACCTCCAGCAGGACCAGACTCATGTTAGACACACATCTGCTGAGACCGTGTTGGAGAGAGGGATAGAGGGAGCTCTAATTAACGTCAATTTATACAAAATTAGACCTGTTGACTTTAAATGCTACCAATATAAAGATCAGTCTGCTATCGTTCATTTGTTGTTCATGTAAATAGGACACATTTATCATTATTATTGATTTGTGCCGCCAGACCTCTACTCGCGTCTACTCGTGTCTCTACATTGACTTTACTTGTAATTAATTTGCGCGAATGATTTTATTCGCATTTGGTGTGAACGCACCATTAGTCTGTACAACCTGTGTTGCTTTTGAAGTTTGTCCCTTTTATTACTCTCTTTATCTGCACCCCTTTCCAATCCCAGGAATGTTGGACCCAGGGAGTATGCAGGGCCCTCGTGTTAGACGAGCTCATAAAGATAAAATGATAAATGGCTGTCAGTACAGGGGCCTACATTGATACAGTGGTCGCATATGGCTGTCTAACATGAGTCTGGTCCTGCTGAAGGTTTCTGCCTGTTAAAGGAAGTTTGTCCTTGCCACTGTAACTTGCTAAATGCTGCAAAGTGCTCTGCTCATGGTGGATTAAGATGAGATCAGACTGAGTCCTGTCTGTAAGATGGGACTGGATCTGATCCTGTCTTGATGTTGGGTCTTTGTTAATAATAGAACATATACTCAGGCTGTAAAGATAACTGTTGTACTGGAAGTCCAGTGTTAGCCTGCCTGGGGAACTGGCAAATTGACACACTGGTATCTTACCCCATCACTTACTTTATCTCTCCCTGTCCCATTAAAGTTACTAACCATAGACCTTTCTGGAGTCCCTGAGCTCCCTTGTCTTGTAGGTTCCTCCGGATCTCTAATGCTGTGGACGTGCCAGACTCCAGCTGCTACAACTACTACTATCCATCTCACCACTATCATCTCTCTCTCTCTTATTCTCCTCTATTCCTCTTTCTAGACCCATCTTGATCTCAGCAGATGTGTGTCTAACATCTGAGTCTGGTCCTGCTGGAGGTTTCTGCCTGTTAAAGGAAGTTTGTCCTTGCCACTGTAACTTGCTAAATGCTGCAAAGTGCTCTGCTCATGGTGGATTAAGATGAGATCAGACTGAGTCCTGTCTGTAAGATGGGACTGGATCTGATCCTGTCTTGATGTTGGGTCTTTGTTAATAATAGAACATATAGTACGGTCTGGACCTGCTCTGTTTGTGCAGAGTCTGAACATTTGTTCTGAATCAGCGCTGTATAAGTAAAGATTGAAAATTGAAACAAAGCCCCAAGTGCGACTGGTTTGTCTAAAATTAGACAGAAAGATTCTTTATCTTCTGCTGCAAACAATCGTTTAAAGCAGGGGTCCCCAAACTTTTTCCTGTGAGGGCCACATAACTTTTCCCTTCTCTGATGGGGGCCGGGGTCAGTTTGTAACAGAAAAAGTGTGACGATCGCAGGGGTGCCTAAACGTAAAACATTTATTGTTTTCCAGAAAGCCACACATAACCAAATATTAATAACCCTTTCCGGGATCTTCACAGAAAAAAAAGTCAGGAAATAAAAAATAACACTATTAATGAAATAAATAACACTATTTATGAAATAAATAATAACCAAATAACCCTCTCTGGGATCTTCACAGAAAAAAGTCAGGAAATAAATAATAACCAAATAACCGTCTCTGGTAGGCTATTGTTCGGGGGGCCGGGACCACTGGTTTACAGCGTCAGCCTCATGACAGATGCACATGACACAGGTACACATCATTACCTCATAAAAAGAGCAAACAACTCCGGTAAACACAAAAGTAGTTATATAACCAGCAGCTGAGCTATTATTACTTGTATGAGGATGTAAAAGCATGTCACAGGACTCAAATGTTGGGTAATTACAAAACAATATTTATTAAATGTAAAGAAAGATTAAGATACAAAACCCAGTTAGTGACAAGGAAATAACAGTCAACAGTTGGAATGAAATACTGGTCAGATCAAATAGAATAAATGATCGTTATAATGCCTGTTTTATTTCAAAAAGGTCAAGAAACTGGAGCTCCACAGGTATATCATAGCTTATCATTATAGGAAAATAAAATGATCACAAAATCTTTCAGAACACCATTTTAAAAAAAAACCCAGCTTACATATTGTAATTGTAAACACCACGGTCACCAGATTAAACAGTGTGGCCTTCTACACATAAAGTTATTATAAAACACATCCTCTCTCACAAAAATAGTTCTTTGATCAGCTTAAAATGCATTTCAATTCCAAAGCAGGCAATCAACTTTAATGTCTTCATCCCATATTATCATATCAATTATTTTAAATTCCTCTGGTTTGAACCAATTAGACATTACGAGTTGTTTCAATGAACACCCTTAAAACTGGTGGAGGTCTGTGTTAAGAATATATCATTATCTGTCTTCTTGTTGGGCAATCACTGCTCTTAAAACTTCCCAGTGTACTTCAGCACGCCAAAGATGCCACCACCTGAAAAAGAAAGACACTCTTTAATGTTCATCATATTAATCAGGAGCTGCTGAGGTTCAGCCTTTTGATTTCTTTAACAGAGCTTTATGGCCAAATTACACCTGATCCGTCTCCGGTCCGCCACGGCACCAGATGTGATAGGTTTCTATTCTAATCAATGTGTTAACTTCCACTGGATCCACATGCACGCACTATGGCAATGCCCTATGGTATCCCCATTATGGAAGAGTGTTCTGAAATAAATGGATGAATGGTTAGGGTGTGAACTGCCCAGGTCACCCCAGCTGTGTCTCCTCGGGGACAGAAGTTTGGTGCCACAGCTGAGTAAATGCACATTTTGAATATTAACAACTGGCTTCATAACATGTAGTAGACTCATTCTGAATTTCTGGAAGGAGGCTGAAACTCCTACACTGAAAATGTAGAGGGAGCAGATGACAGGAATTGCTGCATGTGAGAAGATGTTAGGGAAATTAAACTCCAGAAACAATATGATTAAAGAACAATGTAAATATATAAAATGTAAATGTAAACGTAAATGTAAATGAAAACGTAAATGTAAATGAAAACGTAAATGTAAATGCCCACTGTGTCCTGCCAACCTATTTTATTTTTTTTTTATTTATTATTATTATTATTATTTGTATTTATTAGTATTATTTGTTCTGTTTTGTTTTGTTACATTTATTTGCATTTTTACTTATTTTATTGGTGTTGTCCATTTTATTTGTTATGTCTTTGATGTTCATTATTCTTGTTTAAAAAAATAAAATTAATAATTATAAAAAAAAAAAAAAAAAAACTTCCACTAGATCCGCTCCTTTGTGTCCGGCAGGTCGGAGCCCTCCTGATCAGATACACAAGATTTCTATTTTTGCAGGATCCTGGAGCACGACGCATCCATCTCAACCATAGACTGTATAAAATATGGATGTAGTATCCATGACGTCACCCATCTGTTCCTGAGAGCTGTTTTGAAGCCAATCAACAGCAGCAGCCATATTGGAAAAGCGGAACTCAACCAGGCAGAGTGTGACGTAGTGTGAGCCTCCTAGCCAACAGCTATGTGTTCCCGACCGGGAGTCAAGACAGTAATGTCCTTATTTGGGCAAAAACTCGAAATCTTAACATCTTCTGAACTGTCACGTTAGAAAAAAATTTGCCCCCTGGGGGTCGCCCTGGGTGCCCCGGCGATGCCTGTTTGCTTCCAGTCTGGGTCCTTGGCTTGTCCCCCGGCCTGGGTCTCCTGCGGCGCGTTGGGTCCTTCGGTCTGACTGCTCTCGCGGCCCGGGTGCCGGGCTGAACCGCTCGGCTGATCTGACCCAAGTGGTATCATCTGCACCAGTGGTGGTCTTGTTACACAAATAGAACACAGCACGGCGGCAACCCTCTGCGACCCAAGCTTCAGTAATGATTGTGGACACTAAGGGTTGCTTAATCATTAGTATCACCGCACAGTGTTTTCGGCGTCATGGTGAGATGGTCCCTCTTCATCTAAGTGTCTTAGGTCTCTCTCTCCTTCTCTTTCCCTGTCCCTTTGTATATCTTTGTGTAATCTTTCTTTTACTTTCTTTCATTTTCTCTTATTTTTTGGCCCACCTAGGTGTGCACGCCCTCTTTTACAGAACATGATATTAGCTGTCAATAAAAGATAGGCCAGCATTCTAAGAGGGATGGTGATGGTCGCATGCACACAGTCACAAGCACAGAAGAAAAAGGCTTTCTTTCTTTTCTTTTGCTGCAAGAATAAATTGCATTAATATTTGACAGTTTGTGCCAAACATGACACAAACCAGAAATATATATGCAGACAAGAGAAAAAAGACACAAAAAAAAAAAAGAAAAAAATTCACCCCTGTACAGTGTGTGCCATTAGAGAGATTAGCTTCGTAGGGCCAAGCCGTTTTTGAACCAGGCTGTAAACTTGTTTATGAATGCTGTAAAGATTGTCTTTTTCTCATTCATGTGTATGTGGTTTCCTGTGTTTCTGCAGCCAGCCTCAAGCGGATTCTCCATGTATTGCAGTTTATAACACTTCCGCATGGGCTTCATCGTTTGAGACCGAAGGTTGCCGCTTGATCTCAACAGAGCAGACGGAGTGGGACAGGAAGTCAGGCACAAACACAAAATGAAAACATCCGGTTAATTTTCAGAATAACTATGACAACAAAAAGTTACTGTGAGCGGAGCCAGGCCTGGAGTCAACAGACTCCTCCAGAGGAGGAGGAGAATTCTTGATTCTGTGATTACTGCAGGAAAACCTCTGTTACATGACTCCAGCTGTCTGGCAGTCCTGCTCCATTCTGCGTTCTAGGTGCTGACGGACGAGAGACCACGGAGCCGGACCGCAGCGGATTGGAGACAGACCGGACACGGATCTGGTAGAAATCCGGTGTTAGTCTTCTGTATTTGATCCCCTACACCGCCATACTTGATATTGATTGGTCAATTCTCCATAGCAATGGTGTGTTATATCTTCATAGCACACCATTGCTATGCAGAACACATGAAAAAGAAAGAGACTCTGACAGTGACAAGGCAGAAAACTTCAGGAGGGTGCTGATTCATGTGATCTTGTTTACCCATCTGCTACACAGTAAGGGTTCCAATCCGCCAGAACAACCTGCTCATTACACGTCATCCCTAACATAGTAATAACGACCCTTGCATTTTCATATCTATCTTGGTAGACATGGGATGCAGGGCTCTGAAGCCGGAAGTGAAAATCTTGCTCCCACTGCTCCTGCTTCAAACCGTGCTAATAAAATACTCATGATAGTTTGATAAGGATGACAGGATTGATTGGGATGAGGTGAGAGGTGCCAAATGAAAACAACTCTTGGTACTCATGTTGGACCACAATCATTCATTGTACTCTTGTTAATCAACAACAGGGTAAAATGTGATTGAGTAAGATTTTTTTTGTGCGCTTGTTGTAGACTCACCAACGGCACCAACTCCAGCGATAGAGCCGATGACGATACCAGCGATCTCCCCATCTGAGAATTGTGGAGTAGGGGCAGGAATTATTACAGTTGCATCTGGACTCGTTGGACTTTCTTTAGTTGTCACGGTGGAGGTTGTCGTGCCATTTGTTGGTAATTCAGTTGAGTTGGATGGACTGGTTGATGTGGCATTGGGGTTTAACGTGGTATCGGGCAGAGTCGTTGGAGCTTCCGTGGATGTGGAGTTTTCGGTGGTGTTAGACGGAGTCGTAGGTACGGTTATGGGCACAGTTGGTTTGGAAGTTGGCTTTGTTGTCTCTTTTGAGCCCGTTGTTGGGGGCCCTGGTGGATTGGCAGTTGTGGTTGCTGTCTCTGAGCCAATTAGCACCACTTTTTTGGTAAAAGCAAAAGAAAAACAAAAAAAACAAACAAAAAAAAAAAAAAGAAGTAAGCAATGATGACATATTTACAATCAACTTTTTAGATAACTAGATTTACGTCCCTCATATGAGCACAGTATTTCTCTGTTGGTTTGATCTAGACATGCAACCAGGGCATAAAATTAACACCTGCGAAGCGCCAATGGCGGGTAACAAATGTGTTTGGCGTGTAAACAAAAAACACACACCCACCAGTGGCCTATAGAAAATTTTTTACTGCATGTGAGGTTTTGATTTCATTCTTTTGCCCATTTCTGCCGACTGTCAGGCTATTTTGACCCTCGTGTCGCGCTGTACTTGTGTTGTGATTTGGTGCGTTGGGAACGGCGTGTCGTCAGATACTGGAGTTCTATTCATTTCCTTTGCTCGAAGATGCATGGCAGGAAGAGCATTTTGAGGAAGATGTGGTGACACGTTCTTGGCGTGAAGCCACCACAAACAAAAAGGATAAACAAAGAAGCAGGAGACGATCAAGAAGAGGAACAGGCAGCTAAACGGAGTAATGTCATTATACAGCGTTTCAAAGAAAACTGGAAAAATGACGAGGCTGGCCAACCTCGGTCCTGGCTGACTAACGACCTGACAAACCACACCATGAGCTGCAGCCTTTGCCTGCTAACACATGAAGGAACACTTAAGCATTCTTTAAGCAATGCTTAAGTTGGATTTTCATAATAAAAGTAAGTGTATGATAATTATTTTAAATCAAATAAGGCATGATTTTTTTATCTGGCCGGTGAAAAGTATTTTTGGCCACTACATTTTTGGAGGTCACTAGCCAATGGCAGATGAGGTAAAAAGTTAATTTCACGCCCTGCATGCAACATACTGGTACGGCAACACCAGTGAGACAAACCTCAGAACAAACAAAGTTTATTGTCCTTAAGATTTAATCGTGGAAAGGAACTGCCACAACTGGTTCTATATTAAAAATTGAGTCAACTTCAGAGATAATAAACTGAATGATCTTTGGACCAATAACTCAACTAAAACATTTCAACACTGTTTACGACTGGTTAACCAACTTTTTCAGAAACAATCACCTTTATCTTTCAACCTACTCCTGCTGTCACCAACCTTCAATACGCAACAATAACCAACATCACCAGCTCCTGTCTTTGGTTCCCTTCTCCAAGTTGTTAAGATGACGTTCATTTCCTCAATAAACAAAATACAGATAAAATATCCTTGAGTGTGCTCACACCAAATTTGTCTTCCCAAATTATTTATCAATTCTTTGTGTTTTAACTCTGAGTCATTAGGAAATAAAATCTTAAAAATATTGTTTGAGATTGTCAGGCTTCACAAAAGTCCCAAAGAATTACTCGTATATATTACTTCTATTCCTCGTATATAGCTTTATGCGCCAATTTTCTGTGATTTACTTTTCACTGCGATCATTCAAATTGTGTCACAGTAATTATTTGTTTGAATTGAGAATTGCATAATCAACAGAAATAATTACAAATAATAAAAATAGCCATTAATACTAATTGCAGAAAGTGTAGCTTAACCCTCCTGTTGTGTTCATTTCTTAGGGACAACAATAATGTTCCTGGGTCAACTTGACCCAGGGCATATTTAATAATTCAAAAGTTTCAGAACCCCAAAAAATCCAAATGAACATTTTTTAAATGTCATTATTAACTCCATTACTAACCATTTAAATCAATATTTAGTGGATTGGTGTTCTTTAATCTCACAGATCATGGTTCAATGAGGATAACTCGCTCGTTTTTTATGAAAATTCATGTTCAAACTTTTTATGTACATTGAAAAGTGATTAGGGTGAAATACGTCACACAGTTGCAAAGAAACATTTAGTATTTGACACTTCTGATCCCTTTTAGCCTCCACTTTGACAGGGTCAAATTGACCCATGAACAGTATCTATGTAATATAAGCATGCAGGGGAGGGGGGGTTGCAAATGTATGAAATGAACCATTTTCATTTTATATGTTGTTCACACAAATTAAGCCAATCAGAAGACGTTTCAAAGCGAAAAAATACTTTTAACATTTTTTTTTTTCTTAATGGGTCAATTTGACCCACATCATAATTGGAGGGTTAAATTGTCGAATAAAAATGATATAGATACAATGAAGTTAAATAAGTCAATGAAACACACTGGAACAAATAACTTGTACTTCAAATGTTCCATATTTGAGTTATTACATCAATTATACATTTTTAAGTTAAGTTAATTAAAGTGAATGAGTAGCATCAACGATTTTTGAGATTTAAGTTACTTCTTTCAGTGAGAAGTGCTGTTAGGTTTTACAGTGGAGGTACTTTAGTGGCTTGTAAACAAAATATTTAAGAATAAATCTGCATCAGAAGGTGCTACCAAGACTTTAAGAAAGACTTTGTATCATAAAGATGGATATTTTTCTTACCTGAGCCAAGAAGGCAGAGTGTCAGGGCAAGAAGATTGACTTGCATCGTCCTTGAAATGTCAGCGTGGGGACCACAGGGAATAAATCGGTGTCTCTAAAAGATGCTTTTAAGGTTACAAGCTGTTCTGTTGGAAACATAAAATACTGATTAGGTTAATAAGGCCTTAAACTCAGGGAAAGTATTGATACTGTAGGCTGTAAACCACATGAAAACACTGACAAAGACAAGTCATTACCTCCTAACCGCTTTTTGTTCACTGTGAAGTCTGATCAATACAATGAAGACCACTTTTGGCTCACCAAATGTATAGATATAGTACAAATGAAAGGTATAAAACTATCAATTTAATTCAAATATCAAATAAAGTATTTGTTCTTCATCTAAGACGTCTGAAAGAGAAACGGTGCGTTACTCACCTGCAGAGCTTCCAGTGATGACTCTCCTCTTTTACAGTAAGACCAGAACCTTTCCTGCTTTTATGACCCCTTTATCACACCAACACCACCCCATAGTCCCAGCCCTCCCATCTATGTGTGTGTGTGTGCTTGTGTGTGTGTACATGTGTGTTTGTGCTGAAATACATCATTACAATACAACCAGGAAGAGATTGCATATATTGATTGTAATCATTCATTAATGCAGAGCACAGTGCTATACATTACATTGTTTTTTATGGCTGCACATTCAGTTCACATTGATCAGGAAGTACATAGTGTGTCTTCTCTCTATAATGTTTACAACCAAGATGATGGGTTTTAGTGTGGGCAAACAAGGAAGCAGCCACAGCCTGATGGAAAACCTGACTGTGTGAATTTGATCTTAATAAGGATTAAGCCACTCCTCTGTTTTTTTCCCAGTTCAACACAATTTCTTTAACAGGGAAAACAAAGTGAGACATATCAAATAAATAATCCCTCAAAGCCTTGTTTTGTCTTTGGTCAGTCAATCCCAAACATGCAGGAGAATGTGTGGACTCAAAAACTGAGACCGGTGTTTTCAGGAACATGACAACATGGCCACTGGTCCAGTATTCGCCTGTAAAGGCTGCATGAGTTATGACTTATTCATCTCAGAGGCAAAAGCAGAAGTAACATGACATTGAGTAACATGACATTGTTGTACTCAAACCTTTTGCGGATAAAGATTAGGCTGTGATTGTGACCAGTGAGGACAGTCAACACAGAGTTAATTTAGCAATGACCACAGTGTCACCACTCTGTAACCTCAACCAAACAGATTTAATAGTTAACCACACATCAGGGGGTTAACATAGAAAAAGTCCTATGTATCGATTCAGCCGTTTAAGAAGGCCATTAAAACTATTTCATGATATCACAGTAGAGTTAAATGGGTTTTAAATCATAATGGTTTGGCATAAGATTTTTATTTTGGTGCACCACATTGTACCTTCTTTTATGGTGAAGATCTTTGGTCAAGAGAGGCAAACAAGTTGTTAGCATCAGAACAATCATTAGTTTTATCACTTGTTAGTATAGAATATTTTATATATGGTTCTCTTATTATTATTATTATTATTATTATTATTATTATTATTATTATTATTACTATTATTATTATTTGTTATTATTATTAATTATTATTATTATAATTATTCATATTATTATTATTAATATTATAATGAATATTATTATTATTACTATTACTATTATTCATATTTGTATTGTAAATATTATTATTATCATAATCATTATTATTATTTGTTTTGTCATTGTTACTTTTATTATAACAAGTAGCATAATTAGTATCTTTATTATTCTTATTGTAATTGTTACTATTATTATTATCATTGTTGTCATTGTTCTATTATAAGTAGTGTAATTATGATTATTATTAAATGTATATGTTTTGTTACTATTATTATTATTATTATTATTATTATTATTGTTCTCAATTTTACTAGAAGTAGTAGGTATAATAATAATAATAATTATTATTATTATTATTATATTATTAGTATTATTATTATTATTATATTATTAGTATTATTATTATTAGTATTATTATTACTATTATAATGTAGATTATTATTACATTATTATTATTATTATCATCATTGTTTTTGTTATTATTATTATGATTATTATTATTTACAACAATAAGAATAGTAATAAATAATCTATATATTTATTACATTTATAATTTATCTATAATATTTAAATATTTCCTGTAACAACCTCTACCTGGGTGATTTTGTGACACAGCTAATTTAACACTGTGTCAGAATGCTTATTTAAGATATTAATTAGTCTTAATAATCTCATCAAATCACATTAACACAATTTAATGGTTTCCTTATGTCCTCTTACATTGACTTACTATCCGGCCTGATGTATTGATTTGGTCCAACAGTTGAAATAAATAACACATGTAAACCAGCAGTGCCTTAGACCTGTTTTGCATGTTGAACATCGCTGTCAGGACCTATTGGATTGTTTGACACACAGGATGCAAAGTTGTATTTGTTCACCACACCTTAAATCCCATAAAGGGGAGAGGACAATCACCCTGAACACGTTGTCTTTGAAGGAAGGACTTGATGTGAAATGGATACTTAACTCACGCTCACATGGGTCATAAAACAGTTGAGTTTCAGTCTGTGTAATACCACTTCTTTTACTCTTTGTATTGTTGTTGAATGAAGCTTTTTCTGCTTGAGTTTCAATCTCAGCTTACAACAAGATATCAAATACATAACAGCTTATTACAGCATCAAAATAACCACACGTCTTCCTTCTTCTAACCACAGTGAAGAGGAAACTGAAGCGCTCACCACATCAACAAAATATAAAGAAATTCATATATATTTGATGAAGGTAAGTTAAGTCTGCACACATTTTGTCAGCCTTTGCTACAGAGGATGTCAGAGAACTGTAGATCTGGCATCAGAACACCCTGCAACATAATAATGTGATTGTGTCTTTGTGCTCTTATCATCCAACAGAATTCACTATCCCTGCCGTTTTAGAGGAAATGAAACTTAAGCTCCCATATGGGGTGCAATAAGGAAACTCAAGGAATATTCCAAGGATGTGAATGTTGGCACTGGTCAAGTTTTCTTGTCAGGTTAATTGGAGCTTATCACTCTTAACTCTAAAACCTCTGACTTATTAAAAAATGTAAACCTTGAATAGTCTTCATTTGATCAGTCGTTCAGTTTTTATAAGTAAAACATCGGACATGAAGACAGTTTTTACAGGAGTTTAGCTGCTGTGTTTCATTCTTGCATCATATATTTAGCAAGACGACATCATCTGACTTGAGTTTAGTCGACTGTCAGTTAATGGACTTTGTGATAAGAGTTGAATTTTAGTGTTACATCCTGTTGGACAGATATGCTATTTGAAGTCATCAGCTTGGTCTACTTTTTAAAAACAGGACAGGGCGTTGATGAATAAGCCTGAAGAATTGTTGGTTTAATTGGTCTTATTACCCGGCTCTCTTACTGATCTTCTGGTTGTATAAGAAGCTTGATCTGATTGGTCCAAACCCCTTGACAACTGTTATTAGCTGCTTCCACTAACATGAGCAACACCATAGACAAACTGATCACACGTCATGTCAAATCAATCCACAGAAAAGAGTTCAGACACATTTAGCTTCTGCTTGTTGACACCATAGACCGTAAGGTGAGGGGAAACCGTTAGCTTCCGTTAGCATCATATTGGTAAACAATGTGGTTAAACGTAAGACGTTTACATCTTGGATCCTGTCCATCAATATGATGAAGGAGCGGAGCAGGTGAGAGAAACTTTAGGTTAGTGATCTCTACAAAGAAAGTTAACCCATGAGCGGTGGTGATGATAGCAGCAGGGTTCAAAGTTGTGACATTAGTTTCTTTTTAAAGGTGTGTGAACCGCAGAGCTCAGAGAAGAAGGAGAGCTGAATGAGAACAGTTTCATGTTCAATCCACTGCAACAGGCAGAGAAGAATCCATCACCATGGAACGATCACTGGCTACGTTTACATGAGACTGTTAATTCCTCTTTAATTCAGAATTAAAATTAAATCCTCTTTAAAAATATTAAAAATGACAATGTAAACACTTAATTCCGAATGAAAATGACCATTCCGAATTAAACTTAAATCCAAAGTAAGTGTCTGGTTTAGCTCCTCCTCAGCTGACGAAAGTGAAGCAGTATGTTTGTGTCCAGCTGCTTATTCAAAACTATAATCAAAATCAAAGTGAAAGTTGCACTTATTGTGTGGTCATCCATGTTGTAACCGAAAATAAAAGAAGCAGGAACTGGAGTCTGTTTTCTTCCGGTAAACGTAACTGCGTCACACCCGCCCCTGTCCAATCAGAACCCTTCCCAACCCCCAGACCTTAAGCCGAATTGAATAAAGACGATTAAACATGTTTTCCATGTAAACCTCAATTCGGAATTAGGAATTATCATCATGTAACCGTGGCCATTGACGAGGAATCACTGGGACTATTTTTAAAAACTGTAAACATATATCATTTAAATCAATAAAATCCTCTTTAATAAATGTCTTTAACAACGTGTTTGTATTTTAAGTTAGTAGCCAGATAATAAGCGGGATAATGTATGGTGAGCAGGTTGGTCCACTTCGCATCAGGGTCTTGTCTCACCCTGTTGGGATTATGCTTCCCATAACAACCTGCTAACCATACAGTATCCCTTATATCAATAAATATTCATCTCATGCTGCCCTATACATTTGCAGATTATAACTGTATATTTACATCTATATCTACATCTTTAAAGCTACTGTAACTATTAAACAGACTAAAATTAACAAGGATGCTTCTTCAAGTCCTACAAAATGTAGCTCGAGCAATAGTTCAGACAGGAAGACTATAAAGCAATCACAGCAGTTGTCTAACTCTCTCTCCCTCGTTCAATAGCTCACCCGCTTCCAGCTGCACGCTCCTGAGCTGTCATTGGCTGATCAGCAGCGGCGTCATCCAATAGCTCAGTGGCGCGCCCTTATCGTCAGCCTATCAACTCTCTGCTGTCTTTTTAAATGTGTCTCTCTCTCCTGCTAGTTCCTTCTTGCATTGATGGTGCGCACCCCTCCACCTCCCCATCTCCACCTGGTCTCTGCGAGTCTTCTTTCCTTGGGTCGTCAACCACCACCACCAGAGTCTGGACTCTAGGGGGATTTCTTCAGCTGCCATATTCACACATCCAAAGCTCATAACATTATCCCCATAGAGTCCATACGCTACAAAGATTTCTGTGAAGTTCCATCATTCATTCAGTTGTAATAAATAACCTTTAATATTCAAATTGTGTCTCTCCTGACTGAAATCAATCTAGACCAGGGGTTCCCAAACTTTTCAGCCCGTGACCCCCAAAATATTGTTGCCAAAGACTTGCAACCCCCACTGTCCCTCAAAGTGATTTAATGTGGCTTCATTTAGCTGGTCACTATGCGTCCAGTGAGTTCAGAGCACCTGGCCTTACCAAGCCCAAGGACAAATTCCTTGACGCGAGCTGTTTTACGTGGAGGATTTACTGCCTGGAATACGCATCCCATCGCAAACAGAACACTCAAAGACAACATTTATTTTAAGAAAGTCATCAAAAGATTTGTTTTAAGCTTGAGGTAGATTCAATTATTATCTGTTGTGATCTTCTGACTGATTTTGTATTCTTTTCATTATTTTATATTTCTCTTTTAGATTATTTTTCTCAGGGTTGTTATGGCTTATTTCATGTTCAGCAATATTTTATTATATCTTTTTAAGATGTTTTGAATTGTGATTGTAAATTTCAGTTTTTTATTGTTGTTATGTGTGGACCCCAGGAAGACTAGTGACCACTTCATGGAGGCTAATGAGGATCCGAATAAAGAATAGACTCCTGAGACCCAGAAGAAAAAAGGTTTTGATATTATTATGTTTTTTTTACATATAATATAAATATTGTAGTTGAAAGAAACATATTACAGCAAAAAAAAAAAAATCCAATAATGGTGTTTATTAAATTTCTATCATCTGTCCCTTGTAGTGGACATCAGGTCTGGATAAGTCACAGAATGTAATTATATTATTTCATGGATTTGTGTATTTCTGTTAAGATTTCTGGTCATTTCATTAACATTTACACGGTTGAAACACATCAGAACATTAAAATATCATTTTAAACTGTATTCTCAACCCTTGATAGTCACCAAAATCAAACTTTGGACTGATTGCATGTGTGTGTGTGTATGTATGTGCATGTGTCCATGTGTGAGTGTGTTTGTGCATGTAAGTGCATGTGTGTGTGCGTGTGAGTGCAGGTAAAGTCCTCTCAGCCTCACTCAGCCCTCTGCTTCCTGGAGTACAGAAACTGGTTGAACAGAGATGTATTAAGTCCTGCTGTCCACTACAAAGGACACTGGATAAAAGTTGTGTTTTGAAAGGGTTAAAATTACACTTGCGAAATCTTATTAAATTGAGGTTAAGACTCTTACATTGAAGAACCAATTTGATTATTAGCAAGAGAAACATGATATCTTTAAAAGAAAAGATCCCTCACCTCCTTTGGTGCCCTAAAATGTGAAAGTTGAGTTTGCAGCCTTTTTGAAAAGAATATAATGTGCTCTGTTGGCCACACGTCCACAAATGAGACATCATTAGAAGGCCCAGGATGTCTTCTTCACAGGACAGTGGGGTTTTTACAGACTGCATATACTGTATGGTGCTTAACTTAGATGGCTAAAATTCATCCTCCACAGAGGACATGAATGAATTGCCGGGTCTCAGGAGGAATAAAGAATAAGGATTACTGATCATGTGGCTCTGTGTCTGCTGTTTCTTGGCAGGTTCACCAAAAGAACTTCAAAAGGTGATATGATGTCAATATAGTTTTCACAGCATGTAACTCTGCCCCCCAGAGGCCCTAAATGGAACAGTGAATATTTATATAAAGTTCTTTGACTCCTTCAAAGTGATTGTTTTGTCCATCCAACAGTTCAAATCTCAAAATAGAAAAAAGATGTTATCAAAGTAATTCTGATTTTTTTAAAAAAAGAACAGTTCAAGCCCTTTGTGATGCAGGAACTATTTAATCTAATCATCTTAAAAAGAAACTGAATCTATTAAAGCACTGGCTAAAAGGCTAATGACATTATCTGCCTGTTTATTGATTACGTGACTTGAAAATGTTCTTTGAGAAAACATAACAAAACATCATAACTCTCATTAAAAGCTCTTTAATGCTCATTTGTAAAGTGAGTATAAATTGAGTCCAATGAATGTTCTGGAAAAAGGATGACGCTTCTCTCTAGACTCAAGTGAATAACAAGTTACTCAAATGGCCTTTACATTTGAGTACAGAGATCAAGACAACACATGTAGTTACAAACCACCACTGTCTTTAAGAATGACACCATTAATAACAAACCAACAAATCCAAACATTGTTGCTTTATTAAGAAGTGTATCTTAGATAAAAACATATCCACTGAGAGACCAAGGAAGCAGCCTTCACAACTTTATAAAAAACAATCATTACATTTAAAAAAATATCCAAAGACACAGCAGCCTTTCAGGAAAAAGCAGCCACATGACTCTGTAACAACATTCTTATGATACTATTAGACATGCTTAGTGATAGCATTGTGTCTGATTTTAGCTCTTTCAGAGGATTGTTTCATGGACATGATGCATGATAGGAAAAAGCAGTTTTCCCAGCTCTGTTTGTCTCGGTTAGTCAAGTTAATAAAGTCAAGGATTATTTATAAAGCACATTTAGAACAACCACAGCTGACCAAAGCAGTGTTCAAGCCTAAGAACATAATATCAATGAAAAGCAGATATTGGTTAAAAAAAACATTAAGATACACAAATAACACAAGAGATCAGAAGATCTTAGCACATCAAATAGCATGTAGTGTATTGATATGGAAACCCAAAGCATGAGTTTGTTCCCTCCGAGCTTAGAAGTAGGTATAATTTGCAAAAATAGTGTGTGCCATGGTAGTATGACATCTAGTGGGCTTTCCTCTCACAGTGACCATGCAGCATGTTTTGTTTTTTTTCTACATCCCTAGTCAATGATCCCACTACCACGAGAAATGAGCTCTGTCACATCAAAAGAATTGGATAAATGAGTCTGTTACGGTGGGAAAACCAGCTCTTTCGTCCTGAGGTAGCAAGAAAAAGAGTCAAGCTCTCAAGACAATATCTAAATCAATGGAAATTAAGTACAATCCTAGTTCCATGAGAGTTGTGAGGCTGTGTAAAATGTAAAAAAAAAAAACAATTTGATGGTTAAAAATCCTAAATCTGACAAGAATGGGACAACATTTCACTTTTAAACCCAGAAACGGGTCTCCTGGGACATTTACAAAGGTGTTGCAACACAGGTAAACATGCCCCTCTCCCTTCACTTTTCTAAAACATTTTGCTGGCATCAAATTTAAACAGGCATGTCTTTCCATAAACTAATAACAATTTTCAACATTTGATTTGTTGTTTTTTCCTATATTTTCATTTACATATAAGTTTTAAATGATTTGAGAACCTTCAAACTATTTTTTAAAATGCTTTAAACAACATCCCAACTCATGGAGTTGGGGTTGTAGATTAAATGTATGGGTGTTTATGTGCTTACAGCAAATTATGTCCATCCTACCACATCATGTGAAGATGCATGATACATTGCTGCGAGGGTAGACTATTGTTATGATGAAATATATTATATAAAATAGACACACATGTTTTTCTAACTATTTTTTAAACACTTAAAACAGCATCCCAACTCATGGGGTTGTAAATAAAATGTATGGATGTTTATGTGCTTACACAACTGATAGAGGTATTGAGACTTTTAAACGTAAACTAAAAGTATTCATTCAGTCTGGCTTTTATGTAGGGTTTAACAATTGTATTACTTAATTTTTACTGTTAGATTTAAATGTTGCTTCATTATTTTACTAATTTTAACTGTTTATCTCATTTTATTTGTATTTATTTATTCATTCATTCATTTATTTTTATTTGTATACTCAGTTGTATTGACATGTTTAGCCTTAACTTTATTTTCAACTCTTCTCCTTACCCCTTTTTAAATTTATTTATTTTAACTATTTATATTCTTAGTATTATTTTGAAGCTTTAACTTATTTTCATTACTTTATTGTTGTTGGTGTGCATTAGTCTCTATTTTAAAATCATTTTTTATTTATTTTTTGTTAAAATGTCTTGCCATTATTTTATTTCTGCTTCTTTTTTGTCTTCAATCATTAAAAAGCACTCTGGGTTGCATTTGACTTGTATTAAAGGTGCTATACAAATAAAGCTTGTTTGATTGATACAGCAAATTATGTCTATCCAACCAAATCGTGTAAAGTCGCATACACTGCACCGAGGGTAAACTATTGTTAAGTTAAAAATATCACAGGAAATAGACACACATATTTTCTAACTATTTTATTTTTGAAAACTTTAAACAACATCACAACTCATGGAATCGGGTTGTAAATAAAATGTATGGGTGTTTATGTGCTTACAGCAAATTATGTCCATCCTACCACATCATGTATCGATCAGAATTAGAATCAGAATCAGAAATACTTTATTTATCCCGGGGGTGAAATTCAGTCATTGCAGTTGCTCCTATACACAATAATTAAGAATATCAAATAATGTTAATAGAAGAAAGTAATTAATAAGATATTAATACAAGTACAATGAACATAATGATAATAAAACTATGTACAGAAGACAAGATAAGCTCTGTAGAAAATAAATACATGATTGAAGTCCCCGGAGATCAGGGAGAGGGATACACTGCACCAAGGGTATACTATAGTTATGATGAAATATATTACATAAAATAGACACACGTATTTTCTAATAGTATTATATATTATTTTTGTTTCTTGAAGTTGTAATTATATAATAATATAATTGACCTATGCATTACGATATTCCCTATGGTAAACCAAGCGGCAACCTCTGGTCTAAAAATATGAGTCCATCGCGGCAACGCAGCAATTTCGAAGATATTGAGATTACGAGTCTTCCAATGAGAGGCACAGCTGACTTGATTGACAGGAGGGAACACTGTAGCTGTTGGCTAGGAGGCTCAAAGCCCGCCTCTTTAAGTCACAATCGCTCGACAGCAGCAATATGGCTACCGCCATCGATTGGCCTCAAAACAGCTCTTCAGAAACAGAAGGGTGACGTCACAGATACTATGCCCATATTTTATACAGTCTATGCTTTAAATCCAGACACTGGTCTTCTGGGTCCGTAAACATTTACAGTGTTACTAAAAGAAGAGGTGATGCAACACAGAGGTAAACATGCCCCCTATTCCTTCACTTTTTTAAACATGTTGCTGGTAACAAATTTAAACAAGAATGTACTTTTCATAAAATAATAACATTTTTCAACATTTGATTTGTTGTTTTTTATGTATTTTCATTTAAATAAAAGTGTTTAACAATTTGCAAACCTTCAAACTATTTTTTAAAACACTATAAACAACATCCCAACTCATGGAATTGGGGTTGTAAGTAAAATGTATGGGTGTTTATGTGCTTACAGCAAATTATGTCCATCCTACCACATCATGTGAAGATGCATAATACACTGCACCAAGGAAATACTATTGTTACAATAAAATATATTGTATAAAATAGACACATATTTTCTCACTATTTTTTAAAACCACTTTAAACAACATCACAACTCATGGAATTGGGGTTGTAAATAAAATGTATGGATGTTTACAGCATCTGCAGAAAGATGCTGCAGATGTTTTATCAGTCTGTGGTGGAAGTGTGTTATTCTATGCTGCAGTCTGCTGGGGAAACAGTATAAAACACAAGAAAAAGAATGTTTATTGGGAATTTTTGGGGTTCTGACACTTTTAGATAATTAAATATGCCCCGGGTCAAGTTCACCCAGGAACCTTATTTAGGGTTCATGAGAAACGAACTTAAAGTGGTTAAAAATATAGTTGGAAAATATGTGTGTCTATTTTATATAATATGTTTTATCATAAAAATAGTATACCCTTGGTGCAGTGTATCATGCGACTTTACATGATTTGATAGGATGAATATAATTTGCTGTAAGTGCATAAACATCCATACATTTTATTTTCAACGCCGATTCCATGAGTCGGGGTTGTAAATAAAATGTATGGATGTTTATGCGCTTACAGCAAATTATGTAAAGTCGCATGATACACTGCACCAAGGGTAAACTATTGTTATGATCAAATATATTGTATACAATAGACACACATATGTTCTAATAGTATTATATATTATTTTTGTTTCATTAAGTTATAATTATAAAACCACTCTATTACATAAATTATAAAACAACAGTTTTATGCGCTCCATCTTTACCGAAGTGAGCTGACCTTCAAAATAAAAGCGTGACCTATGCATTACGATATTCCCTATGGTGATTTGACGTTGATTCGGGTACCATGCTTTTATTTTGAAACTGTGCTTGGTAACTTCCGTGCGTGTCCCTGTTTCAGCTCGTCACTGTGGTGCTGCTGCTGAGCCTTAGCAGTGTGTACGTGTGGATGGTGGACGGTTCCCGGTGAAAAACACACCGACCCCGGCTTCACTAAAATGCCTCTTCGTCGCATATAATCGGGAGAATCCCAACGGAGGGGAGAGAGTCAGGTCTCCGGGCAGGGTTAGAGGAACATACAGGCAGGATGTTGCAAGTTCTAGCTTGTGGCGCCGTAGTTTTCCCCGGTCTGTTCTTCGCCTTCAGGAGGATCCTGCCGTGTGTGTTCAAACACTGGAGCGATGCCGACGTGGTGCTGGTCAGCGAGAGGTAAAACCACATTCATCCACAGTCTCTGCATTCATCCCTTCACACACACTCCGCCAACGGCTCATAACGGCCCGGTGTCTCAATCTAATCTAACGGTGCATTTAGCTCAGCCTGCTACCTCGACGAGCTAACATGACCTGTATTTCTGTTAGGGTGAAGAGCAGATAAATCCTCTGAAAACGACAGGTCAAGTGAAGAATAATCATAAAGCACATCTAACACCTCACATTAACCATAGTGCTGTATTAACACAGCAGACAGACAATAATATGCTGAAAACACCCACATACAGTGTGATACACAAGGGGTTAAACACAGGGAATAACCGCAAACACACACAAGCAACTACAGCATCATTGCACATTATAGAGGTTATATCTGCCATAAAACGAGCTCCATGATCATCAAATTGGGATTATTAACCCTCCTGTGATGTTGCGGGTCAAATTTCCCCTTTTTAAAGTGTATTTTATGCAATATATGACTTCCAAACCAGCTAAATGCAGCAGAAAAATCTGGGCAGCATGTGAAAGAAGAGGTGTCGTGTTGATCTATCAACATCACTTCATTAAAAAAAAAAATAGAATTCAAAATGTAAAATAAAATAAAGAAAAATGTGTCATGTTAAACTATTGTATTTATATTTAAGGCTTTCCAATGTTAAAAATGTTAATTTGAATGAAAAAGGAGTGATGATCTGTGAGGATTAAAGAACACCACTGGACTAAGTCTTGATTTACATGCTTAGTAATGGAGTTAACATTTACATAAAAAATAATGTGCATTGGGATTTTTTGGGGTTCTGAGCTTCTGACACTTTTGGGGTCAAATTGACCCAGGAACATTATTTCTGTTCGAGAGAAACAAACATAACAGGAGGGTTAAGCAAATGTTACAAAACTCTCCCTGCAGATACATCAGGTAATTATGGGATTTTTCACTGGAGCATATGTGCACACTGAGTCTGATTACAAGCTTTTACATGTTTGTCTTTGTCTGTGTTTGTGTTTGAAGATTCACAGTGTGTGTTATATGACTTAGTTCCTCTAGCACACTAACCAGGGGCATGTCCAGAGGGTTAGCCAGGGGGGCCTGCCTCCCTACCCCCCATCCCAAACTCTAATGGCCACCCTGAAGTCCTTCACTGTAGCTGCCCCTGGTGTAGGAGGCTAGACCAGAAATACAGGATTGCTATAGTGTAGGGATCAAGCGGCAACCTCCGGTCTAAAAATATGAGTCCAATGCGGAAGTGTTAAAAACTGCAGTTCATCGAGGATCTGCTTGAGGCTGCCTCCGGAAGTCCCGGTAACCACATACACACCCATTCAAAAGAGCCGATCTTTACAGCAGAAATAAACATGTTTACAGCCTGGTACAAAAAATGAGTGTAGTCTGGATAGCTCTTTTCTTGATTTGCACACACTGTACGGGGGTGAATTTTTTCACAATGCGGTAATTTCGAATATATTGAGATTACAAGTCTTCCAATGAGAGGCACAGCTGACTTGATTGACAGGCGGGAACACTGTAGCTGTTGGCTAGGAGGCTCAAAGCCCGCCTTTTTACGTCACAATTGCTCGACAGCAGCAATATGGCTGCCTCCACCAATTGGCTTCAAAACAGCTCTACAGAAACAGATGGGTGACGTCACGGATACTACGTCCATTATTTATACAGTCTATGGTTTATTACTCAGTTCCTCTAGCGCACCAGGGGCATGTCCAGAGAGTTAGCCAGGGAGGCCTGCCTCCCTACCCCCCATCCCAAAGTTTAACGACTATCCTGGAATCCTTCACTGTAGCTGCACCTGGTGTAGGAGGCCGAACCAGAAAAACAGGATTGCTATAGTGTAGTGATGCACCGAAAATTCAGCCACCGAAATGCTTTTATCACCGAAACAACACGGAGGAAACAGAATGTTGTGATGACGCAAGCAAAAACTACGGCCAGTACCTGCTTGGCCATCATGTCTGCATCCCTTATTCCTTTGATTGCAGCACTAAAGCTCATAAAGATCATTTCTTGGATGTGGGAATAAAGCAGCACGCACGAGAAATGATCCAGGCCGCGATGGATGCGGAGAACCCGCTTGCCTTTATTTCAGTGAGGTTAGTACACAGTCATAGCCATAAATGCAACAGTACTAATAATTGGCATAATCATTTATTTTGGTTTTTCTGTATTTCAGTTTTCGGCCTTGGTTTCCTCATTTGGTTTTCGGTTTCACCCAAGAATTCTCATTTCGGTGCATCCCTACTATAGTGCTAACATTACCGTAGAAAACAGAGAAATGCAGAACAATGGGTGCACAGTGAGTCCTCATATACGTGCTATTACACCATTAGGGTTATTTGTGAGTGAGTGTGTGATTGCACTGTCTGTACATGATGTATTATGTGCAGAAAGTTCTATTTCCATGCATGTTCTCATGTAAGTATTGCCAACCCACAGGCCTTACCTCTGCTCTTACTGTAAGATTAGAACGGACCATACACGCCATACATGCGCCGGCTTATAACAGATACAGTTTGTGTATGAATGACCCACTGTGTGCCTCGCTCACATGTGCACAGCCCAGTTCAATGCTCATTTGTATGCTGTCACTCTTGTTAATCCTTCGCTGAGCTCTGGTCAGGGCCGACTGCTGAGTTAGCTATGCACTGGGAAACACTGAACTGGACTCCAGAAGAAGGCCTCCACTAATTTGCTAATGCTCATCTCACCGGGAGCGATGTTCTCACAAGCATCCGGGCCTCTGAGGGATGTCACATCGCATGTTCACCACTGAAACCAACCACGAAAAATGAACCGTATCTGGTTAGTTTCGCATTCACTAAAAATACAAAAGAGCTTTTCAAAGCCTCGTACATCTTTAAGGCCTCTACTTTCCTATACTACCCTCGCAGGTATGTCCACGATGAGTTGATGTTTGCATTCATATATACATTAACACCCAGAGGCATGATCATCTGCTTCTGATCAGTGTTTCATGCTTCTCCTTTCACAGTAACTTAGAGATGATGTCTTTATCATCATGCACTGTTGAATGAAGTCTTTCTTTTTTACAGTAGAGATGATAGAGAAGTCAGAGGTGTTAGTTTAATCACATGACAGCCTGCATTTGTTTGAGTTGCAGGGGGATAGTGATGGAGTGAAACACATCAGGATACAACAAAGTAAGAAAGCAGGCAGAGATGTTGATACCTCGTCTCTCTGTCAGACTTCATATCTCCAGTTTGTGAAGTTCCCAACTAGCACAAATGTGACCCTGAGAGCTGATGTGCAGACAGTACGTTAGCCTTGAGCTAACTGTACAATCTGGAGTATAAGTCGCACAGAGATACAGGGTGAGGTGCAGAGGGAAGAGGTTTAAACTTCTGCTGCACTCTTCAAGGTGCAGTGCTTCTGTGTTTTAGCCATGTGGAGTCTGAATTAGGGATGGGCAATTCAAGCCAAAATACTATTCGATAATCATTGGCATCTATTTGGCCATTATTCCAATAATACCCCCCCACATAGACACCATACTCTGTATAAAATATGGACGTAGTATCCGTGACGCCACCCATCTGTTCCTGAAGCGCTGTTTTGAGACCAATCGGTGGCGGCAGCCATATTGCTGCTGTCGAGCGATTGTGATGTAAAGAGGCGGGCTTTGAGTCTCCCAGCTAACATACAGTGTTCCCTCCTGTCAATCAAGTCAGCTCTGCCTCTCATTGGAAGACTCGTAATCTCAATATCTTTGAAATTGCCTCGTTATAAAAAATTCACCCCGTACAGTGTGTGCCGATCGAACTACCCAGACTACTGTAAAGATCGGCTTCTTTGAATTGGTGTGTATGTGGTTTCTGGTACATCCGGAGCCAGCCTCAAGTGGATCCTTGATGTACTGCAGTTTTTAACACTTTCGCATTGGACTCATATTTTTAGACCGGAGGTTGTCGCTTGACACACACACACACACAGACCTGTCCCGTTAACAGCCCATTTGTGTGCCAGTCTCGTTAACCAGCAGCAGGACGAGGTGCTGCTAGTAGCGGGCACTGACAGCGTCTGTCTCGATCTTTATGTCTGTGTTTCTGTGACGTGGTGTAATATGTGTGTAGTAGTGTGAGATTCAGAAACGGAGAAAACCGCTGCGACTGTCGCTCATTTTTTCTTCATCTTTTGCTATTTAATGCAGTTAGCATTCTTCTTCGTGGGTTACCTAACTCCATTAACAAACAGCTATAAGATGCTCTGTAGCCACCGTCTGGCAGGAACACGGTATTACAACCAGACACTGGTAAAAATTATAAAAAATTAAAACTTTTTTTAGATGAGAAAAAATTTGAAGTAACTCTTTGATTTTGATTTTTTTTAAAGTTATATTTCTGGGCTTTTTTCGCCTTTATTGACAGGTCAGCTGAAGAGAGACAGGAAATGTGGGGAGTAGAGAGAGGGGGAAGACATGCAGTAAATGGTCAACCGGCCGGGAGTTGAACCGGTGACCTCTGCGACGAGGACTATAGCCTCTATATGTGGGGCGCTTAGACCACTAGGCCACCAGCGCCCCAACTCTTCAATTTTTGAAAATCACTACCCATCCCTCGTCTGAAATTATGCTAGCTTCCAGACACCAGTGAACAGGATGAGACCCAGTATTGATGAGGTCTTGTTTTACAGTATTAGTGAAAGATGCCCAACAGATGCCTCTAGCACCATGCTATTGTGATCATTTGATCATTTGATCAATATGTTAATATCTGATAGCATATAGAAATAGTTATATACTTTATAAATATGTTATGACCAGTAAAGGCCTCATTGTATTATGTCACCTCAAGATGTACTGTAAGTAGGTTAGCTGAGAGCACTGTGTTACCGTCAACTGATAACACAGAAACAAACTTGTGGTTATCAGCTCTGCTTCAAGGACAGCTGAGTGCTGAGAAGCAACACACACACACACACACACACACACACACACACACACACACACACACACACACACACACACACACACACACATACATATACATCATATACCTAATGAACAATAGTGAACAAAAGATGGTTTGTCTAGGAGACATATGTATCATTTGATACATACGTGTTAGAAATTAAGGCCAGTAAGAGACGGCTGTGTATTGTCACCCCACTGAACTCCTCTGAAGATGATACTCTATATAAGGTTATCATATTCTGGACTCGGGGCTCATTTGCAGATTTCCTTCGGGAGCTCTGTCATTTTGAGACCAGTGCTGTACTTCTTTACATGTGACCACAATAAATGTTTTCTGAGACCTGAACAAATTCTAAGGGGGTTCATTCTCGAGCAGTCCAAAAAAAAAAAAATGGGGCTAACACTATTCATGGCTATATCGTCATTCCTCCGTTATGTCTGGACGTTACTGTAAATGTCACCGATGCATAATAGTGGAGCAAAGTTCTTAGCAAAGTAGAGTTTAAAGCAGGACGCTGCAACAGTGTAAGATCACACACTGGGACACCATGGTGAGTTTACGTCAGGTTTCAGAGACGTAGTGTTGACAGAGTCTCAAGGTGAAAGAGCCAGTGTTTGGTGTCTGTGAGTCTGCTCCAGATTAAACATTGTCTACTGTCACAAGACGTCTTTGCGTGTGTTCACGGTCTGATTGTGTGAAACTGATTAGTTTAACTTGAAGGGGGATGGAGGAGTTTTCTTAGTTCTTCTTTTAAGAGGCTGTGGTGGGGTTATGGATGTTGTGTATGACTGATTAAAGCGGTTACATGCGAGATCGTACCACCTGAGGTTGTTTTCATGGTATGAATCTCTAATCAGATGCGTAGCGGCCCTAAACATCGTGGTCTCTGATGTGAGTCAGCTCCTTTTTTCTGCTCTCATCTTACACTTTGTTTTCATGCTCCCAGATTTACTTTAGTTAGGGACACAAAAAGAATGTTTTTTAAACTAAATATAAAAAAAAAACAATTTCTGTTCGGGTTTATCTTAAACTAATTGGTCTGATATTCGGTGACACGGCGCTCTTTGACACGTTTTAATGGAGAGGCTTTTGGCTTTTTAACGGCAGGATTGTAAATAACATTTTGAGTAAATTAAACAACAAAGATAAAAAGAGGTGAGGATAATCCTCTGTCAGCACAGAAAAAGATAATCCACTCAGAAGCAGTTGTCGGGAGGCCGGGGAAAAGGCTTTTCTCCTGATTTGTTTGTACCTCCCCAAAATAACAGTGAACTGCAAAAGCAGGCCAGAGCTGAAGAACTACAGTGGTCGCAGCTTAGCACCAAAAATGCACATATTATTAATCAGCTGAAAGAATCTCCTGTAGTACAAGGGACGACTTTACCCTACTTTAAAGAACAGCACTTGACTTCACAAGGGATTAAAATGCTCAACATCGCCCGGCACAGACTCTAAGCCTAATAGTCTCAAGGCCACAGTTACTGTTTGCCTTTTAAGGTTCATACGGCAGCAGGGCTCTTAATGTCGGGACTTATAGATGGATATAAATGCATGCTATCTTTCTGCATGTGCTTCCTCTACTGCACGGTCAACAGCAGATCTAAAGTGACCACGAGTCAAACACTCAACATAAATCTATGAAGCTTTGAGATCAGAGAGAATGAGACGATCATTCTTGATCAAAACTCATTTCGTAGTGATGGCTGATAGTCAGTTCAGTGCCATACTCCTGTTTCAGCCTTCACAAGTCTTATGTTTACCTGCTACATCAGGGTTATCAAGATACCAGTATTTTAAACAGAGAAAAGTCATTGTGCTGTGGTGTGAAGCCAATAGTCTACAGGTCTAGACCAAGCGTGCCGGATACGGCCCTGGTGGTGAGGCTTTCAGCAGTGTGACTGCCCCCTGGTGGCTGGCTGCAGTATAGGTAAAAAAATCCGTCTCCCCCATTCAAGTGTACGAATGTTTCTCACATCTGTATGCTGTGGTTATATGTAGTTAGTATCTGAGTGTTTTGTGTTCAAGGCCTCTTTTTTCTGAAAAGTTTCTTTTTCATTAGTTAGTAGAGTTTAAAAAACGGGGTTTTACTTCCTGTTTCCTTTGATTCACAGCCGCCGTAGAACGAAACTTCAAAGGACACACAGCGTCTTGTGACGTTACGCTGTAGGGCGGAGCTTATTACAAAGGCTTCACAGGCTCTGGCTGCACAATGGCGGCGCCCAGGAGGGGGATTTTTTGGCTTCAGAACTGTACAACGAAGAGGTGGAGCAACGCTGTCCATTTTTATTTACAGTCTATGGTCTAGACCAAAACATAGGGACCAGCTGACATCGCTATCTCTCTGTCTGTCTGTAAGCGTGACGTGCAAAGTTATTGGTCATCAGAGTCACCACTGAACAGAACGTTGGTGTTGTGTCTGGGGCTTTGTGAGAGCTGTGACAGAGAGCAGAGCAGAGACACACATAGAGGGCGGGATGAAATGAACAAAATCTAGAAAGTTTGTAACAAGCTGTGGATTTCTCAAGTTCATTAGATAAAAAATATTGTCATATTTCTTAGTTTTACCACTTATTTTACCCATAATGCAACTTTGTATTCACCTCCACATTGAAACGATGGACTATCGCTGCTCTGACTTCTGCTCGAGGCGACTGTGGTTTAATGTATGACAGTAGACCTAGTGATGGGCTAATGAAGCTTCATGAACCAGTAGTTGTATTTTTTGACTCCTCTAGATGGCGCTCTCTGTTCAACAAAGGGTTGAAAGCACACTGAATTACCATTCATTGAGCCTTTATTTTTAAACCAAGAGCGCCATCTAGAGGAGTCAAAAAATACAACTACTGGCTTGTGAAGCTTCATTTGCCCATCACTACTTTCAACCCTTTGTTGAACAGAGAGCGCCATCTAGAGGAGTCAAAAAATACAACTACTGGTTCATGAAGCTTCATTTGCCCATCACTAAGTAGACCTGTTATTCTTATAAGTGTTGGTGCTTTTAGATACTTTGGAGCATAAAATATAATATAATGTGTTATTATAACTCAAGTATTGAAGTATAAGAAGTTTGACAATCTGAACAACCTGAATTTCCTAAAGGTAAAGTGTGCCTCCTTATTATTCGTATACGAAGAATCCCTGCACACCGTGTCGGTTCAGTAGAGCAGATAGTGTCTGAACAGCCAACAGATCCGGCCTCTCTTTGATTCGGTCCCCCTCCCATACTCTCATGGCTGTACGTTTTTTAAAGTTTGACTGATTTTGGAGACTCATGGAGTGATATCACAACTTTTGACGCTCCGTGTAGAGAGCAGGTTAGCTGATGTAAAATATATTTATGATATATAATGCTGTTGTTGGGGTTGATATTGTACACTCTACATTGTTATCTTAGCCAGCAACATGTTACGGATAGTTTTTTATTAATACATGAAATGAAAAAAGTACCAAAAATTACACATTGTAGATTTGGTAAATTGGATACTTCTTAGATTTAGATTAAAGGTTTTAGATCTAGAGGGACGTTAACAGGGGTGTAACAATTCTTTTTAACAACAATTTGATTTGTATCATGATTCGTGGTTGCCGATACGATTAAAGGACGATATTGGTTCATTTAGAACGATACGATCCGAATCGATTCAGTAACTTGAAATTAATACTTTCATACTGGACAGTCCTAGATTCCTGTTGTTTCTTGTAAGGGAATCAGGTATCAATTAATTATGGATCTAAAGGTAAAATCTTTGCACGTGAACTTGGCAATTGTTGCCGTGATGTTTTTCGCCCGAGCTGAGTTTTGTCCTCGTCTCTGACTAAACATACTGGAGAGGCCTGGGGCTTCTGCAGAGCTGATGTTACCTTGATGAACGCTGCAAGAGGTGCCTGGACGGTCGGCGTTGTGTGAAATCACATGTCGCCTTAGTAGGTGGTTGGATAGATTTGTGGTGTTGCTGTGGTAACTTTAATTGACCTTTACATATCCTACACACAGCGAGTGACTTATTTAGAACATCTCCATCTTTGCAAAAGTGTTTCCACACGCTGGACCGCAATGGTGGCTTGATCATTTCTAGCTCGCCGGCTTCTCCTCTGCCATCCGCCATGCTCTGTTTTGTTGTCTGCTGGCGTGTGGCGATGACATCACAGACGGGCAGCCTGAATTGAGTAACGTTTAACGTCTTTATCTTGATTAACACATCCATATAAAGTCTGCCGTGCTTAAATCCAATGTGTTATTTCTAGTCGATACAATCCATTTATTACCTTTTAAAACGATGTTAGATCCATATATGTCGTCTGGAAGGCCAACTTGCCGAGCACAGATCGATGTAGTCGGATCATAGGAATATAAATCGATACATCGATGTAGTGGATGAATTGTTACACCTCTAGACGTTAATATTGCTAATGCAGATGATTTCAAGATACCATAAATCGATCCGATTATTCCCCCAAACCTACTAATTGCTGTATCTCTACAGTGTGCAGCAGTGCTACAAAATCAAAGGGACACCTCTGCAATCCCTTAACCAGAACTAAAAGGTCTTCCTTTAAAGTTTGGCGGTCTTTGTTTAACTCTACTTCAATAAAAGTGAGATGGGAGAGGTAGAACTTACACCAGAGTCCGTAGGGTTTAAAAACTACATCTTAAACCTTATTCTCATGATTGGTTGTTTAAGATAAATCCAAGTTTTCTCACCTTTTAAGGCTAATAATTGATAATATAATTATAAAGTGTCCCAGAGCTAAAGTAGCATTTTTCTCTTCAGTTTGAGTTTATCATTTTACTACATAAATTTACAAAGTTTTCATGTGAGAGAATCGATGAGTAAAAGCATCACCATAAGTTCCCCTCCACTGTCTAATTGATTAACTGTTTATTCATGACCACCAAAGTGGTTAGGGAGCAGTGCAGTTGGTGATGCAGCTGCATCCATTTGTGCGATTGAGTGGTTGTGATAAGAAGAGAGAGAGGGAGAGGGAGAGAGTTCCTTCTTGCCACGAAATGCACTTTACCCTGTTTGCTTTTTTGCCTCTGCAGCCACTTTTTCTCTGGCTCTGCTGCAGCACCAATGGATCCACAGATTATGTAGCCCATTTACTGGAGGAGCAGAAAAGCCCACCTCTCCTAGCTGTCAGGCGCTGTGTGTGTGACAGGACACGAAAGAGCGAGTGGTCCGTGTATAACTAAACCGTCAGAAGGAAGACTCGCTCGTTGTGAAAGGGAAGCTGAGGTTGTTCACTGGCCTGACACAGCAGGAAAGAAAAGACAACATTGCCGAACAAGGCAGCAAGGCATTCTTCCCTTTTTCCACTCTGCACGCTCCTCACCCCGTCAACCTCAACCTTTCATCAGCACAGAGAGAGAGGGTTATTGGCGGACAAACAATGAATAGGCTGTGTAAAATCTGGGTCTTGTGATGGAGTATGCGGCCATACAGCCCTAGAAGGCAGCGAGGCGTGGGGGTAAAATGTGTGTGTGAGTGAGTTTGCGGGGGAAAGAGAGAGGCCAGTTAGTCTTTTCCAGCTCAGGCCTATCGTTTCTGGAGCTGCCGGTCACATGGCCTTCGTTGCCTTGCTGATGCCCGTGTCATGGCCGCATTCCCATGGAGATTGGTGTGAGGTGGCAGCAGGTTCAAGCAGGAAACCCCACAATCACACTCTTTGTTTCAGGACCTCAGGATTTGCAACACACCATTTGAGGTGTTAGAAAAGAGACGGCAGTCTTTATTAGCCTTTTGGAACTTGTGCTTATTGAGAACCAGAGCAAAAGTCTTTGGGTTTTTAATGCACGAGGGGGAATTCTTGATCCTGTTAAATCTCTGTTAACAAAGACCTTACCCGGCTCCATAATCAGGCTGGGTCAGAAAGATGTCAACTTTATTCAGATCTGGGTTTGGTCCAGTTTTACCAGCCAGAATTTGCTTTTGTGGAGTGGATCCATGGCAAGATGCCCCTGATCATGTAATGAAATGTGTTTTTGTTGCAGTGAAATTCTGAATAAAAGACATGTATTTACCATGGACTGTAGGAATAATCGACCTAGTATCCCTGACGTCACCCATCTGTTTCTGAAGCGCTGTTTTGAGGCCAATATTGGCAACCTAACTTCAGGCTAGTGTGAGGTAAAGAGGCGGGCTTTGAGCCTCCTCGCCAACAGCTACAGTGTTCCCGCCTGTCAATCAAGTCAGCTGTGCCTTTCATTGGAAGACTGGTAATCTTAATATCTTCGAAATTGTAGCGTTATGAAAAAATGTGCCGACAGAAAAATGAGCTACCCAGACTACACTCGTTTTGCAGACACTTGAGGAACTGCAGTTTTTAACACTTCTGCATTGACTTCAATTCTCGCGGCCGGAGGTTGCTGCTTGGTATTTACCCTTTTAAATTCTAAAGCATACCAGTGCTGCCATTAATGCTGCACCCCTTAACTACTGGCTCAACCCTATTTTTATTATTATCCTCACATATACTGTATGTACTGTATACCATGGACTAGTTGTGAATCTCGTGTAGGCCCCTTTGGGTACACTTTTCATTGATGGAGTGAGATAACAAATGTTGTAGTCCTAAACCCCTCACAAACATGTAACCTTGTGTGTTATAGTCAAGCGGCAACCTCCAGTCTCAAAATATGAAGCCCATGCGGAAGTGTTGTAAACTGCAGTTCATCGAGAATCCGCTTGAGGCTGGCTGCAGAAACCACATACACACCAATTCAAAGAAGACGATCTTTACAGCAGAAATAAACATGTTTACAGCCTGGTTCAAAAAACGGCTTGGCTCTACGTAGCTAGGTTCAGAAGATATTAAGATTACGAGTTTTTGCCCAATTAAGGACATGACCGACTTGACTTACAGGCAGGAACACATAGCTGTTGGCTAGGAGGCTCAAACCCCGCCTCTTTACCTCACACTTTCACTGGTTGAGTTCAGCATTTCCGATATGGCTGCTGCCGACGACTGGCTTCAAAGCAGCGCTCAGGAACAGATGGGTGACGTCACGGATACTACGTCCATCATTTATAGTCTATGGTTTTAGTCAACTACTGGTCTTTTGGAGGCCAGCTATTGAGAACAGTTCTTCTAATGTTGGACTGGTTTGACACAATGACCTTCACAGAGTGTTGTTTTGGGGTTTCTTGGATTTCGATCCCATTTGTTTGATTCAACTGCAATCAGCAGCATTTTGGTCTGCGTTTGTTCATAAGGCCTTTGGAGTAAAAGGCCTGGTCAGACTCAGGAGATACTAGGCTACCACCAAGCGGCAACCTCCAGTGTTGGGAGGAAGCCAATGTGGAAGTGCTGAAACTGCAGTTCCTGGAGTCTCCACTTGAGGCTTGCTTCAAAAGCTAAGAAACCCCCATTAACACCCATATTAACATGTCCAAATTAAACTTGTTTACAGCTGGTACAAAATAATGGTTTTGCTCTAAATAGCTTATTTCTTTCTTTATAAATGAAGCACAGGGGTTGATTTTTGTATCACTCATGTTTTGAGGATAATAAGAAGTATCTTACTGTAATATTAAGACAGTTTAAGCCTAGATTAGGATTACTACGGGCATAGGTGAGTAGACTTAAAGGCCCTCTGTCTGTTTCTAGGTTGATCGAAAGTTAGGTTGAGTCAGCAGTTCCGATACAGTGACTGCCCTCGTTTGGCTTCAAAACCCCTCTATAGAAATCAATGAGTAACTTCACACGTTGGTCAGTGCATCACTACGGTCATCGTTTACACAGTTTATGGCCCCCACTCATGGGGAAATGATAAATGAATACCTTAGACTTGGACTAGAAATATAAAGTCTGTTCTGATGGGGGTGCTGTTTGGCCTAGTAGTGGACTTGTGTGCATCATGTACACAAGCTGTGGTCCTCATAAGGTGGCCTGGATTCCAGTCTGCAGCCCTGTTCCTGCATGATTCCTGGTTTTCCTGCTCTGTCTGCTGTCCTGTCCTCTCTGACTGGAGGCATAAAGAGCCCCCCAAAATAAACCCAACTGTTCTGACGGTGGTCCTAGAAGACAAACCCTATGACGTTTAAAATCGATGTAAGTGTATCCCTGTGTGGGAGTCTGCTCGTTGAATCGTGCAGCGAGGTTTAAGAGACAGCATGTGTGCACTTTGAGCAGCTAAGCTAAAAGTAGAAGTGGACAGATTTGTGTAGTGTCTGAAACAGAAAGGGTTCGGCCTCCCAAGAACAAACGCTGGGCGGTTTGGACAGATTCTGATAGTTCTTGTGTACAGAGAGGAGCACAAATATGCTGTTATGAGAGATTATGTCAGAGTGGCCTGATGGTGGAGGATGGGAAACAGTCCATGCTTGTTCTAAGAATCTTTCAATGAGCGGGTTAATATGGTATTGGAAAGCACTGATATAGCTGTATATTTTATTTCTGCTGTATTATATAAGGATTTTAAAAATTGCAGGAAATTAACCCCTATACATCTGATGTTTTTTTATGAACAAATACACAATTAAAATTAAAGGTACAGTGTGTACAAATGGGAAAATTCAAGCATCAGGGAGTGGAAGTAGAGCTAGGAATATTGAAAAAGTTATCATGACATTTTTCATATCAGTGGATATCGATAATAGATAAAAGATAAATATCAAGTAATTCTTATCATTTTAAAGCCAGATTTTTTTCACCTGAGTGAAAGTTGAAGAAACCAGACGGTTTGTTAGCTTGTATCTGGATTTAGTAGTCTAGTAAATCGCCAAAATAAGTAGTTTAGTGGCCTTTCTTGTCGAGCATGTTTTCACTCTGCTTTCAGCAGCTAGGTTTTGCGTTTCTTCAGTGTCGCTGTCTTTAAGCCTGAGAAGATTTTGGTGACTCACGTTTGCATGACAGTGTAGAGGATGTCAGGGTGTTGTGATTTTTTTGGCGATCTTCGTTTTTATTGAACTATCTTGAGTCTGGAATAGCAATAAGGTGTTTTATTGTGACTACAATGTGAGATGGTAATGGGGTTTGACCTGATTTTTACATGTCTTGGTTATATGTTTTTGGTTTTATGGTTCCAGTTGGTTTTATAATCAACTGTTTTTTAGTTTGACCATTTCTTTCACTATTTTTCTTTGTGCAAGTCTCCAGTGACCACAGGGTCTATGTATTATGACCATAGACTGTATAAAATATGGACGTAGTATCCGTGACGTCACCCATCTGTTCCTGAGAGCTGTTTTGAAGCAAATCGACGGCAGCAGCCATATTGGAAATGCGGAACTCAACCAGGCAGAGTGTGACGTAGTGTGAGCCTCTTAGCCAACAGCTATGTGTTCCCCACCGGGAGTCACGTCAGTCGTGTCCTTATTTGGGCAAAACTCGTAATCTTAATATCATCTGATCCGTCACGTTAGAAAAAAATTCACCCCCGTACAGTGTGTGCCGATACAGAGATTAGCTTCGTACGGCCAATCTGTTTTTTTGAACCAGGCTGTAAACATGTTTATTAATGCTGTAAAGATCGTCTTTTTCCAATTCATGTCTATGTGGTTTCCGGTGTTTCTGCAGCCAGCCTCAAGAGGATTCTCGATGTATTGCAGTTTATAACACTTCCGCATGGGCTTCATCGTTTGAGACTGGAGGTTGCCGCTTGATTATGACTGAGTGTTTCATTTATGTATTTGTTAATTTTCATTGTTTTTTACTTCCTGTTGTCTCAAGTTGCTACTTTGTATCATTTAGTGTTTTTTTTGTAACGTGGCCTTTTTTGTGGTTTGCTCCCTGGCGATAATTCCTTATAAATGGGACACACCCACCTAGTGGGTGAGACGCTGATGACAGCATAGGGCTGAAACGCGTTTGTTTCTTTAAGCTGCTGTCAGTTTCTAAAATTAAAAGTTTTGAACTGTATTGCGAGTGCTGACATTCTTCAACTTTTTGTCTTAAAGCCCGCCTACCTCTCACCCTGTGACATGATTGGCTGTTCCATGCCAACTTCTTCTATATAATATTGGGTGAGAACTAGCGTTTAAGACACACTAGCGCCCTCTCCCTTTCCAGTGGTTGGGGGGTGTAATTACAGGTTTAAATATATCAACATTTTATCGTAGATTTATGATATGCATATTGAGAAAAAAGATATCACAATAATCATTGTTGTTGTTTTATCGCCCAGCACTAAGTAGAACCTCATGTGATGCATGATGAAGTATGATCCTCCATTTTCAAGTGTTTGTACACTTTAAATCATTTCCTAATTTATTATAATAAATCATAAAAATGTGCAATTTATTGTGCAGCTCTAGTTAAAGCTAGGGTTGGTAATCACGGAAAAACTAGCATGAATTTGAATGTAGCATCTCCTCAGGACTCAGTCTAACCCGGCTGTAGATAGCAGCTTTTTTTACCTCTTTTTAAAGAACACATCATGTATTGATTGTCATCGGGACATAAAAATCATTTTAACCAGTATAACAAAAAGTGGATCTAAATCTGACTACCAACCCCAGATTTAACATCCAACCATATTTCATGGAGGTCCAACTTTTTAGATATTTTCTCAACAAACTGGATGAAGAGACCGTTTAACCTCCATCATCCTGCTGGAATGAAACGTATCAAACATATAATCTGGAGATGACTTGAGTTCTGACTCATCTAGACCCTTACCCGCCATTATTCCTTCCATAATCCTTTTCCTATTTGGGAGAGTGGAGCTGCAGCTCCAGCACAGTCCTGTAGAGGGATTGGTGTAAATATGATTAAATTCTGTGAGTTGTGCTCATAACAGAGAAGCTGTCATCTACCCTGATGTTTGTTGTATCGTCTTGGTGAGATAGCGATCCTGAAGACGGCCTAATAAGCTCTAGAAACTGAGCAAATTGAAGATTATTTCCTGCGCCTACACATTCCCCTCATCTGTAATGAATAAGAGCTGAGTAATTGTCGCACCAGATGCAATCTCTCAAGGTAACCCGTGTTCTCTTCTCCTCATGGCTGTAGGTGGTGATGAGTAGGTGGTGATGCACAGTGAACCCAAAAGGTGCTGAGAGAAGTTGCTTTGAATGCAGAGCTGTTTTCGAGGGGCCGCCGTCTCTCATGGCTGCGGCGAACATTGGGGAATGAATTACATGTTTTTTCCTGATTTCAAAGCAGCTTACTGGCAGGGCTGCCAAGTTGGGCCACAGCCAAGGAGAAAGCTTGTCTGAGCAAAAGCTACCATTCATGGTTTAAACAAATTGGTGATATAATCCAGAGTCCTGTTTTTAAATGGCCCAAAATTGCCCCTTTTGAACCCGGATCCACATCTGCCCCACTGTAGACTGTATGCTCCTCAAGTTTCCTTTAACAGAACCACAGAAAATCTGTCTTCACGGATACTAATCACAACATTTCATTGAATGGTGAGGGGGCGACTGCACGCTTGTCAAAAGTTCATGCCTGGTAAGCGTACTGTAAAAACGCGACACCTATGAATGTTATTTGCGCCTTACACCTCTTCACACAGTGACACTTCAAAATAGAGATGTACCAAGTTCTCCTATGTCACAGGTCTGTTTATAGACCAGGAAAGAGGAGGCCAAGCACTGCTAATCCCATGATGGTGCAGTGAACTTGTAGGTCAGTCTGCTGTAGTGGTTCACCTGAAGGGACACTCTTTCAAACCTTGACCTAGATTTGCTCTCCCCACTCTATCAACAAGACCCGTCACTGAGGCAGCTCCAACAAATAATTCATATATTCTAACATCTTATATGTTCCTTATTCATTCGTCCGTTTGTCTGTAGGATGTTTTAACCTCTCGGCAGTTAAAGCGTAAACACAAACACTGCTGACATTTCTTCCTGTTTGCTCTCTGAGACCCTTCAGGACTCTCCAACAAGGACAACCACACACGTGATTGTATGCACTGGCCTCTACAGTTGATTGTTTACACTCTTTCTCTCTCTTCCGTCTGTTCTCATCGTAAAGAAGAGGTTGATAAACACCAAAATCATAGCAACACCAAACACTAGGGTTCAATCCCCCAAGAGGATTTATCTGAAAATACTCAGAACAATATTTTAGTTGTTTAGATTAACCTTTTACATTCATGAATGTGATATTTGTTGTATTGTTATTTGCTGTTTTGCATGTAAAGATAATATAGATCTGAATCATTAGTACTTCATCTGAATATAGACCCGTTGTCTCAGTCTCTGTTGTGTGATCGGGCTGGTACACCTCTCAGTGGTTGTTTAATGTTTATTTTTACCCATCTATTCACAGCTTTTTGGCCCTTTATTTTGCTGTGTGACTATTTATAACTGCACTTGGCTTGAATCTGTGTGTAACATTGATATCAACCAGGAAACAGAGTCAGAGTCTTTATCCTGACTGAGAGGGTCGGTCTTTGTAGACCTGAGTGAAGCCAACTAGTTATGGTCCTCTTATCGTAGCGGTAACCAGCGCAGTGATAAAACCAGATAGTTACCAGTCATACTGTCTGTAGAGAGGAACACCTGTTCTTCTTGTGATCATGGAACAATGCTAACATGTGATGTTAAGCAGTTATTACCTTTAGCAATACAACCTTGTTTGTTCAGCAAACATGTGCCTCAGGGGTTGACAAACATCCCAGGGACAATACTGATTGTTATTAGTTCATGAGACTGATATATGATATTTAGAACCAATATGCATTTACAGTAAAAAGGTGGACCTGTCATAAAAACAGGCTACTTTATAACTAATTACTAAAGCTGAGTATATGCAACACCAGTTAAGTTGAGTTTGTAGCTCTGAAAACGTGTACAACTTGTGCATTTCATGTTTTAACCGGCTGCACCAGTGCTCAGGTTCTTCCACAGTCAGGCCCCTACCTCTGCAGATCTCCTCAGTAAGGCCCCTACCTCTGCAGATCTCCTCAGTCAGGCCCCTACCTCTGCAGACCTCCTCAGTCAGGCCCCTACCTCTGCAGATCTCCTCAGTCAGGCCCCTACCTCTGCAGATCTCCTCAGTCAGGCCCCTACCTCTGCAGATCTCCTCAGTCAGGCCCCTACCTCTGCAGATCTCCTCAGTCAGGCCCCTACCTCTGCAGATCTCCACAGTCAGGCCCCTACCTCTGCAGATCTCCTCAGTCAGGCCCATACCTCTGCAGATCTCCTCAGTCAGGCCCCTACCTCGGCAGACCTCCACAGTCAGGCCCCTACCTCTGCAGACCTCCTCAGTCAGGCCCCTACCTCTGCAGATCTCCTCAGTCAGGCCCCTACCTCGGCAGACCTCCACAGTCAGGCCCCTACCTCTGCAGACCTCCTCAGTCAGGCCCCTACCTCTGCAGATCTCCTCAGTCAGGCCCCTACCTCTGCAGATCTCCTCAGTCAGGCCCCTACCTCTGCAGATCTCCTCAGTCAGGCCCCTACCTCTGCAGACATCCAAAGTCAGGCCCCTACCTCTGCAGATCTCCTCAGTCAGGCCCTGCAGATCTCCTCAGTCAGGCCCCTACCTCTGCAGACCTCCTCAGTCAGGCCCCTACCTCTGCAGACCTCCTCAGTCAGGCCCCTCCACATTCAAGGCCAGAAACACGCACAGAAAGTTTAAAATAAAACTGTGTTGGACTTCCCTTTTTAACATTTAAGTCATTTATTTTGATAACCCATCATCATATCTCATTTATACTTGCTACTGATTTTTGAAGTGACATTTACTTTTTTAAATGAAAAAACACACGTGACTGGTGTCAAATTCAGCAGTTTGATTAAAGTCTAAAATAATTGAAACTGTGAAAAATGAAAAAATGTACGTTAGGAACATAAAGACTTATTTTGTCAAAGTGTTGGATACTTCAGAATAGACACCTACTGTTGTCTCCAGGCGTAATCACTACAACAATTGATACCACTTCCAGACCTGACTGTGGAGGTGCTTCACTGTGGAGCTCTGCAGTGGGACCCCTCTTGATTCTTTAGTAGATGTTAGCTGGACATTTGTTGAGAAAGGGTGGTGAGTGAAAACAGACTGACACATCTGTCGATTATCAGGCCTCGATAATTGACCAGCCGATAATTTGTCAACACCTCATTTTCTAACTTGACCATTTAAAATGTTTTTAAAAAAGGTCTCTAAAAGTCTGAACGCAGTCTTTTGTAGTAGATGTTCATATAGATAACATAGTCCTCTCAGGTTCACACCTCTTGTACCTTGACATGTCTTGCTTTTGTTGTTCTTCATGTATAAAAATATGTATTGTTTGTGTGTGTGTGCAAATGAAATATATAAAGACGCAGTGTACATAAAGCCCGCCTCAGCCTGACAGCCCAGGAGGGTTAAAGATGATCAGAGTTGCAGTAACTCGTCCTGAAAGGAAACATGAACGTCTGTTCCAAACTCCATCTCAGCTCATCCCATCACTGTCAAGGAAGTCCAGACTGCTCATGTCCGTCTCCTGTCAGCGCCGAGACACAGTCACTGAAGTCAGATCAGGAAGTGTGATGAATGAATCTTCATCAGTGTATCCGCTCGTCATTTCACATGATGTTTTTATGTTTGTGTGTCTCTTTCTCAGACTGGTGTCCTCCATCCACGCCATCATGGCGACCACGGCAGGAGTCATCGTTGTGTCATCATGCCGAGGAAGCGTCATTAACGACAGGTCAGACTTCATGTCATTGATCGCTCTGGTGAAACAGTGGTTACTACTTTGAACTGTTTCCTCTCAGTCATTGCACGGTCTCTCCGGTGTACAAAGACACCATTCATTGGTGATTGGTTGATAAATTAGCAATTAATCCTGACCGTACACCTCCTAACCTGACTCTCCACTGTTACACTGACAAACACGATGTATTCATATAGCCTGTGTTTAATCTGCCTGCTGTGTTCTGTTCAGAGCTCCTATTTTAATACATGTGTTTTATCTATGTGGAAATCAATGCTTCATATTCAGGTCAGCCTCCTTCACTCAGCTGGGGTCTGTCAGTCAAACCCTGCGTCCACATCAAAGCAGTGGTAGCATTAGCGTTGGGCAGATAGTAGTGTTAGCTTACTATCTGCCGCCCTGCGGAGTTGAGGAAACTGTAACGCTAAGCTAATGCTAGCCCTTTAATCCCACTGAGTCGGTGGCCAGTCCAGGAAAGGCCCAGTTTGAGGCTGCTAATCTCTGCTGCCCCTCCCCTTCACCCACAGGGTTTAATTCCTCCACCACGCTGCTCAGTTCTGCTGTCCTGTGACGTGCACAAGGCCTGCAGCTTATCAAACACATGCTCCAGAGTCAGACCCATGAATACTCTAATACTTTGTCACAATCTGTCACTTGATTTAGCCCTCATAGCCTGATTCGTAAGAACTTTTAGCGTGATTCTGCAAAACAGGAATACACAGTAGAGAGAATGGGCTCCATCTTTATGCACCAGAACACAATGTGTTAAGTGTTTCATACCGCCTTACAGCACATCGTGTTTTTCTCAATGAGTGGAGAAAATGACCTTGTGTCACTAAAGGACTCACTAAGGTCACAGCTGAGGAACCTCACAGAGAGAGAACCAATTAGAGGAGAGATGTGAGCTCACAGGTTTTAAACTAAAATGTTCATTCTGGAAAAAACCTGTCTATGTTTATTATTCTGTCTCCAGTAATGCATTCAGAAGTCTTGCTTTTCGTACCTACTCTCAAGTGCTAACATTATATATATATGATGCGCTAACTTTGTATTTTTGTATAGTTGAACCTCAGTAGATACTATTGGTGTAGCTCTAAGTAAACCCATCATCCCAACAGCTTTGTTTTAGATTTATCTTTAACTTTACAAATTTGATCGATTAACTTTGATATTAGAATTTAAACTCGCCAAATAGAATGAGTCCTGAAGCTACAGAAACAAGGTTAAAGTTGTAATAAACTGCTGTCATCCCTTCATCGATTAATAAAGTTGTGTTGATTTCAGATTGTTATAATAAATGTAGAGAACGAAGAAGCAAGAGAGCAACTCCATCATATGCTTCATTTAGACGCTGAGGAAGTCTAATGTAAAAAAGGCATTGCACATACTGCTGAAAACACTTGGTACAGAGTAGGGCTGTCAAAATTGCTCCAAAATGACATTCGAATATTCGCTCTAAAAAAATCCCATAGGTTCGAACCATTCGAATATCTATATTTGCGCATTATGTCAATAACAGGTGGACAAACTAATACAAGGAGAACTACTTGTATATGTATTTATAGTTCAGATTTAACATGGCTAAAACATACACATTACAAAACAAGTAAATGACCTAATGGTCTATACTGTAACACTTTTAAGACCGGAGACCTCTCGCTCGCCCCCCTCCCCTCTCTGTGCGTAATGCACTGAGTGAGTGCTGAACAAGACTTGTGCGAGCAATTAAAGGTCCCGACTCTTGTCCCTAATATAGGCAGGCTTCATTCAGTGGTTGAAGCAAATATTATTAACATTAATTGAAGTTAAAGTTAAAAACGAAAAAGTAGTCCACTTACATTCTTGGCGCTTGTATAAAAAAAGAGAGGAAAAACTGCATTTTATCCCAGTGTCACTGATTGTCGGGCTCTTTTAGTTCACTGTCAATGCAGGGTCTTAGGCCGGACAGGTTATTTGCCAAAAACACGAGACAGTCCACATGTGAAGAGACCCGATCTCTTTTTATTCAGTATGTTCCCAGCGGAGGAAAAGACGCGTTCAGCGCGCACTGAGGATCCGGGGACGGAAAGATTTCTCTCTGCCGTCTTCACGCTGTGCATGTGTGACTCCTGTGACCTGTCCCTGACCCGTCATGCAGTGCGCCCACTCTCAAAGCAGCCGCTGATGTGTTTTTTTCCACAATCGAATATTAATTTTCACAATCGAATCTCCGTTTTTTTTAATATTCGAATATATATTCGAATTTAGAATATTCGTTGACAGTCCTAGTACAGAGTAGGGCTGCAACGATTAGTCAACATAATCGATTACGTCAACTACAAAAATTTGGCGACGCGGAAAATGTAGCGTTGACGCGTCTTATCATTGTTGTTATTATTATTGTTAGCAATAATCACTGAAACGATACGGGCGAAACAGACTGTTGTGGTGACGCACTACTAACTAGGCCAACTATGTGTATGTGTGATAGAAGTGAAGTGGCAGGTAAACATAGTAGCGTAGCAGAGTGTATGTGACAGACAACAACATAGATCAGCTCCCTTCCTCTCTGTGTTAGCCTGTCACAGAGCAGACACTTATCAGCTGAAGCACGCGATGCAGGGATTTTCATCATACTTCAAAGATAAACATTACGTTCAGTAAGAACCCTTCACAATAAAAGTCCCCTGATGTTACGTAGTCCAAAAAACTTTACTTTGAAAGGGCTTTAACAGGAAGCAGCATGTTGTCAGGTGCAGTAACTTTATAAATCTCAAAGAGTAAAATAAAGCACCTGTAGATGTCTAAATATGTTTCGGCTAAGAATTTTCCTTTCTTTGCATCCCTTATATTTCCACAGTAAGAAATCATTGATAATTTGTTTTTACTTACTGCACTGTTATAAAACATGATATATATATATATATAGCCTTAAAATGGTAAAATAATACAATAACAACAATACTCTGTTTTGTTCCTTCTATTTAAGCTGTGCTAAGCAAAGGCGTGTGGATGAGTTTGTGATGACGACAGGCTCATGCAGCCCTCAAATACTTCAGCCAAATAATCGTGACTAATAGACGAATCAAAAAAAGAATTGATAGATTAGTCGACACCAAAACCCTAGTACAGAGTTAATAACATAATAAATGGATGACACATATATGTACCAAGTTATTACTAGCTAGCTTATGAATCTGAGCTATGTGGCTTAAAAATCAAAGAACTCAATCCTGGGTAAATGTCACAATATTGTTGGTTGAATTAGTTGCTTTGAGCTTGTCAAATCACATCTCATATATATATATATATATTTAAATTCTTTATAAGGAATAACCCGTTGAGATGTTACATCTATTTTTCGAGGGGGTCCTACAATATAAATATATAATACAAAAACAAGTAACCAATACATTTCAAAAATAAATATGGATAAGTAAACAAAACTAGACATGACAGTTATGTACACTACCAGTCAAAAGTTTGGACACACCTTCTCATTCAATGGTTTTTATTTATTTTAATTATTTTCAACATTGTAGATTAATACTGAAGACATCAAAACGATGAAGCAATCTGGTTTTGCCATAATCTCAACTTTCTCAACATACACATCAAGGTAAAACAAATATGACGTTTATGTGGCATACAAAAAATAATTCCCCTAAATTTGAGTCCCAATAACATAAACGGGGGAAACGTCAACACTTTGTAAACTCAGACTACATCTCAGGATATCATGGATGTGCTGGATAAAAATGTATGTTAGTACAAATGTACATACTCTGCACTTCACGCCTGTTTTATAAACCTGGTTACAGGAGGAGACACAGGCTCACTCTTAAATGGTGTCACATTAACACTTCTGGGTTTTTTTTCTTCCATCAATTTTAAGATGTGAAAAAAAAACAGCAAAGAAAAACAGGATTCTTCCATTTCTTTGACATTTGGTGGGATATCATCCGGCACATGAACACCACAGGAATTATAATGACTAAATACACTACCAGTCAAAAGTTTGGACTCACCTTCTCATTCAATGGTTTTTATTTATTTTAATTATTTCAACATGTAGATTAATACTGAAGACATCAAAACTATGAAATAATCTGGTTTTACCATAATCTGGATTACAACAGTAGTCAAATAGGGCTATCCATTGTGTTCTAACCCTACCTCTGAACAACACAACTGATGGTCTCAAACACATTAAGAAGGCAAGTCATTCTACAAATGAAATCTTGGCAAGACTCATGTTAATTAGAAACCATTCCAGGAGACAATACAATACAATACAATACAAGCATATAATATCATTATGTTTGATGGGGACAGAATATGACAAACGAGGGCGTGTGTACATTAACGAGGTCTTTGAGCTATCGGCGCCTTTTTGTACAAAACCAAAGTACTTTGGCGTCTTATGTGAATGAACACCCTCGCTGCACGGCGCTATCAGCTGGAAATCAGTAAACTTTTGGGATACCACTACACTAATTAAAATCAAATATCGAATAGAAAATGGGCGGGACTTCTCATACTAGCTTTGTCAACAACAATCGGTGAAGTCAATACGGTGGTGGAGCTAACCCCGCTAGTTTTTCAAGGGTACAATATACAAGGTCTAAAGCTGCTGCTAATGCTACATCTCAATTTCTATCAATTATTTTAAGCTTTATCCATAAAATATTGTTTAATGAGAGATAATATGAAGCATCCAGTAAGAGCTGCAGAACAACTTTTGTGACCTCGCCACAGCGCTCTGAAATTGAGGTCTTCATAATTGCCAGTTAAAAAAACAACGTTAATGAACACAGGCCCGAGATCCAAAAGGCTTAAAAGACTGCACATGATCATTCTGACAGGACTGCTTGGTTGCATGAACCAAGATGGCATGCTCTGCGTCCTGTACACACAGCACATGCAGGCTGCTGATACAGGCCCAGATAACAGAGGGTTTTGGTAACATTATTGCTGTAGTAGTCTAAAGAGTTAAAGGTGATGCTCAGAGGAAGAGTGGAGGATGGTGTGCACGTATATTTAAATAGGGATGCCTGGAGTGTTGCACCTGTATTTTCCATTGCAAATATAAACAGTGCAGAATCGACTCATGTCGCCTTCATCCTCCTCTGAGCTGTTTGTTGTGCCTTACTGCTCTAAATCTCCCTCCGTTGACCTTAAAGGCTGAAGACTTCAGTGAGGGGGTCAGAGGTCAGTGGATCAGCTCTGCCCTGCAGCTTTACTGCGTTCTGTCCACATAATTAACCATCACTGTAATCGCTGCTCATTAGAGCGCTGCAGCCGTCCAAGCTGTTTGTTATGATGTACTTACATAAGCCTGCCTCTAAACCTCTGCATGCTGAAGCTAGAGAGGAGACGCAGGAGAAGTGCATGAGGGTCTGTGTTCACTTCTAGTCAAAGAAAAGGTCACTCAGTTTGTCATCTCATGTTTCTATGAGATCTGAGTATTGTTGTTGTAAAGCTACTTAGGGCTCAGGTTAGTGTCATTGTGTGAGAGACACTGACACATCATTGTATCAGATCAGTGCACAGACTGCTGCACATTCAAATACTTGATACCACATATCAGGAAGTACCAGAGGGGGATATAAGAAAAAACTCTGATTCTGGATCAAGCTTTGTTGTCAAAATCAAGACAGATTTATTTATAAAACACAGCAGAAGCAATCAATCAATCTTTATTTGTATATCCCAAATCACAACAAATGTTATCTCAAGACTCTTTTACAAACAGAGCAGGTCTAGACCACTCTATGTCAAATTATGAACAGAGACCCAACACCAAGACAGGATAAGACTCAGTCTGACCCCACCTTAATCCACCATGAGCATTGCACCTCACAGTATTTAGCTAGTTACAGCGTTGAGGACAAACTTCCTTTAACAGGCAGAAACCTCGAGCAGAACCAGACTCATGTTAGACAGACATCGGCCTCGACGGAGTTGGGTTTGGAAAGAGAGATAGAGGAGAATAAGAGATCACCATCACCGCTCCATCTGTCTCTTATTCTCCTCTTTCCAGACCCAAATCGGTCGAGGCAGATGGCTGTCTAACATGATCCGGTTCTGCTCGAGGTTTCTGCCTGTTAAAGGAAGTTTGTCCTCGCAGCTGTAACTAGTAGTGAGTTTTGAGGCGAGACTTTAAAGAGTAACTTGACAAACTCCATTCATACCAGTTTTGGTATCAGCCTCAGATACCACCCAAAATAGGGTAACAGATATCTGCAACATGCCCGTTAACCATGATTTATGAGTCCCCGAACAATCACCTGGTTCCCGGTACATGACCCTGTGATGATGACAAACACAACCCAGGTGGAGGTAGCAGAGAGTGATGAACACCAGAGCTAGCTAAACTTCAGCAGTGGGAGTTTGAACATCTGTTATTTCTTTACTTATTTAATCCGGCTAATACCAGGACGTGTCTGGATGTGTAATGTCAATCAATCAATTGATCAATCTTTATTTATATACACCTTTCATACAAATCAAATGCAATAAAAAGTGCTGCACAGCGACTGAAAACAAGAAACAAGCAGAAATAAAATAATGGCAAGACATTAAAAAAAGCTAAAACGGATTTTAAAATAGAGACTAATGCACACCAACAACAGTAAAATATGTGTAATTAAAGTAAGTTAAAGCATCAAATTGATATTAAAAATATAAATAGTCAAAATGAATAAATTAAAAAGAGTAAGGATAAGAGTTTAAAATAAAATAAAGGCTAAAAATATCAAAACTAAATATTGATTTATTAAATATGATAAATTAAATTAAATCTAAATAAAATAAACTGTTAAAATTGCTAAAATAATGAAGCATAATTTAAACAAACATAATGGTAAAAAGTAAGTAATACAATTGTTAAACTACATAAAAGCTAGACTGAATAAATACGTTTCTATTTTATTTTATGATTTTTTTAAAATTTTTATTATTGATGTTATCAGGAAGGACAAAAACCTATAGCATCACCTCGATCCAGCCAATAGAAAGTGCTTAAAAAGGCAGCGGTTCAAACAGGCACAGAGAGTTGTTGAGAAGTTTCATGATGTAGAAACCAAAATACTGAGAGTAGTTATCAGCTTCAACTGGTAGCGTAGCTTTTTTTCTCATGACACATTGGCCGGTTTCCAGTCCTGCTAATCTCTCAACAATGTGCAGATTTTTTCACACACTCACCGTAGTTTGATGGACTGGACTCAGTGGCATTTTAGAGAAGTCATTACGGTGAGATGATGAGACAGAAGCTTGAATTCTGACAGCAGTGTTATCATAATGAATCTGTCAGTGTGTAAACGTTTCTTGATTTGATTCTTCTTCAGGCACTGGCTGGCCACCCACTTTGTCATCTGGTACGGCGTGCCCTACATGACGTATGACATCTTCGCCATGTACCTCAGTCACTTCCACCGCTTCCGGGTCAAAGGGCACGAGGACTACAAGCAGCATTCACTGAGGACCGTCAACTCCTTTGTCCGCAGAGAGTTCCTGCTGGTGTTGCATCACATCGCCCTGCTCTCCATCCTGCTGCCCATCACACTGGTGAGGAGGGAGGGAGGGAGGAGTCAGGAGGGGAGGGAGGTAGGGAGGGAGGGCGTGATTAAAGCAGCACTGACTTGTTGTTGTGTGTAGTCAAAGCCAATTATTTAAAGAAGAATATAACGTAAGACGGATAGTGATGGATGACCAGTTCGCTGCGTTGACCATCCTGCAGTCCTGTTGTTAAAACGATTAGCATCACAGCGTCCTTCTCTGAAGGATTCACGACTTTACGACACAGGCCATGGATCTTATGGAGCTGGGGAATATGGGAAAGGGAAAGTAGTTTGGATCATAATCGCTACTAAAAATGCAACAAATGGTCAACTGATCCGTTAGTAAGCAACATCAAAAAACAACCTGTTTAGTTTTGTGTAAGTGTGTCAGACGATGCTGCCTTCAGCTTCTCTATTATGACTTCCTGCTTTTCTGTTTCATACCATAATTTAGTGAATGTTTGGGGGATGACAGATCAACAAAACAAGACCTGAACTCTGACATGTTGACATGATGTATTGTTTGAAGGAACATTTGATTCATCTGGATGTAAGGATATACTCAACACACAAATCGATTTGAATCCTGATTTTTTTGGTTAACGATACAATTCACTCAAGATTCTCTAACGTTTGTCAAGAAAACTGGATTGAGCTCAAAATTGAATTAACTTATTTTATTTCAATTCTCAGATATGGACAGTTGCAATAAGAGTTGCAAAGGGGTGGAACATTTCCGGTAAATTTCCATTGGAAGTAAGCTGGGGAATTTTGGAAATATTCCAAATTAGAAACTTTCCATGGGAATTAATAGGAATTAATTGGGAATTGATGGTAATTTAATGGAAAGGTATCATATCCAAGCATAAATATTGGGTTTTTTATAAGCAGACATCCATCCAAAATAGAAATCATCTGTGCATGTGATGGGGGAATGCACAGTGCATGTAGGGGGCGTGGTCTCAATAGCCCTGCAGTAAGCAGTGTGCTATGTGCATGTGATTGAGGAATAGCAGAGATATTCAGCTGTACTTGCATGAAATCTGTTTTTTCAGTCAGGATTATGCTAAAATATATTTTCCCCAACTATATCTAAGTTCCCTGTTAAGAGCTAAACCTTCAATTTAGTCAATTACTGGTTTATTCACATTTATTCCCTTTGAAAATTCCCAGAATTTTGCAACCCTAGTTGGGATATATATTTTTTCTCTTATATGTCTTTGTAAACAAAGTAATCATTTTTCATTTTTAAGGTGTGTTGTAATTTAAGTAAAACTACTGCACACTTTTTTTCAGCACCTTGCAAAAAAAATAAAAAAAAATGTAAAATGACTGTACAAAAATACCTTGTTGGAAAATTTCAGAACAAAGCCAAAAGGCTGTCATACCTCAGACTGTAAACACAAAGGTGCATCCTGAACTGCTCGGTCTTCACTTGCTGCCGCCATGTTTGTTACACCCAATTCAGCGAGTGAGGAGAGAGCAGACAAGAGACTTCATGATGTTGAACAAGCAGAGTGAAATGCAGATAGCACCTTCAACTGTTTAAAAATGATATCGCAATACAAATTTTGTTGAAAAGATTTCTATCCACTTTTATTTTTACCATCTTGTGAAATATCCTTACATCACTAATATGGAAAACATTGCAGATTACTGAATAGTTGGCGACCTAATGCGAGATTAATATTTGAGAGTCGTGATGACTTCATTTGATTAGGACTGATTGAATAACAAAAGATAGTGTCCCACAGACTGGCGGGGATGGGGGTTGTGGGAGGGGTCTCCTAAAATATTTGAATACATTACCCTAATTATCTAACATGAGGTCATCTTTCTTTTCATTCTATTGTAAGACTGATTTATACAATAGTAGGGCTTTGTTCCCACACACACACACACACACACACACACACACACACACTGACACACACGCACGGCTTTCCTCTCCTCACACACACAGTGTCTCCCCTATGCCCCGCCTCCTACTGTCTCTCATTTGATAACATTTATCAGCGGACAAACACTCAAACAATACAACTGACATTTTGAAATCTGTCACTTGATGATTCGTCATCACAGCAGTCTTCATATTTAATACGGGACGTAGTGAAGGACCTCTCTCTGCCTCTGATCACTTCCAGCTCCTGGCTCATGGTCTGACCCAGGTGATCAGACACCAGGGTCAGAGTCTGCTGTTCACCGTTTAAATATTACAAACACCATTAAACCGGGTACGGTTCAAACTCACTTTGCCAACTACTAAGTCATGTGGTTTTTGAGCACTGAGCTCTTCCAGTAATGCGTTTTTTGTTAGTGCATGTTTTCAAATCAATCATTGCTGTAAGCTACATTACCTCCTAATGATTACATTAGTGAGAACAAACATTTATCAGTGAGTTAGTTAGTAAGTAATCTCTGTGTCTTTTGAAGTCAGGACTCAACCTGTGCAGATAAAAACCAACCTAGTGGAGCCTAAAGTGAGTAAGTCTTGATTACAGCGGGTTTTAATGGACAAAGAAGTCAAAATCTCAAGCCACAATAATAACACAGCGATAAAACACCGTATGATATTTATCTGATATTTAAAAGAAAAGATAATACAAGACTTTCAAACAGAGGCATTTCTACAGCTCTTTAAAAAAAAAATTATTGGGCAAGGAATGTGCTTTACAAGAAAAGGGTGACCAAGTGACAGTAGACAGAATAACAGGTAAATAAGGCATGAATATGAAAAACATGAAAAAAAAAAGACAAAGAAGTGATAATTACAATAATAATAATAATAATAATAATAATAATAATTATAAGAGGACAACAAAAGGTAAAAACAACAACAAAACAAAACATAGAAACTTACAAACAAACAAAGAAAAACAATTGATGTTTATACAAAAAATAGAGCAGAAATAATCTATAAAAAGTAAGCAATAAGAGAGGGAGAAAATAATTATTAATAATAATAATAATAATAATAATAATAATAATAAATGAAAAATAAATAAATATCTTATATCAATAATGATAATGAAACAGATATGGCTGAATTAGGTTTTTCAAGGGGTTAATAATAAATTTAAAATATATATATATATATATATATTTATATGTATAAAAATGAATATAGGACTAAATAAATAAGTAGATAATAATATATATATAAATATGTATAAAATAAATAAATGAGAAGATAATATATATATAAACATGCATTAAATTAAATAAATAAACAAATAAGTAGATAATAATATATATCTATAAACATGTATAAAAATGACTAAATAAACAAAAAGTGTGACTTGTGAGGGTTAATGTTTGTGTGGGAAGGCTGAAGGTATGATGGTTAGTGATTATCTTCAGATGTATTCTAAATATGAGAAGTGAAAGGTGGAAAGATTGTAAGATTATAAGGAGTAAGGAATTCTTTTGTATTATTTATTTTCTTCTACTTGTTGGTGCTAAACATTAATGTCTTATTGTTATTGGTATCAGAAGCTTGATGGAGAGGGAGAGAGAGAGAGGGAGAAGAAGAGTAAAGTAAAAGACAGGAAATAGACAAAAAAGAAAAAAAAGATGAACTAATCATTTAATTTTAAAAAAAAGGAGGAAAAAAAACTCAGTAAGAGCGTGTATATACATAAACATAAAATAAATATAATTGCTCAATGAATAATAAAATGGGTATCCATGTCTGCGGCTCTGAGTGGGAGGTGAAGTCCACTGGTCCGTGGTGAGTGAGAGACGCTCTGTATGCTTGAGGCTCTGTGTAACTTTATCCTCTGTCTCTTCGTAATGTACACTTTGGCTCCGGCGTGTTTACTAACCCTCTCAATCCTTCCTTGTTGACTGCAGAAAAAATGTCAGAAGGTCTTTGGTTATACATTCAGTGATGCATCTTGTGATCTCTTGATGCCTCTCTCTGTCATGGGGTAGTGAGGCTGTAGAATGATTCTGGCCTGGCTGTATTTTTTTCCTTCTCAAATCTTTTCCAGGTGACAATTTGCCAAGTGGCTCCTCGTATTACCCGTATTACCTGACGTGTAGGTCACTGCAGTCTGGCAGCGTCTGCGTATTGTTTTTTATCCCTCACCTTTTCTGGGTTCTCGTTTCTTGACGCAGGGAAACCAAAACGCTTCCACACATCAGATTTAAAGCCACCAGAGCAGCTGTCACCAACCTATTTTGGACCACGGACAGGTTTCATAAAAGACATCATTTTACGGACCGGCGGGCGGCGGCGGGTTTAAAATAAAATGATACACTGAGCATGATAAACACACAGTGTATTAAATTACCACTCAACAATAATGGAGAATCAGTGGGAACCATGAGCTTGTTTCTCTGCAACAAGACGATCGCACCTCGGATAGATGGAAGACAATGACACAGGAAGTGTGTTCCTTATGTCCAGTTGACTCCGTAACTTTGTTTTGGTTGCCGTCACTGCAGACAAAGATAGGAATTTGGAAATGAAAGCAGGGATTTTATTGCTTTTGTGGCAATCTTTGGATACCCTGCCCTGATTTTAACCCTGGCAGGTTTGAAGTTGACTCAAACATTATTTTTAGGCCACCGTCATTTGCAATCTCCAGCAGCCGATCCTCTTCCAGCAGGGACATGCTTGATCAATCAATCAACCAATCAATCAATCTTTATTTATTTGTATAGCGCCAAATCACAACTAATGTTATCTCAAGACGCTTTTACAAAGATAGGAAGTCTAGACCACTCTGTCAAATTATGAACAGAGACCCAACACCAAGACAGGATAAGACTCAGTCTGACCTCACCTTAATCCACCATGAGCATTGCACCTTGCAGTATTTAGCTAGTTACAGCGGAGAGATCAAACTTCCTTTAACAGGCAGAAACCTCGAGCAGAACCAGACTCATGTTAGACAGACATCATGCCTCGACCGAGTTGGGTCTGGAAAGAGGGATAGAGGAGAATAAGAGAGAGAGGGAACAGTGATAGTGATGAGACGAGTAGTAGTAGCTGTTGCTGCTGGAGTCCAGCACGTCCGTATCAGCAGGAGGACGTCTACGGCAGCTCAGAGGAATCTACGAGTCAAGGGAGCTCAGGGACTCCAGAAAGGACTATGGTTAGTAACTTTAATGGGACAGGGAGATTTAAAGTGATGAGGAGGTTGGGGGGAAGGGGCTGAGATAGGATCCAAGTCTGTCAGTGCCCCAGTTCCCCAGGCAGTCTCCTGAAAGGTCTATGGTTAATAATGTTTTGTATGAAAGTTTATGGGCCAGACATGTTTACAAACTGGTTGCGGATCCACTCCTTCGTATTACGTGGATCAAGCGCGTCACAGGAACAGACGGAAGTTATTAAAGAATATCCGTTTTTTCAAAGTAAAACATCTTTTCGCGTAAAACGGGAATAAAGTAAATTATTCACCGGTCGGTGGGCCGTTTTTTGGGGACCACTGCACTAGAGCGTCCATAATTTCAAACTAACACTAACATGAGTGTCCACATTTACGCTGCGCTATATCTGAGGCAGAGCGCAAAGGATGATGGTCTCTGTAGTTCCCTCTGCTCCAGCTGAAACTAAACTACCCTTTTAACCCAAATTAGCTATGATGTCATACCGCCACAGATCCTTGAGAGTATCAAGACCTTTCTCCGTTACATCCCTATAAATGATTATACAAACATGCTTCCACCTGTCTTCAAAATATCTGTTACATCCCCGTGCTTTATGAGCACCATCTCTCAAAGCGTCACCAAACCGGATCATCAACTCAAGCACCGAGCACACATGGCCTGAGGCTGTTGTGCCTTTTATATGCTGCGTTTATTGGAGGCCTGCAGTGCATGTACAAACACTGAACCTTCATAAACTGACTTCACTTCATTATCATGAACTGACGAGACGATCAGTGACAAGTGACAGCATCAGTTTGAGAGAAACGTTCCCTTTCACATTAAACAGAGAAGAGAGTTGCAGGATGAGTCAATCTGCTCGACATCTCTCATGTGGTGTAACTCCAGCTCGTGCCCCTCGCTCCAGCAGCGCTTCATAACAAACAAAGTCTTACGATAACACAAAGTATGCAGATGTTGCACACAATGCTTGTACAGTCCAACAATCACACTAATGTCACGGAGCAGCTGGTTAGGACCAGTGGTGGACAAAGTACACAGCTTCATTACTTAAGTCAAAGTATAGATCCTCCATGTCAAACATTACTCCAATACAAGTGAAAGTTGTTCAGTCAGATTCTGACTTGAGTTAAAGTCCTGGAGGACTTGCTTTTAAAAATACTGAAGTATTCAAAGTACTTCTTAAAATATCTCAAAAAGTTGTATTTTCACAATACATTAGTGAAGTTAAGAATACATAGGAGTACATTCTGTTACTTCTGTTGTTCTGTTGCATAAAAACACTAAGTAGTCAGTGGTCACTGCAGTGGTCAGACTATATAACCAATAATATACATATATATTAGGGGTGAGCCCGACTAAGGATTTGCTTAGTCGAATCTGGTTCATCAGATTTTGCCCATAGTCGACTAATAATCAAATGTTTGTTGTTTTTCCTTATTGACCCAAAGTCTGCATGATGGTGACTGCATGACAATATTACGCATCACCATTTACAATTAAGAGACTCATAGCTTAAAGTAAAAGGGACAACAGAATATTATGAGTATAAAACTTAGATTTTTTAAATCTATATTGCAAAAACAACGAGGTGATGAAGGAGAGAAAACTCAAATAAGGCCACCATCCGTTAAACATGGAACAACGCGTCGTTACAGAATAAGGAATCAGGAGATATTTAAACAGTGTTCACACAGTGGAGAGCAGCACTGCAGAGGGTAGTTTGTCCAACTTAAGGCTAAACATTTGTATAATGTTCATAATCAAACCTGAACCAGCTAAAGGGTTTTTAAATCTCTTAACAGAACCTTTTAAAACAGTCTTTCATCGCGTCTTTGTCCGCGTGAGTCTTTTCAAATTGTACGTGAGGAAAACCATCGTGTGTACGTGCAGAAGTGCGCTCCTTGCTTTGTTGACTGTAAATCCTGTCTTTGAGAATATCCTCTCTGACGGCGTGGAGGTGGATGGGATGCTGTGGATTGTTTTTGAGGCTTCAGACAGCTTTGGGTATCCCTCCTCGTTCTTTTGGCCCCGTACAGTTTTTGTGTGGTCCGGTAATCCTTGATCTCACAGCCCTCTTCATGAAGCTGCTCCTCATCTTCATCACTATTTTTTAGGATCAACTGAAGTTTTATTTCCTGACATTTTGAGCTACCATGAACGTAGAAAGATTTAAAGGCCAGCTGAGGTACGTCTGCTCCACAGGTCCCTCTAAATGGTCCACCTTTAATTACCAGGGGAGATTTAATTACCACTTTAAGGAGATTTAACACTTCAAGAGCTGTTCTCAGAATTACATTAAATAAGTTTATATTTATATCAAAATAGGATATATGAGACTCTATTTTTACGGGAAACAGGAAAATAATGTAAAATTAGACATTGAGCACCCCCATGGTTTGAATGGAATGATCCACGTTTCCTATGCAAATGTTCGACTATGACATTGGCAGTCGACTAAGGCTCGTTAGAACGAATAGTCGAATATTCGACTATTTGGGGTCACCCCTAATATATATATATATATATATATATATATATATATATATATATATATATATATACACACACATATATGTGTGTGTGTAAGATATGCTTATTTTTTACCTCTTTAATTTTAATAAATTGCTAATAACTTTTTAATAATTGTTACTTTATAGGCTCTTTTGCTTATATATATATTTTTTTGCACTGTCTACTCTGTTACTGTGACACTTGAATTTCCCCGTTGTGGGACGAGTAAAGGACTATCTTATCTTATCTTATCATGTTTATCTAGAAACCATTACTTGAAATCTCTAAAAACTATACCATGGAATAAAAACAGGAACTAAGTTACTCCAAGCACAGACAACTCAGTTTGAAATGTTCATCTGGAATGAAACAAACGTTATGTAGCTCAACACACTCTGAGAAACAGGGAGAACATTTCAAACCATACGTATCATTCTTCATTTCAAAAACCTCTAACACGGGCTGAAGATATGGACATGGGTGCTCAGGTGGAGAATTATAGCCATCATTACCACCTCTAAATCAGCTGCCTGATCTGAGTGAAATCTGCTCTGTGTTTGCTCCACGTTCAAGCATGGAGACGCACGATATACAGGTACAACTAAACCACTGAGACAAACAGAACTACTCAAACACAGTTTACTGTCTTAGGATCAGATTTCAGAAAAGAGAAGGACATTCATGAGCTGACTTCAAAGATAAAGTAGTGAGTAACTAGAGCACTGATAGAAATGCAGTGGAGTCAAAAGTACAATAATTGTCTTCTGAATGAAAAAATAATACTCAAGGAAAATGCAGATACTCAAAAAATGTTCTTCAGACAAAGTACTGAAGTAAATGTACTTTGTTACTGTCCACCACTGGTTAGGAGTGCAGGTTTGTAAACCCTGGCAGGGTTTAAGTTTCTCTTCTCTTCATACATCAGTTAGACTTTTCCGATGTCTGACAGCGTGCACCGTCATCCTCGACCTGTGCTGGGATACACCAGCTGTTTATGAGTTCTCTCCCCACTAACTCTGAAGTCTTCTTTGAAACTAAATCACCTACTTAACCAGGAGACACCGACTATTACAAGGGCTTAAATCATCCTAATCTGATATAGAGCAAAGACTGAGGGAAGCGGCCGATCACGGTTATAAGATCAAGCTCAGTTGTGTCTGTGCAAAGGTTTTTTTTGGCTGCCCGAGCCGCTTGGCATCGCAGCACGTTTTAGTAAGCAAGATTGATACTGAAGAATCATGTCAATAAATTTGAGCTTTACTGGATGGCTGTGTGGCGAAACAGCGTGCACTTCATTAAATCTGATGCTGTGTGGTGTAAAAGTTGATGTTTTAGTATAAGTGAGTACAGTTCTGGGATATTCTATGATTAACGACCACCCAGTAGTGACATGTGAAACTGTTGGGTTGTTACTTAGAGTTGTGTTGTAATCTCTGAGGTGCTTTAATTACAGAGCTGCATAAATCACAACCTGGTTATAGTTGAAGCTGGAAGTAGGCTAAGTATTAAGTTTACCACAGCTTCTGTAGAAGGTCTTTGCCCCCCTCATATAACCTTCATTTCTGGGTTACCTCAGAGGTGGATTAAAATGATTGGCCAATGTGCACTTTTGTCCTCTGAAACCTAGTGTTCAGAATTTAAAATGTTAGTCAAACTAACGAAGGTCTTTCAGGAGAAGAGGGGGAATACCTGGCCCAACTTCTCTTCAAAGGAATGAAAAAGTCTTCAGACGTCCAGGAAGTAAACAGTTTAGACTGAGTAATCACTGTTTGCTTTCCTCCAACAGAGAGCAACAAATTATCCTTTGTTTTTTTCAACGTCCTCGAAATAAAAGTTTTGCATGAAAGGAGGGGAAGAGGAAGGAGGGATGAAAGGTGCGGGCTGTCTTCTGTTGAAATATGAGTTTTGTTGGCGTCTTGAGAGGAAGGTAAAGATATTGAACAATACAGCTTCGAGGCTCAGATAAAAGATCTGAATGAATACACAGTCTGTTGGGGAAGCAATGGGGAGGGAAGCAAGGGGGAAGAAAGGAAGAAAAGAAAAGAGTGGAGCACTGTGGAGCGTGATGGCTTTTAGTGGAAGTATGACCTGCAAATTGAAAACCTACTGAACTGTTGAGTGCCCTGAACGCGGTCTGAGCAGTGAGGTGGACTCATGAAGGTGTTTTTTGTTCAGATGAATCAGATTTGTACAGATTTACCCAGAGACTGCTTTTCTCTTTTACAGTGTTATCACACACCTGAAGCATTCTTTCAAAAACGTCCTGTTTACCGTCTCTCTGTATATCCCAGAGAGATTACAGGAGTGTAAATGACAGCCCCCTCTCTTCCCCGAGTCTACCTCAGGTCAGTCAGCCAGGTGCAGATGAAACCCAGCCCTTTTGTTTGCAGTGGCAGTCAGTTGCAATAAGAGATCACATTACCCTACATTATTCAGCTCCAGCTGTAGTCGTCCTCTCTTTTCTCTCAACTCTCCACCCCTCCTTTCTGATCCTCCTCTTGTTTCCTCACTCATCAGCTTTATGCAACCCTGGCTTACCTGGCTAACACATGAGCAGGCAGAGCTAGGCAGCCAGTTATCAAAGGACAATAGTCAGGTTTCAGGAAGGAAGGAGGACCGGTTTCTTCATTCGAGGTTACGATACAAATACAGTGAACAGGATAGAGTCGATCAATCAATCAATCTTTATTTGTATAGCGCCAAATCACAACAAACGTTATCTCAAGACACTTTTACAAACAGAGCAGGTCTAGACCACTCTATGTCAAATTATGAACAGAGACCCAACTTCAAGACAGGATAAGACTCAGTCTGACCCCACCTTAATCCACCATTACCTCTTTTCGACCAAAACGAACCGTGTTGTATTTCCAAGCTGGTGCTTGCGCTGGTTGAACTCGCGAACCAACACGGCATAACGGCACAGGAAACACAGCCACATGCTCATATAGGTCGGCTCATTTTCTGCAGACCAGCTAAATGAAGCCACATTAAATCACATTGAGGGTTGCGAGTCTTTGGCATCTTTATTTTGGGGGTCACGGGCTGAAAAGTTTGGGAACAGCTGCTGTAGTTGACTCAAAACACACATTCCAACTTGTAAAAGCTTTAAAAGCAACAAAAAGGGACTGAGGATATCTTGGCTTTATGTAAAGATGCACTCTGCCACAAGGCCGCCAGTTGTACAAATGTGAAACCAAAATGAAGCCCAGTAGAGAATGGTTGATGGAGCCTTTAGACACATGCTACGTTTCAGATGCTAGCAGCCTTAAATGTACTGTTTATTCTCTGGTGGCAGTCAAACTGCAGGACTGACTGACTTTTTTCAATCTTTATTTATATAGCACTAAATCCCAACAAATGTTCTCCTCAGACTCTTCCCAAACAAAGCAGGACCGTACTCTACAGGACTGTCTCAGAAAATTAGAATATTGTGATAAACTTCTTTATTTTCTGTAATGCAATAAAAAAAACAAAAATGTCATACATTCTGGATTCATTACAAATCAACTGAAATATTGCAAGCCTTTTATTATTTTAATATTGCTGATTATGGCATACAGCTTAAGAAAACAAAAAAAAGTATAACAGCAAAACAAAATCAAACATTTGAAAATGTCCATTAATGCACTCAGTACTTGGTTGGGAATCCTTTTGCACGGATTACTGCATCAATGCGGCGTGGCATGGAGGCAATCAGCCTGTGGCATTGCTGAGGTGTTATGGATGCCCAGGATGCTTCAATAGCGGCCTTTAGCTCATTTGCATTATTGGGTCTGGTGTCTTTGAGCTTCTTCTTCAAAATACCCCACAAATTCTCAATGGGGTTCAGGTCAGGGGAATTGGCAGGCCAATCGAGGACAGTAAGGCCATGGTCAGTACACCAGTTACTGGTGGTTTTGGCACTGTGGGCAGGTGCCAGATCATGCTGGAAAATGAATTCATCATCTCCATAGAGCTTTTCTGCAGACGGAAGCATGTAGTGCTCTAAAATCTCTTGGTAAACAGCTGCATTTACTCTGGACTTGATGAAACACAGTGGACCAACACCAGCAGCTGACATGGCTCCCCAAACCATCGCTGACTGTGGGAACTTCACACTGGATTTCAAGCAACTTGGATTTGCTCCTCTCCAGCCTTTCTCCAGACTCTGGTGCCTTGACTTCCAATGAAATACAAAACTTGCTTTCATCTGAAAAGAGGACTTTGGACCACTCTGCAACTGTCCAGTGCTTCTTTTCCATAGCCCAAGTCAGACGCTTCTTCCGTTGTCTTGAGTTCAGAAGTGGCTTGACCATGGGAAAACGGCTATTGTAGCCCATTTCCCGGACACGTCTGTGAACAGTGGCTTTTGATACCTGGACTCCAGCTTCAGTCCACTGTCTTTGAAGATCCCCCAAATTCTGGAAGCGGCTCTTCTTCACAATGCTGTTAAGGCTGCGGTCATCTCTCTTGGTTGTGCAGCGTTTCCTGCCACATTTTCCCCTTCCAACAGACTTTTTGTGAATGTGCTTTGAAACTACACTCTGTGAACAGCCTGCTCTTTGAGAAATTTCTTTTTGTGTCTTACCCTCCTGATGGAGGGTGACAATGATGGTCCTCTGGACAGCAGTCAGATCAGTAGTCTTCCCATACTTGTGATTTAGTTTACTGAACCAAGCTGAGTGTTTTTCAAGGCTCAGGAAACCCTTGCAGGTGTTCGAGTTAATTAGACGATTCAAGTGATTAGTTGAATAGCCTACTAGTATACTTTTTCATGATATTCTAATATTTTGAGATAGGAATATTTGAGTTTTCTTAAGCTGTATGCCATAATCAGCAATATTAAAATAATAAAAGGCTTGCAATATTTCAGTTGATTTGTAATGAATCCAGAATGTATGACATTTTTGTTTTTTTAATTGCATTACAGAAAATAAAGAAGTTTATCACAATATTCTAATTTCTGAGACAGTCCTGTAGTTACAGTGGCAAGGACAAACTTCCTTTAACAGGCAGAAACCTCCAGCAGGACCAGACTCATGTTAGACACACATCTGCTGAGATCAAGATGGGTCTAGAAAGAGGAATAGAGGAGAATAAGAGAGAGAGAGATGATAGTGGTGAGATGGATAGTAGTAGTTGTAGCACTTTTTTATCTCTCTGTATTGTTGTAAGATTTAAACTGATGTTCAAAGTGTGTTTCAGAGGCTAAACTCGTACAGAGTAGAGTTTGATTCATGCCTAATGCAGAGTCTTCAACACAACAATAAAACCTCCCTGTCAGTCGGGATGTGATGATGTATCCAGGTAGTTCTCTGTGGTGTAAAGTTCCTCTTTGTGGTCACAGTCATTCTTTTACAGGCAGATGGCAAAGCCACGTCTGGAGCCGCTCATCCTTTATTCATCATGAGCATACAGCAAGCCGGGCTACCAGACAGCGCCGGTCTTTTGTGTGGAGTCTCTTTATCCATCCAGGCTGACTCACCTATTCTAGGATGGCTTCTCTCGCTGTAGACCAAGCCTCTGGTCAATATTTGAAAGCTTCATTCATTACTTATGAACAGGACATCACTCCACGTTCTGCTGCGGCTTGGCTCGTGCTGCCGCGTTAAAGTCGTGTGGTAGAAAAAGCCTTGGCGGTTGTGGTTTTGTTAAAAGAGAAGGAAAAGTACAAAGATGATCTGACCAGAGAAGCTTCTCAGTGTCGGTCCTGACTTTGAGTTACTTAAAACCTAAATGTTCTTACACGCGAGGTGGAACATTCACTGACAATAAAAAGAAAAACTGGGCTTTTTTAGAAGTTTCATTTGAAAAATATGCTGAAATAAATCTGAAAATCACTTTGATCGTAGAGGGTGCTATCACACTGAGGAAGGCAAAATGTGTTGACATGCTGGACGTCTTAAATAGAATAATAAAATATTATATCTAAAAATTAGGGATGGGCATTTCAAGCAAAAAAATATGCGATAATCATTGACATCTATTCCACGATTGTTCGAATAATCGATGGGGTTCTTCCCTCCCCACACACACACACACACACACACACACACACACACACACACACACACACACACACACACACACACACACACACACACACACACACACACACACAGACCTGTTCCGTTAACAGACTGCTTTTGTGGCAGTCTTGTTAACCAGCAGCAGGACGAGGTGCTGCTGGTAGCGGACACTGTCAGTGTCTGTCTCGATCTTCATATCAGTGTTTCTGTGACGCAGCGTGGCGTGTGTGTTTACATGTTACAGTCATGCTCAGTCTCTAGAAATACGTGTGTAGTAGTGTGAGATTCAGAAATGGAGAAAATCACAGCAACTGTTGATAAGGTTTTCTTCTTGTTGTGCTTTTTAATGCAGTTAGCATTCTTCTTCTTACTTACGTTACTTAATACGGTTAGCATTCAGCTTTAAGACGCTCCATGGCCACCGTCTGGCAGGAATACTGTATTACAACCAGGCACCGGTAAAAACAATGAAAAATTGTACTTTTAATATGAGAAAATATTCAAAGTAACTAATTTTTACTAAGTGAACAAATATTAAAATTTTCAAAAATCATTGCCCGTCCCTGCTAAATATACGATTAATTGTGCACATTAATAACACCATGTGTTAAAGAGAGTTTTTGAAGCAGGGTTACAGAATCTACTGATCAAATTAGGGATGTAAACAAGTAATCAAGTATCGATTAAATGATTAAGAAATTACGCAAAACATGCAATTTTGTTTTCATTTTTTCCATCACGTGGAACAAACGTCATGTGGTCTTATATTACATTTAGCTATCAGGGAGGTGTTTGAAGTTTAAAGCATGTTTCGATGTGAATCAGCTGTTTAAAGGTGTGCACAGTGGAGACGCTCAGATGGCGGCTGAGGCTGTGTGTCAGGTCTCCACGTGCGCTTTTTAAAGAGGATCAATACGCAACTGCTGCCGACAACGACACGGACACGAAGGTTAACAACTTTAAACAGGACATTTCTCCACCTGTGGATACAAAGACAACAGACTGTTGGGAATTGCTAGTACGCTATGTTTGCAGATCAGCAACATCAGAGCTGTCTGGGCTTTCTGCAGCCGGTTGCTCTCTGGGCTAACACCTGACCGCATACACATGTTAATTTTTCTCAATAAGAAGGAGTAGACAGTAGGGATGGACATTTCAAGCCAAAATACTATTCCATAATCATTGGCATCTATTCGATGATTATTCGAATAGTGCCCCCACACACACACCTGTCCCATTAACAGCCTGTTTGTGTGGCAGTTTGGTTAACCAGAAGCAGGACGAGGTTTGATAGATGTTTTGATTTGATTTTTGATTTGATGTCTTTATTTCGAACATGTAAAAGTAAAAAAGAAAATATTACATGCAAGGGAAAAAGACGAAATAGGCAAAAAAAATAAATCAATGAGTTCCATTAGCAAGCTCTGAAACATTTTACTTTACATGTGCGAAAAGGAGAAGGAAGAAGTTAAAGCTTATCTAATCCTCCCCCTTTATTCATTATTTTCTGGCATTATACTGGTACATTCCCATTAAACAAATCTTCATAACCTATCTTCATACTTACACCTACAATCAAAAGCAAACCCCTATTGGTTTGCTGGTGCTGCTCATAGCGGCACTGTCAGCGTCCGCCTCCTTATGGCAGTGTTTCTGTAATGCAGCGTGGCGTGTGTGTGTTTACATTTTAATATGTGTGTTGTAGTGCGAGATTCAGAAACAGAGAAAATCGCTGTGGCTGTTGTAAATGTTTTCTTCTTCTTTTGCTATTTAATAAAGTTAGCATTCTTCTTCTTCTGTTAGCTAATGCGGTTAGCAAACAGCTTTAAGACGCTCTGTAGCCACCGTCTGGCAGGAATACCATATTACAACCAGGCACCGGTAAAAATGATGAAAAGTTGTACTTTTAAGATGAGAAAAAATATTTTAAGTAATTCTCCTTGATTTTTACAAAGTGAACGATCATTAGAATATTTGAAAATCATTGCCCATCCCATGTAGGGGGTGGCCCAGGTTCAAATCCAGCATGCGGCCTCATTCCCGCATTTCATTCCTCCAATCTCTCCCAGTTTCCTACACTGTCCTCTCCTCTATAAAGATAAAGGTGTAAAAGCAACAAAAATATAAAAAAACAAACAACAACAAAAAACATGTCACCCGTATTCAATACCGTCAGTTATATGCATTTAAAATAATAATTAGGGGAACACAAAGTATTTGGCGTTATTTTTGACATTAATGACTTAATGTTTTTTATTGATTAATCCATAATTGATCGTTTACATTACCAAAGATTGATCACTGAAAATACTTGAAATGTATATCCCTAGATCAAATGTAAGTTCACTACGTAGAGTGAACAGTCAGTCCTTGTTTGGAGAACCTGGCTGGATTTCCTACATAGAAACTATCCTAGTGCAGATTGTGTCACGAGTACCAAGAACTTTAACCTCCATTAAACAGAAACATTACTTTCATTTAAATGTATGCCATCCTAAGATTCGTCGCTGCCTCAGCTTGACGTAAGACAGCTTGGCACCATGTCTTCCTTTGCACAGTGTCCCTGTTTCCCTCTGCATGCAGCACACACTATCAGGACAGGAATTACATTTGATAAGAGCTGCCTGGACCCCTCATGTTTTGTGTCATCTGTGAGGCTAGATGGGGTCAACATGAGGTGAAGTAGGTCAGCCTGGATTTCAGTTCCTCTTAAGTCGCCACCTTTTCTTGCTGCCTTGGAGTCTGACTCACCTGCTGGGACTGTAGACTGTTAGTAACATCTGTCATGATTCTCCTATTCCCAGAGTTGATTTCATATTCAGTGGTAAGGAAGCAATTAAGCTATGCCAGTGAATACATTTATCTGCACAGTAATTTAACACTGTCTTGAAAGATGACATTATCTTAAATTTGATGCTGATTCTTTCTGAGGTTGGGTCCATGTTATTATCCTCAGTATCATCCATAATAAACACACATTTGATTAATATCTGTCAAAGGCCGATATCCCTTAACGCCTCTCTGTGAGATTGTTGCAGAATGTGTCTTTGAATTTCAGCTGCTCGTGTTTTCCCATGTTTGTTTTCTCACTCTGTATGTTCTCTGCTTGTCTGCTCCACAGTTCTTCAGGAGGGAACAGGGGGATTTCTTCATCGGCTGCCTGTTTCTAACAGAGCTCAGCACGCCCTTTGTGTCACTGGGGAAAATACTTATTCAGGTGAGGCAGCACATTCACAGGTGCATTCACCAGACACCAACTGGGAATTCATACAGCTGTCACGGACAGTGTGCTGTTTATCTCTGAGTTTGAAAGCCAATGTTGTTGACACTGTGTCAAGTAGGCATTCTAAGATTGGCTGCTCCAGTGTGTCAGGCAGTCTAAGAACCATAGGAAGAGGTTTGGCCTTCATTTGCTAAAGAAGTTTTAGATAGTCTAATTAAATTAAGGCACAGACGTCCTGATAAGCTTTGGATTTCCACACGTGCTAAAACTGTGCATGAAGCTCTAACTGGAGCGATAGTTAAAGCTCCTGTGAGTAGTTTTGAGCTCTTTATAAAACAGACTTTATCTAACATTGGTGACTTGATTGATGAGATTAACAGCATAGAAGTTGACCAATAGTTAAAGATCTAAAAATATATGTACACGTCAAAGTCATTTTTTTAATCAAAGTGATCAACAGCAGAAAATGCTTTCACTTTCATTCAAATTCTTTCCCCAATTTCCCAATTCGGGATCAATAAAGTAAACCCATTTATGCAACCATCCACCTTATCATCAGTACATCTTTCCAACCACCAATCCAACTGTCAATCCTATCACAATTCATCCATCTATACATCCATCAATGCCAATCAATATAAATATATTCCTCCATCCATCCATCTATCTGCCTGTTTATCTGGCACTTTTTGACTTTGCTGATCTTTCTCCCTTTTCTTAGCGTTAATAATATCAGACTCATAAACCTGTATTTAAACATCCCTACCTCATGGTCAAGGCTAAGCCAACCACCCACTCACCCATCCATCTATTCATCCATTAACCCAATCGCCAAACCAACCACAATTATCAATCCATTTATCTGTGCATCCATCCATCCATCCATCCATCCATCCATCTGTTTATCTGTATGTTCCTTAAACTCGAATCCGCACTTTGTCAGCCATCATCCATCCACCGATTCATCCATCCATCCATCCTGCAAAACATTCATCCATCAACCACCAATCCAACCACTATTTTATCCATTAATTCAACCAACCATCTATCTACTTTAACATCCATCCATTCAACTTTCTATACATCTGTCAGTCTGCCCATCAATCAATCCATCCATCCATCCATCACTCAAACCACCCTTGCATCCTTTGGACTGACCGTCCATCCATCCATCCATCCATCCATCCATCATTCCATCCATTCATCCATCATTCCATCCTTCCATCATTCCATCCATCCATCCGTCTGTCTGTAAATCCATCCATCCATCCATCAAACCACCCTTGCATCCTTTGGACCGACCGACTGTCCATCCATCCATCTATCCATCCATCCATCCATCCATCCATCCATCCATCCATCTTTCTATACATCCATCCATCCATCCATCGATCATTCAATCCATCAATCACTCAAACTACCCTTGCATCCTTCTGACCATCCATTCATCCATCCATCCATCCATCTGTCTATACATCCATCCATCCATCCATCCATCCATCATTGGATCCATCAATCACTCAAACTACCCTTGCATCCTTTTGACCATCCATCCATCCATCCATCCATCCATCCATCCATCCATCCATCCATCCATCCATCCATCCATCCATCCATCCATCCATCCATCCATCCATCCATCCATCCATCCATCCATCCATCCATCTGTTCTCCTGTCTTCCTTCAGACCTGTATTTGCCTTAGTAACTGTGATGAACTCTCTCTTAGCCTTAATGGTTCCAGACTCGTAGCCCTGTGTTAAAACTCCAGACAGAACCGGTCTATGCTGAGTAATACTAAAGATGTCACGGCAAAGACTAAGAGTCCAGTTGGCCTTTCCAAAGGAGAGTTAAAACAGTGACCCAGCAGGAGTCTGGACAGGAGTAAATCTCAGATTAGCTTTTACTGTTGAGCAAGAGAGCGTAAGGAATAGATTTACCATAATCTCTAAAGGTTCTCATGTCTTGCTTACTGGCCTACTTCTTACAGTACTAACAGAGCACTGCTTTCAGGGCCCAGGATCATACCTTTAACTGTATTACTTTAATGGGATGCCCTGTTACCTGAGAGCAGATCCACTGTGTAGTACTTCCCAACTCTGTGCAGGCAGGTCCTGAGTGCTAATGTAACAGAGGCAAGGTGATGCCAGCATCACTTTCTGTCTGTAACCAAACTCTTTATCCAACCTAGCTTTTTATTACCCCTGAACAGTTTTTTAGTCCTTAGTTTATCTCGTAAATCAAATTAATATTAAGAATATAAATAGTTAAAATGAATAAATTAAAAAGGGTAAGGATAAGAGTTTAAAATAAAATCAAGGCTAAAAATATCAATAAAACTGAGTAGATAAATAAAAAAAATAGATATAAATAAAATAAACAGTTGAAATTAATAAAATAGTAAAACAACATTGAAATCAATATAATAATAAAAAATAAGTCATAAAATGGTTAAACCCTCCATAAAAGCCAGACTGATTAAATGTGTTTTTAGTTTAGGTTTAAAAGTCTGAATATCTCTATCAGATCCTCGGCAGGCTGTTCCATGGTCTCGGAGCGTCATGTCTGAAAGCAGCTTCACTGAATGTTTCTGTTCTCCTCTGAGGAACAACTAAAAGAGAGGAGCCAGAGGATGAGCCTTCCTGGCTCATACACTAAAAGCATCTCTGATATGTAGTCTGCGAGGCCATGCAGCGCCTTAAAAACTAGTGAAATAATTTTAAAATCAAGTCGAAAAGCAACAGGCAGCCAGTGTAAAGATTTTAAAACAGGCATAATGTGTGCGCTCCTTCTGGTCTTCGTTAAAACTTGTGCTGCTGCATTTTGTACTCATTGCAGTTTGTTAATTGTGGTCTTTGTAAGTCCAGTAAGGAGAGCATTACAGTAGTTGAGCCTGCTGGTTATAAAAGTGTTTGGTTAACGACAAAGAAAGTCAAGTTTGAGCCACACAGCCGTGGTTCATATTCTGTCCTTATTATACTTACAAGATGAGCCGTCTGTGGCTCCCAGTGTTAATTTCATTAATGACTATGACGAGCCAAACTGCTTCACTGATAATAAAAACTCTGACCAAAATATGTTTTGATTTTGGTAACGAGACGATGACGAGACGAAACACTATAGTGGCCGACCGTCGGACATTCAAAATCCATGTTTCCCCCGCTGTGTGTCTAATCTTTAAAGATAAAGGGATGACTTCCTGTGACAGGCTGAGTTATTATCTGAGGGGCTCAGTGTTAGCTTGGTCTCTACCTGCAGCAGGTGTGCTTTATGAACCAGCTCTCCTCACCTCCATGCATCTGTCTCATCTTCATTGAGGATTTTTACCCCCGGTGTGCGTTAGTGACAAAGACACAACCGGTGACGTCTGTTTAGAATAGAATATATCTTTATTGTAATTGTACATTGTACAATGAAATTGAGTTGCTGCTATCACCGTAAAAAGCTCAGCGTCTAGACCTTGATTTGTTCCAGTTTGGTGAAACATCAGACACATTTAGTAAGTTTTGATCAACTCCTTGTCATCAAAGATGAAGATGCATTTTAGAGTGCTGTGAACTGACTGTGTCCAGTGGGCCTGTCACTGCAGGTGCATTCATGGACCGTCGTAAATGTGTAATACAGTCCTTTCATGGCATTTTTCTGTGAATCAAGAGAATCAAGATACAGTCACAGTGGTCACATCAAGAATGTTTTCTTTTGTTTTTTTTAGCAGTGACAGGCTAAATCATTTAACTTAAGATATTACAAAAAGCAAAAGTGTTAAAGGAGTGAAATGTTGACGATTTTAACTCTTTGTACAACCCTGATACCGATATCTGATCGACTATGTGAATTATTTAAAGAGTGAAAATATTCTGGCAAAAATCAAAGACTAAAATGTTTTGAGTTTTCGTCGACTAAAACTAACAAGCATTTTCGTCTAAAAACTAAGACTAAATCTAATATAGCCGCCAAAATCAACACTGGTGGCTCCATGAGGTTCTTTTACTTAGGTCTTAACAGCTCTGTACCCTTAGCACGTAGCGTTAGCCTCAGTTTGGTATTATTATGACTATGAACAAGGCTCATCTCCAAAAACTGTTAGTCAGCCAGATTCATGAACTTTAGCCATCAGGTAGAGCTAACGTTAGCATAATTAACTGAAGTGACAGGCTAAAATAAGGAGAAGCTTCTTTGTTTTCAACAGTGGTGTAAAAAGTACTTGAAAGCTGTACTTGAGTAAAAGTAAAGATATCTTACTTGAAATCTACTCAGGTAAAAAGTGAAAGTCACCCATTAAAAAATACTTAAAGTCTAAAAGACTAAAAGTCTTAAAGTAGCTCAAATTAAATGTACTTAAGTATCAAAAGTAAAAGTACAAAGAAACAAAACAGATAGAAATAGTTCTTTTCTCTCACAAGCTTTATTAAGTTTAGTTCTCCCTCAACTCCCTTCTCCTCTTGCTCCCTCCCTCCTTCACCTCTTGCTCCATGTCTCCCTCCCACCCTCCCTACCTCTCCACCTGCTCCCTCCTTTTCTCCCCCTGCTCCCTCCCTTCCTTAATTAAAGTCCACAAATGTGCGGTTCATCTTCAGCAGAAGTTGGTTTTCAAAATTGCAAGAGTTCAGTCGTGCTCTTCGTGGCTGCAGAGGCAGGTCAAGATGTGTTCAGCTTCACAGACAACTTGCAAACAGAAGGGAACAATTTTACTTTGACAATATGGTCTCCATACTGATTACTGCGCTTAGTTTATTCACTTACTGCAGTGTGTGTTTTTAGGTGTGAGGGTGAGTTTTGGAACGCCATTATTTCATTGTTTTTCTGCAAACACAGGAGACACTTCATCCTGTTAGATGAATCTTTCATCCCGACAACAGTGAAAAGGTTTTTTAGATATAGCCACGGGTGTCCGTCTTCTCCTGAAGCACAACTAACAGGTGGAGGTGTGGTGGTGTCTCTACTGTCGCCAGTGGACGAGGTTGCTTCCATCATGCTGTTGAGACTGACGAATATTCACAGGCTGTGTGGTCACGATGAGATGAGCCTCAGCTTGATTTGAGAGCGCCAGTTATTCACGCGAGAACACGCACAGTCCTGATAATCCAAACATCATGAGACAATTATATTCACATTTTATTTTGTAGCATGTAATGACAGTGACGATGTAAATGTAGCAGAGTAAAAGTGAAAGTTGCAAAAAATATAGAAACTCAAGTAAAGTATAACCTACTTAAGTACTGTAACTAAGTACTTTTACTTAGTTCCTTTACACCACTGGTTTTCATGCCTTTTTAAAGGTGACATATCATGCAAAATCGACTTTTTAATGGTTCTCTACCTGAAATATGTGTCCCTGGCAGGTCTACAAACCCCCCGAAATGAAAAAAAAATCCATTCTGCCCCTGTTCTGATTTCTCCACCTTTCTGTAAATGTGTGTGAAACGAGCCGTTTCAGACTTCCGTGTTTTTGTTACGTCACAACAATATCCGGTCTGTCACGGAGTCAGAGCTCGGAGCTTGTTCAGCCCATAGACTGTATAAAATACAACTCAACTCCTCCTCCGTTTTTCATTACCTGCACACATGTGTGCTAACAAGGAGCTTAGGAGGGAGGCATGCTAGTTGTAGGCTGTCTTAATAAACACAAAGGTCGGTTTTACTCCCGTCGTCTGCAGATTTGAAGATCTAGTGGATGATTTTTATTTATCATGGATAAGTGCTAGCGCTAGTTAGTATAGCCACATAGCTACATGTTCGTCGCTGTGTACCAAGACACACGTCTACATACTGACAAATAAAACAAGAAACACAGAATCTGTGACCAATCGCTCAGAAAGGTCCTGCTGCAGGCGCCTCTCCGTCAGGATCAGATTCTGGATCAGATTCAGAGGGTTGAAGTAACACAGTCTGTAAGCAGTGTGTATATTCAGCCAACATGTAAACATTAGATCAACGTGCCGGAGAGCCGAGACCACATCCACTTCCTGAGGGGGCGTGGTCAGAGAGAAACAGACCAGTTTGAACAGGGCTGAAGAAGAGGGTTCTTCAGGCATGCCAAAATCTGATTTCAAAGTGTTTTTTTGAGCATAAACTTTAAAGACATGTTTTGGGGACCTCTTAGACCAATATATATTGATGAAAAAAGCATGATATGTCACCTTTAAGACAGTTCTAACGGTGAGCCTGAAATGTGCCTGAAGAGAATAGTGGCGTTCTTTCCATCCATGCTGGCAGCATTATTATTCAAAGCTAGCAGAAATTGATCCTACACTTGACCCGCTGTATCTGTTGTTGCAGTAGAAATGAATATATGTATGCTGGTGAACCAAATCCTGATGAAGTGCTATAAAGTCAAACTGCTGCAGTCTGTACAGTGCTTCAGTCAGAAACCTCTCATCATGTAACCAAAGATATATGTGCCTGTCTCTTTAAGGCAGGAAATCAAGGCCTGTGCTTTGTCTTTTCTTTGATACACAGAAGCTGTCAGAGATACTGTTGTCCTTCCCTTCAAGTGTATTTTAAAACGTTGAGGCTTTAAATCACGTCTCGCACATCCCATGCATCGATGATATAAGCCGAGGCCTCCTAGCATCAATGCTATCAGTCTCTGCCAGGGGTACAGAAAGTCATTCATCTTCTTTATGGTGCATTTCCTGCTCAGGTCACGTGCTGTTCCTTGCATCATCAAAAACCCGAGTGTCTGCATTTCATTTGGGATGTTGCTTATGTCACTGTAGCATCAATAATTAAAGTGCACGGCTCAACAAAAATAAAGACACCAATCAGTTTTAGCCGTCCAGCTCAGAGGCCGTGATGCGTTCACTGAACCAATCCATTCATATGATCCATCCTCATCCTACACGTATGAGCTGCACAGTCAGAGGCAGGGTGCTGCAGAAAGCCTGTAATCTAAGAATAGAAGAAGTGTCTCAGTGAAGCAGCGGGCTGTGGACTCGCAGGTCTGTGCTGACATCTGGTGTCAGCAGAGAAACAGCAAAGCAAAGCTCCACATCTCCTCACTGAGCTCTAAAACGCTGCCCTCCTTTGGACTACATCAGCACTACCGAGCCATGCAGCACACTGACTGCTCGCTACAGCAGAGTGGTTCCTATTGACTTGTTCTTTAGATTAGAGCCTCATACAGACTTTCTTACCTCAAAGGTAGGGAGCATTTCACGGAACATGTTAACTGCTTGAAACAAACACAACAGAATACAGTGGATGGGTTTTAAAACTGGAGACTGGTTTGTTTGAATTTCATTTCCAGTTTTAGGAAATTTGAAATGAACTATAAATGTACATTTTGTCAGACAAAGATCTCTATAACTGATTTGTAAGTTACTGTGTAGTTTCAAATTATGTGCAGGAAAGCTATTTGCTCGAAATCCCATGTGATTGGATGCAGGAGAGTTTAATCCTGAGTCACCAAAAAAATGACATTTTTGAAGGAGAGGAGAGAGGGAGTGTTTTTATTTCACATGGACAAACAGGAGATCAATCAATCAGACTTTATTTATACAATGATATTGTAACACAAAGGGCTGTACATAAAAAATACTTAGAATAGAATAAATTTAAAAAAAAGAAAGACATATAGAAAAAGAAAAAGACCCCCGCCCTTATCCCAACCCCAGCCTTGACTCCAAACCCACCCTACAATCCCAAGGTTAAGAACACAGTATATGCAACAATTATAATAATAACAATAAAAATAAATAAATAAATACATGAAAAATAAAAAAGTTGCTGAACGAATGGGGAAACTGTCTCATGATACATTAATGAAGAGACACAGGAGGTAAAATAAGATGTTAAAACTTAACACAGGAAATGAAACTCACCAAGATAAAATACATTTCTAAGATAATAAAACACTAAAATATTAAACCATTTAAAGAAAATAAGATGCTATACTTAAAATAAATAAAATAAAATAGATAAAAGGTGACAAATATTTGAACTAGATAATTAATCAATAATAAATAATACAATAGATAAAGTAAAATTAATAAATAAAAAGTGACTACAATTTGAACTAGATATAAATAAATAAAATAAAATAAATAAAAAGTGAAGAATATTTGAACTAAATAATTATTAAATAAATACAACAGATAAAGTAAAATAAAATAAACAAAGTTACAAAAATTTGAACTAGATAAATGAATAAAAAACAAAATAAAAAGTGACGAAAATTTGAACTAGATAAATGAATAAAAAACAAAATAAAAAGTGACGAAAATTTGAACTAGCTAATAAATAAAATAAAATAACTTAAACTTTTCCAAAATTAACCAGATAATAAATAAATAAATAAATAAATAAATAAATAAATAAAATTAAATAAAAAGTGACAAATTTGAACTTAATAATAAATGAATAAAAAAGTGACTAAAACTTGAACTAGATTATAAATTATAAAAATAACTTAAAAGTTTCCAAAATTAACCAGATAATAAATAAATTAAATTAAATAAATTAAAAGTGACGAAAATGTGAATTAAATAAATCTTAAATAAATAAAGTCAGGTGAAATAAAACTGTTAAACCAATAAAACTCAGTTAAAGGCAAGACTAAAAAGTTCAGTCTTGAGTTTGCTTTTAAAAAAGTTGACACTCTGTGCAGCCCTCAGATCTTCAGGTAGGATGTTCCACAGACCTGGGCCGTGATGATAAAAAGCTGCCTCACCGTGAGTCTTTGTTCTAGATTTTGGTACCATTAAAAGTCCACTACCTGAAGACATGAGGGCTCTCACTGGCTCATATGCTAAGAGCAAATCTGATAAATAAGAAGGAGCAGGAACATTAAGAGATTAAGAGATGTTGAAGACAGGATGAAACTTGTAAATACAGTATTTATTTAATTCACTGTTCATGAAAGTACTCTTTTAAAACTCCCCGCCTCCCTTGTTTCTGTTTGTCTCCCCCCCCAGCTCAGCCTCCAGGACTGCTGGCTGCACAAGGCCAACGGCGGCATGGTGCTGCTCACCTTCTTCATGTGCCGCATCGCCCTCTTCCCCTACATGTACTGGGTTTACGGCCAACACTACGGAGTCCCGCTCTACAGCGTTCCCTTCCACCTGCCGCTGGCCACCAACCTGGGCAACTCGTGCATCCTGGCGCCGCAGGTCTACTGGTTCGTCCTGCTCTGCCGAAAGGGCTATCGTCTTTACAAGCGTAGCCGCAGTCAGGACTCGTCTCCTGTGGCCACCGTCACTGACAATTCAAAGGATGATTGATATCCAGTTCACAACTGCTCGCTCAAGCCGCACACTCAGCTACTAATGCAACTACTTCTGCAAAAGGCACTACTTTGACTTAACACATTTGAAACCCAACCACTGTACTGTAGTACACCAGGACTGCCTGCGATGTCCCACAACTCCTGGGCATTTTCCACACTCTGAACCCCCTCTGTTACGACTCTGCTGCTGAAGTGGACCTCTCCCTGGATACAGTTCTACTACTGAAGTTTGAAGATGTTTTTTCTTTCCTGAATTTGGCTTTTCCCTGGATCTTTTTGAAGTGCTACTGCGTCCGACTACATATACCAAGACTCTGAAGAAAAGTCCTTTTTGCTTCGCTGAGAGCAAACTGTGGAGTAACAGCTGCAGAGACTGAAGAAGAACCTCCATGGAGAGACTTTATCTTATCTCTTACTCCTACTGTGTTTACAGCCTCTGCTGATTCTGAAAGGTCTGTTACGGCAGAGTGAGTGTGTGAGTGGCTCATACGACAGGTTGTATTTATTATTTTTATGGATTTGCTGTGATCTGTCGGATAGCTGCGTTCCCTCCCCCATCCATTCACTAATCACACACACCAGGATGAGACGGGGCGGTGGGTGGGAAAGACGCTGAAGATGACATGTCTCCTCATCAACATTAAAAAAAGCTAAGAAACAGCTACATGTGCTTACACCCTGTTAATGTGATGGATCCTGACTCTTTACCTCGGTTCTTTTTTGGTTGTAGCTTTCACAACAGTTTGCAAATCTGCAGCAGCGGTCCCTCGATCCCCTTGGTAACTTCTTACACTTTCAGCGCCCTGGTTCGTTTGTTTCCAGCGGCTCTGAGCGCTTGCAGGAATTATTGCTGCACATACACTCCCGTTAAAACAAAGTCACTCGCTTTGAACACATTCAGTTTGGCAGAATCCTTGAATGTTGACGGCACCAACAGGACATTTACACTTCTTCTTCTTCTTTGAAATCAAAACCATGCTGAGTTTTGCAAAGTAAAATCAAGACTTCTTATTAAAAATCCAAACTTGACTTCTTTCAGAGTCTAGCTAAGGATAGTTTAAAGCCATGGTAGGATAACATATCTGATGTTTAGAGCGAGGATCGGCAGAATCCAGCTTTTGAGTTTCAGCAACACTCGTTTGATTTGCACATGTGAGTGTTTTTATCTACTTTCACAAAGCGGAGAGGTTCCTCTCTGCTTGAAGTTTCATCTTTTAATTCCTCAATCTCTGCTTTAGAAGACACTGGAAGCTAACGTAGGGCAGCTTGGGACGCCGCAGCCTTTGAGAGTCCACGACGGTCACACGTGGAGCGTTTGTGGATGTTTGTTTCACCTGTGAACGCTCAGCGGGGACACGTAGGGTCAATGCCTGATACGAGACAAACTCAGGGCTAAGGTCAGAGCAATAAAGTGAGCAGCAGCTCGCCGGGTCAAACTCATACAGAGGAGTGAAATTTCTGAGCCTCCAAATATCAACGTTATCATCAGGAGCCATTACTCCTGAGAGGAATCAATATCAAGTCATCGCGGCTTAGTTCCCGGAGGCTCTAGAGATTTCTATGCAGTAGTTCATCAGCTGTTGCATTACACACGTCACACAGAGCTGTATATACTTCATGTTTTTACATCGTGTTTTAGTTCCATCAGTTTTAAACGTATATCTGAACATGGTAGTTAGACCCGAGAGGACCATTTTTATCTTTCTGTTGGATTCACAGTTGCATCGAGACATTTATCTTCAAATCCTCCATGAGAGTGGCTTCACTCGTGACGTAGAGAGTTGAACTTCTTCATATCAGAGAGTAAATAGATCTTGATATTGCCACAGGGTTAGTTTCGTACACACTCTAAACCCTGAGGTGTATTTATCTTCCCCGTCCTTTAAGCTTTATAGTCCTCTTATTATTCATAAATGGCCTTTTTATGCCCTGCAAATTTAATCTATGCAAAAAAAAAACCCAAGAGGTTGTGGTGCATGTATACGACATTAATGTCACGTTATATCACATTAGTACGTCATGTTGTGTTCAAATACTTTGGGACCATTCATTTATTTCACTGTTCTCCACTAATGCATGGTCTTATGTTGAGATGGAAGCTTGAATTGTTTGCTTTCCTTCAGATTTACCTCACCAAAATGTCGTTCAAGACGAGAAGGGTCTCAAAGTAATTAACGAAACCCTCGTTCTCCTGAAAGGCGGCGTTCATTTCAACCTTAAGCATGCTGAAAACCGATGAGTGTGCACTGCTGCATTGTGGGATCTGTAGGTCTTCTTACAGGCTGTTTGCTGACTGGCAGTGTGAGGATGAGGCAGTAAGGAGAGCCGAGCAGCTGAATGATGGGTTTGTTTGTCTGCTCTGGCTGAAGTCCAGCAGAGCGCGGTCCTCTTTCAGTCCGGTGCTGACCAGGCCGCTCTTACTGGAAACATCCCAGGCTCTTTGTTTTCCCTCATCGGCCCATCTATCCCTCTGTTCTCTCTTTCCACCGTGCTGTTGCTGCAACATGTCTCCTTCTATCTTATCGGGTTCTCACCTCAAAGACGAAACAGCCGCTGAGATTCTATCTCTGAAATAGCATCACGTTATTTATTCATTTGATGATATGTCCTACAATTCATCTAAAGCTTGTCCTAACCCTTTTCAACTGTCTCTTAAGGCAGCCATTTTTATTCTAAAGATAAATACCGTTATTCCCTTAAACCAGCCTTTTTTATGGCCGATGTTCCCTCTCTTCTCCCCTCTTTCAGCCCCCTCCCTCCCTTCCTCCCTCCCTCCCTCCATCCTCTCTGCTCGTGTCTCTCGCTTTAACTCATCTCAGCGTCTTGGCTGACGTAGTCTGCAGTGATGCAAAGATGCTGTGAGTGCCTGCAGAGCAGAGTGAGCCCTCCCTCCCTCCCTCCTCTCTGCTGCCATCTGTTGTCAGGATTATCTACTCGTCCACTCAGCAGTTCACAGGCAGTGCTGGGAGGGCATTTCCCCATCCAACCTGCATGCTCTTCTCTGCCCTCGTGTACGAATAGTTCAAGTTTTCAAACCTCTCAGCTCAATGAAATCTGGACGTGTGTTGGATGCTTCTGGTTGGATTATATCAGATGCTTTCAGAGAGACTTTTAGATGAATGGTTAAACCTTAAACTTGTTCATCAGACCACCACTTCTCCTTTATTAATGTGAATACGCCTTTAACGCAGCATCTAAACCATCATAGAGTCACTTATTGAAATGCAGTAGCATCATTTGCATGTTTCTAAGAGTCCTGATTTATGGAAATGCCCCGTCATTCTGTTTGCACGAGTCATTTTCACCATCCTCAGAGAGTTATTTTAAGTTTTCCTTTCCTTGGATTCAGAGGGGTCCGTTGTGACAGTGACTGAAACTGTCAAACTTGACAGCTATGCAAATGCCCGTCTCATTTGACGGATAGTCGTGGAAACTTTTGATGGATTTCTGGAGGAAGTTTGAGGTTGATTGCGCAGTATTGTCTACGATGGACCAGTACGCTGATGAAGCGGTTTCTAAGGTTGGCTCTGAAATAATGGCTTACATGTAGAAACTTAACATTCCTCGATGTCCTTGGTTTTATCACAAACGGCCCCCTTCTGGTGAGGCGGTTTTAATGTGCCCCTAAGAAAGGTCTTTGATTGTTCCAATGTGTCCAGACTCCACTGAAGAGGCCATGCAGTTTCACACCAGACCCCCTATGAGATCCCTGAGAGTTAACACACCTTAAAGGGCTTTTGATGCTTTGCCTTTGCAGGGCTAGAATAACTCAAGCCAGTCCACATATTAAAAATAACACCAAATACTCCAACAAGAAAACAAAGCATGGTCAGACCTTCGTAGTGTTTCAGGATCATCAGTTCATAAAAACCCAGACTGCACTTTGGTTCCATTTGTGGCTGTTTGGGTCCGGTTTTCAGACTACTCTTGGACCTCTTCCAAAGGCTTTTAGAGATGCTTGCTCCACCAGTCACTGAACATTAAGTCTGAAGCTTCCTCTGCGGCGGGGAGAGCACACTCTGGAAAATAGAAGCTGAAACATCTTTCTGAGCATCATCAGAAGGTCTACGATTGTTCCCGGTTCTTACAGTGCAGGTTTTAGAAAAGGGGGGGAGGTCTTCTAACTGGAAAACAAAATGTCAATATATCCTTCTGTCTGAAAAACGAAACCCTGTCAGACTATCTGGTCTGACCTGGAGTTAGCCCAGAGCTTTCTACCCTGACTCGACCTCACCACAGGTTGGAGCTCCAACATTTCATAACCACAGGAAGACAAGCCACAGTGTTTTCAAGGAGCCATGTGCCGTCACGTTGCACACCAACCATCTGATCCTAAACCTGAGTGTCTCAGTAACAGTCATGAGGGGTGTAAGGCATGCAGAGCGCACATTTCTCAACATGTATTCTTCTTCTCGATAGATTCTTAACGTAGAAAGTCTTACGTCCTCTTTGCTCAGGGTTTGATGAAGTTTGATGAAGTTTGATGAAGTTTGTTGTTCGATGATGAAACTGTGACTCTGGTTCTACAGATGGAAACATCTAGTTTGGTATGATGCTGGTTCTTTCCGTTAGTTCAGCATTTTATTCTTGATACTTCCACATCTAAGGGTTGGGAAACCAAAGACTGTGGGGCACTCTGGTGAGTCCATGAAGAGCAATCCGTTAGAGTTTAAATATCTCCTGACAGGCTTCAGACGCTGTAATCCACTCATCGTTAAAAACAGAACGTGTGGTTTGTACGGAAGAGGAACAGGGCCACTGGAAATAAATAAGATCCAATATATATTTTTTATTATTATTATTCTGAGAAAAAAGTCAGAATTCTGAGGAAAAAAAGTCGGAATTCTGAGATTAAAGACAAAATTCTGAGATTAAAGTCTGAATTCTGAGAAAAAGTCGGAATTCTTAAATGAGATTAAAGTCAGGATTCTGAGATTAATCTCAGAATTCCAACTTCATTCTCAGAATTCTGACTTTAATCTCAGAGTTCTGACTTTGAAGACACAATTCTGAGAACAAAGTCAGAAATCTGAGATTAGATTAAAGTCAGAATTCTGAAATTAGATTAATGTCAGAATTCTGAGATTAGATTAAAGTCAGAATTCTGAGATTAGATTAATGTCAGAATTCTGAGATTAGATTAAAGTCAGAATTCTGAGATTAGATTGAAGTCAGAATTCTGAGATTAGATTAAAGTCCGAATTCTAAGATTAGATTAAAGTCAGAATTCTAAAATTAGATTAATGTCAGAATTCTGAGATTAGATTAAAGTCAGAATTCTGAGATTAGATTAAAGTCAGGATTCTGAGATTAAAGTCTGAATTCTGAGATTAAAGTCAGAATTCTCAGAATAATTAAGATAAAAAAATATATATCGGACCTTAATATTTTGTTTTCTTCAGTGGATTAAAGTCAGAATTCTGCCTTTTTTCTCAGAACAATAATAAAATATATATATAATTTTTTTTCTTTCAGTGTCCCTAATCCTCTTCCGTAGGTTTGTGTCCTTGAGACGGCAGATTTGTGTGGGATTGAAGAAATCCAGATTTAACTGCAGTTCATTTTAATTTCCGCTAACACGCACACTCAATACAGAGTCCACCTGAGTCCACTGTACGGGGCAGGGGAACTTTACTCTGGACCTCCGGCACATATTAGGAGACTAACCCGCATAACGACTGAACTGAAAAATGTTAAACTTTAAACAAGTTGATAAAGATGTGTTTTTGTTCGTATGGAGAGAATGAAACTGTGACTCTTGTTAAATAGGAACATGGACATCAACATTAGCTCACGGACAGCGTAAGCAAAGCAATCGTCTGCCTCTCGCTAGCACTCATTTAGGTACAAACTGACTCCATGCTAACACTTTAGCATCGCTTGAAGGTCGTGCTAACACTCTCCCTTACATTGCTGAGTCATACCAAGCTCCAAGCTAGCACCTGATGGACTGTTTGTTGATTGGTGGTGGACTGAAGAGTTAGCAAGAGCCAACAGTATTTGAGTTTACTCACATTAGCTTAGGCTATCCAAATGCTTAATGCTAACACTTCATTACAACCGACCGGCAAGTTCTGGTACGACAACATTGAGCCGATGTGGAAGTGTTTACAGCCGGATGCAAAACATGGAAGCAGTTTAGGGGGAAAGCCAAAGCCGCACCTGAACTCTGCCCCTTTGATTCCTGCTTGGTCACCCGAAAGTGAGTCTTTTTAAAACCAATGGGGGACGTCACGAAGACCACGTCCATGTTCTGTGATTCAAACGCTTGATTTGACATTTCAGCTCGGTATTACAGCAGCAGTGAAGTTGTTTTTGATTGCTTTACACACTTGAGCCCAAAAAACTATATGTGAAGTGTCTTCATGCTGAGCCAGCACTGCCTCTGAGTGAGACTTCATGCTAATCACCTGAGTGCTAGTGAGGACTATGCTAACACTTGGTATGTTGCACGCTGTAATTAAATCTAAGCTAACACCTCGACAGAAACAACAGTGGCTAATGTTGGTGTCCACGTTCCCATCATTTGAAGGTGGAGTTGGGGAAGGCGTTTATTTATTTGCAAAGTATTTTACATCCAAAGTAATCAGAAATAAAGCTAGCTGATATGCTAACGTGAGAAGCTAACGCACATTTTGGTCATACATGTCTGCAGAGATGTGAATGGGGATGATAACTAGTGTGTGGGAACTTTTCTGCACCCCATATCACTTTGTGTATGATTTTGCTGCTTCACATGAAACATTCAGGGTCGGTCCAGCTGTCCCGCTCAGCGTGGGACGGAGTTCAAGGTTCAAGGTTGGACGTGATTTGAACAGATACGATGTTTAGTTTCCTCTGATACGATGTAAATATAAAGTTAGGCTGATGTTGATTTTGGATTTGAAGCGCTGCATGAAACTGAGTGATGCTGGGGCTGATTTTGATCTGTGGACAGCGAACCAAATCTGGTCTCCAGTGCCTTGTGAAGAATCTATTTGTGATACCCTGAAAACTCAGCGTGTGAACGAGCTCAGAAGGCAGGCAGTGTTTACAGGTTGTGGCTGTATTTACCATGTTCTCATCATTTCCTCCAGTCCTTACAGAAGATCTACTCTTTCAGTCATCAATCTTCAATAAGTACTTTATCTTCAGCTCAGTTTTCCTTCAGCTGGTTGAAGCTCTTTAAAATAAGTTGCTACCTATTAACAGTTCTAATGAGAGTTCTCTGTTTCAGTAAAAGATTAAGGCCTTTCTATGATGACTTTGTAGTGTTTTATATTTTGTAGTATTTAATCTTTATTTCCGAATCATCAACATCTGATAGTTTTTCATGATGTATAATTTGAGGTGAAACCCTGTGAAGTATAGATTTCTGTCTTGAATTTGTTTGCTGTGTTTCTTTTATTTGTCTGTTTGCTTATTAAATGTGTATATTTTGGAGATTTGGATTTTAATCTCGACCTGCTGTCCATATCACTCACTGTCATGCCATGGGTGTGTAACTGATTTAAATGCAGCACCTTTCACAACCTTTAACACTTCCTGCCCCACATTATTTTTGATAGCGTTCTAATTTTTCATACATAAATATCAGATTTGATGCATCTGTCCTTTTTTGTAGCGTGACCTTTTTGAGGAGCTTTCCTATCTGAGAAGAGACTGGACTGTTTTACGAAATAGCTTAAAGAAAATTGATTTGAGAGGAGTTATGTACTGTAGCTGCAACTTGTGAATTCAGAGCACCCCTTTAAAATTCAATAAATTTGATTTGATAGACTGTTGTGAACAGGGCTTGGTTTTGTTCTCTGTGTCTTGTCTGCCTCAGCACACCATCATCACCTCATTCAGGTTTTAGATTGAAGCCACTTTATACGTTCTTCAATTCTAAATCATCTTTAGAATTATTAACTAATGTTTGACTTTCATTTTTCCCTTCACGTTTTACTGTTCATCTGTTTTTCTTTCCTCCAAACAGAAGCAAGTGGCTTCTCAATTACAATCCTAAATTTCATATCAGTTAGGATTAGGGTTGCAAAGGGGTGGAACATTTCTGGTAAATTTCCATGGGAAGTTGAACTGGGGAATTTTGGAAATATTCCAAATTGGAAACTTTCCACAGGAATTAACTGGGAATTAATTTGGAATTTAGGGTAATTTAATAGAAAGGTATCATATCCAAGCATAAATATTTGTTTTGTTATAAGCAGATATCCATCCAAAATAATACAATGAAACAGATTTATTAATATGTAGAACTTTATCAAGTGTTAAATATTTTAGTGGAAGTCACTGCATTAAAAACAGACATGACTCTGTAGTGGAAGTCACTGCATTAAAAACAAACATGACTCTGTAGTGGAGATCACTGCATTAAAAACAGACATGACTCTGTAGTTGAAGTCACTGCATTAAAAACAGACATGACTCTGTAGTGGAGATCACTGCATTAAAAACAGACATGACTCTGTAGTTGAAGTCACTGCATTAAACACAGACATGACTCTAGTGGAAGTCACTGCATTAAACACAGACATGACTAGTGGAAGTCACTGCATTAAAAACAGACATGACTGTACTGGAAGTGACAGCATTAAAAACAGACATGACTCTTTAGTGGAAGTCACTGCATTAAAAACAGACATGACTCTGTAGTGGAAGTCACTGCATTAAAAACAGATATGACTCTGTAGTGGAAGTCACTGCATTAAAAAACAGACATGACTGTAGTGGAAGTCACTGCATTAAAAACAGACATGACTCTGTAGTGGAAGTCACTGCATTAAAAACAGACATGACTCTAGTGGAAGTCACTGCATTAAACACAGACATGACTCTGTAGTGGAAGTCACTGCATTAAACACAGACATGACTCTGTAGTGGAAGTCCCTGCATTCAAAACAGACATGACTCTGTAGTGGAAGTCACTGCATTAAACACAGACATGACTCTGTAGTGGAAGTCACTGCATTCAAAACAGACATGACTGTAGTGGAAGTCACTGCATTAAAAACAGACATGATTATGTAGTTGAAGTCACTGCATTAATAACAGACATGACTACTGGAAGTCACTGCATTAAAAACAGACATGACTGTAGTTGAAGTCACTGCATTAAAAACAGACATGACTCTGTAGTTGAAGTCACTGCATTAAAAACAGACATGACTCTAGTGGAAGTCACTGCATTAATAACAGACAAGACTCTAGTGGAAGTCACTGCATTAAAAACTGACATGACTCTGTAGTGGAAGTCACTGCATTAAAAAGAGACATGACTGTAGTGGAAGTCACTGCATTAAAAAGAGACATGACTCTGTAGTGGACGTCACTGCATTAAAAACAGACATGACTCTGTAGTGGACGTCACTGCATTAAACACAGACATGACTAGTGGAAGTCACTGCATTAAAAACAGACATGACTCTGTAGTGGAAGTCACTGCATTAAAACGAGACATGACTGTAGTGGAAGTCACTGCATTAAAAACAGACATGACTCTGTAGTGGAAGTCACTGCATTAAAAACAGACATGACTGTAGTGGAAGTCACTGCATTAAAACAGACATGACTCTGTAGTGGAAGTCACTGCATTTAAAACAGACATGACTCTGTAGTGGAAGTCACTGCATTAAAACAGACATGATTATGTAGTTGAAGTCACTGCATTAATAACAGACATGACTACTGGAAGTCACTGCATTAAAAACAGACATGACTCTGTAGTGGAAGTCACTGCATTTAAAACAGACATGACTCTGTAGTTGAAGTCACTGCATTAAAAACAGACATGACTCTGTAGTTGAAGTCACTGCATTAAAACAGACATGACTCTGTAGTGGAAGTCACTGCATTAAAAACAGACATGACTCTAGTGGAAGTCACTGCATTAAAAACAGACATGACTCTGTAGTGGAAGTCACTGCATTAAAAAGAGACATGACTGTAGTGGAAGTCACTGCATTAAAAAGATACATGACTCTGTAGTGGAAGTCACTGCATTAAAAACAGACATGACTGTAGTGGAAGTCACTGCATTAATAACAGACATGACTCTGTAGTGGACGTCACTGCATTAAACACAGACATGACTAGTGGAAGTCACTGCATTAAAAACAGACATGACTCTGTAGTGGAAGTCACTGCATTAAAACGAGACATGACTAGTGGAAGTCACTGCATTAAAAACAGACATGACTCTGTAGTTGAAGTCACTGCATTAAAAACAGACATGACTCTGCAGTTGAAGGTACTGCATTAAAACGAGACATGACTGTAGTGGAAGTCACTGCATTAAAAACAGACATGACTCTGTAGTGGAAGTCACTGCATTAAAAACAGACATGACTCTGTAGTGGAAGTCACTGCATTAAAACAGACATGACTCTGTAGTGGAAGTCACTGCATTAAAAACAGACATGACTCTGTAGTGGAAGTCACTGCATTAAAAACAGACATGACTGTAGTGGAAGTCACTGCATTAAAAACAGACATGACTCTGTAATGGAAGTCACTGCATTAAAACAGACATGACTGCAGTTGAAGTCACTTCATTGGCTTAAAATCACTTCCAAAAACTATTGTCTGAACCCAGTTGTTCACTGCATCAAATTATTTAATTATCATTTTAAACAATATCCCAGAACTGGAGTTCCATCACATGCTCTGCACTTGATCTTTAATGTGTAGTGTTAACATGAATACAGTGTACAGTGTCTCTGGCCATCAGGTCATCTTCCTGCTGTAATGAGGAGTCACTGCCACCCAGAGGCAGTGCTGGCTCAGGCTGACATCTGAGGCCAAGCTGCTCAGGAGTCAAGGTGATCTTTTAAAGGGAGTTGTTGCTGACAGTGTTGTAACTAAGCCACCCTACATCTACTGCTGTCATATCTACAAGCCTCATTCACTCTGGAACAAGGGAATAACACACATTACTATGTTTATCATAATTTATTGTACAGACACATGAGTAGTGTTAAATGTTTAATTGTCCATCCATTTTCTTAATCAGCTGATTCAGGGAGAGCCAACATGACAAAAAATGACAATTATTAGGATGTTTTAAAGTTTTCTTTAAATGTTACATGTTGTCTGGTTTGTGTTGATATATTCTGTTTTCCTAACTTGAGTTTTTTGTTAATAAAAAGGAGCATCAAAGCTATAAAGGTCTAAAGATTCTGGGGGGCATGTTGATTCCACAAAAAGTCAATCTAATCTAAAGTCTTGAATGACATGTCCACCAGTCATGGCCGTCATATGTGATGCACAATCTGGATGGTCACAAACACTTCAAATATTATGAACATATTTCTTTCAGCTGATTTGGGACACCCTGAGCTGAGTCCTTCATCAGACTGATTTTAATTTTCACTTTGACGTCAGTGTTAAAAATCTTGAAATTGAAAACCCAAAAACTGCAATTCGACTGGTTTTACAAGCAACAAGAGACAAAAACATTTGAATAATCCCGGCCCCTCCTATCCCCATTTGATCTTTTCCTGACCCCTGTACGTCCCGAAATACTGAGGCGAACCTGTCGCTCCCAAGCTGAGGGGACACAGATAGCTCAGACACTCTGGACTGGGGGAGCAGGGGGAACGTCTAGGAAACACATAGTAGGTGTTCCACTAGAGAGGAAGAGGGATCCAAACTGTCTGCCACTTCATCTGGATCCCCTTTGAAAGGTTAGTTTGATGATTCTGAAGTCCCTGCATGCATCCAGAACCTGATCTGTCCATGCTGTGCTTAATCTCTTTTCCCTGGATAACACTGTGCATGAGTTTTCCATAGTTTATAAATAACGACTGCTCTTACTTTGAACAGATGAGAGGAGAGAGTAAGAGAATATGCACGTTGAGAGAAGTCCTCCATGGAGGTTGATGGGACTCATGAGATACTGCCAAGGAAGGATTCTCCCAGCAACCGGGCTCATCTTTTAAGACCGATCTGAACTTCAACTCTCCCGGAAAGTTTGGCATGTAACCCTGAAGAAGGTTTCTGTGAAGGTTTTTAAAAAGAAGGAATTAGTTAGGAGTGCAAAGTTCTTTGATCAAGACCCTGAACCCTTTTGACTTTGAGGACCTGGACAAAGAATAAGAAGGTTTGGTTGATAGATTGGATTGAATCTGAGGGGCGGTAAGAGTCATTAAAGAAGCAATGGATGAAGCCACAAAGAATGTTCAGGATGTGATGGTTAGCGAGGCTCTGGTTCAATTCCAGACGACCCTGCAAGCTGCCGTCAGGGAGGTGCACGTGGACGTCAGCGCCTTCAAGCAGCGCATAGAGCGGAGGATTGAGGACCTGTGCCTTACTCATGGACCCTTGGCCGGGGCGGTTACCGGGCTGCAAGAGGAGAACCTGCAGCTCAGGGCAAAGCTAGAGGCCCTCAGCCGCCTGGTGGAGGGTCTCGCTGGGGTCCAGATTGACAGATGTCCCGCTGAGGTTCAGGGGAAGAACGTGGAGGAGACTATTGAGAACGGACATGTGCAGATACAGTCCAAGATCCAAGAGGACCAGAGGGATCTGGTCAACTCTGGGAGAGCTGAAGACAGCCAGTCAAGTCAGTCCACTTTCGCATACCCTGAACCATCAGGGTCAATTGGGGGATTAAGCCATACTTCTGCTGCAGCTGCTGCTACAGCTACAGGCAAATCTCCAGCCCTTCCTCCATGGAGAGCCAAAAGAAACGCTGAGATCAACGTGAGTACTCATCATGTTTTTTTTTACAGTCAACAGTCCAAGCTGTAAAACAGAATTCAACTCTGACCCTGACTGATATGAACAACTCCACTGGGTTTGAATGTTCTTAACATTAGCAGTAAAATATATTAATAGAGGTACTGCAGGGTTCCTCTCTAACTTATACAAACCAACATGTCACATTTTAGGATAAGACTTCTCTACCTTACTCCTGAGGACATAAAATATAAGAAATTATACATGAACAGTAACTGCTCAACCCGATGTGGCACCGTATGTCAAAACTGAGACTAATAATAAGATTTGATCGATTGATTTTGATTTATATAGCACCAAATCACAACAAAAGTCACCTCATGACTCTCAACATATAGAGGGCTAGACTGTATACTTTATGAAAATATATACAACATAACCCAACATAACCCAGCGCTTGGCAACAGTGACATGAAAAACAAAACTTCCTTCTAACAAACCTAAATCTGGAGTGGAACCAAAGTCAATGGTCGACAGACGTCTGCCAAAACAGCATACCGAGATACAAATAATAAAAGTGAAATATGACTTATTTTATCAATGGCAATAATACAAATGATGATAAAAGTATAACTGATCATTATTATAGCAGTGCTATTTAACAGGTCTACAGCAGCAAGCAGTCCAAAACAACGATCCACAAGAACCTGTACACAGAAAGACCGCCACAAACTCCTGGAAGATAAAGAATTATTAGTGAATGGGATATGAATTTAGATAGAATGACTGAGGAGATAGTAGCTCAGTGATACATTTATAACCTAAGCCTATAGCAGCGAGTCTAAGGTTACGCCTATTGCACCTAGTTCAAGCCTAAAACTAATCCTTTAACAGCTAGTCTAAACTTAAACCTGTAGCAGTTGTCTGAGTCTAAACCTAAGCCTTTAACAGCTAGTCTAAGCCCAAACCTAAGCCTAAAACAGCTAGTCTAAGCCTAAACCTATGCCTAAAACAGCTAGTCTAAGCCTAAACCTAAGCCTTTAAAAGCTAGTCTAAGACTAAACCATTAGAAGCTTGTCTAAGCCTAAGCCAAGAACAGTTTGTCTAAGCCCAAGCCTATGCTTTTAATCACTACTCTAAGCCTAAACCTAAGCCTATAGTGGCTAGTCCAAGCTTAAACCTATTGCAGCTAGTCTAAACATAAAGCAGCTAGTCTAAGTGTATAGCAACTGGTCTAAAACTATAGCACCTAGTCCAAGCCTAAAACTTAACCTTCAACAGCTAGTCTAAGCCTAAGCCTAAACTTTTAGCAGCTAGTCTAAGCCCAAACCTTTAGCAGCTAGTCTAAGCCCAAACCTTTAGCAGCTAGTCTAAGCCTAAGCCTAAAACAGCTAGTCTAAGCCCAAGTATGTGCTTTTAGCAGCTACTCTAAGCCTACAACTAAGCCTATAGTAGCTAGTCCAAGCCTAAACCTATTGCAGCTAGTCTAAGCATATAGCAGCTAGTCTTAACATATAGCAGCTAGTCTAAGCGTATAGCAGCTAGTCTTAACATATAGCAGCTAGTCTAAGAGTATAGCAGCTAGTCTTAACATATAGCAGCTAGTCTAAGAGTATAGCAGCTAGTCATAACATATAGCAGCTAGTCTAAGCATATAGCAGCTAGTCATAACATATAGCAGCTAGTCTAAGCATATAGCAGCTAGACTTAACAAATAGCAGCTAGTCTAAGCGTATAGCAGCTAGTCTAAGCGTATAGCAGCTAGTCATAACATATAGCAGCTAGTCTAAGCATATAGCAGCTAGACTTAACATATAGAAGCTAGTCTAAGCATATAGCAGCTTGTCTTAACATATAGCGGCTAGTCTAAGCGTATAGCAGCTTGTCTTAACATATAGCGGCTAGTCTAAGCATATAGCAGCTAGTCTTAACATATAGCAGCTAGTCTAAGCATATAGCAGCTAGTCTTAACATATAGCAGCTAGTCTAAGCATATAGCAGCTAGTCTTAACATATAGCAGCTAGTCTAAGCATATAGCAGCTAGACTTAACATATAGAAGCTAGTCTAAGCATATAGCAGCTTGTCTTAACATATAGCGGCTAGTCTAAGCATATAGCAGCTAGTCTTAACATATAGCAGCTAGTCTAAGCGTATAGCAGCTAGTCTAAGCGTATAGCAGCTAGTCTTAACATATAGCAGCTAGTCTAAGTGTATAGTAGCTAGTCTTAATGTATAGCAGCTAGTCTAAGCGTATAGTAGCTAGTCTAAACCTATAGCAGCTAGTCTAAACCTATAGTAGCTAGTCTAAGCGTATAGAAAGGTAAGAAGAGATTGATTCATGGCAGCCTGAGCCAGCAAAAACTGAGTTTCAAAATAGAAAGTTCGAAGCATCCTGAAAAGCAGAGACAGTGTCTGCCTCCAGGACCCAAACTGGAGGATGATATCACAAGAGAGGGGACTGATATTACAGATATGCTTCCCATATTATTGTTTGTGGCTTTAGGTAATGGTGAGACTCCTTATCATAGTCAAAGAAGCCTAGTCTCTGTAACAGATCGATGAGTTTGAGGGCTTGTTGGTCTGGACTCTTGTAACCCTCTGGTGATAATATCATGTCACTTCATAAAGCCTCTGAGAGCCACAGCTCATTTCCAGGCCACACCCTCCCTCACCGTGTCTTTGTCATTGTGAACAGACTTGACAGAAGTGAGTTAAGGTGAAGGACAACATGATTGATCAGAATATCAGACTTTAGGATCATATCTGTTTATAGAGTTTAATACAAATCTTAACTGTTGTCAGATTAAAGCTGCTTTCTGCCTCTTCTGCACTCCAAATATACCTTCATACGGTCAATGCTCACAGAGATGCAAGTGGATGATACTTCTCCCACTACAAATGGACCCTAGGATCCATCAGACCACCAAGAACCCTGTCCATCCTTACAGATTCAATATGTAGGAACTCTTTGAGGGTATTAGTCGAAGAGTAAAATGTTAACAAGAGTTTATAAAAGTGAGAAAGACTCTGAACGGTTATACCGGCTGTCACATAGTTGGAAGGTCAAGGGTGAAAATACAGCATGTATGCTAAAGAGGAATGTACCAGGGAGTATATATGTACTCATTGTGGTGTGGCACTGTCATGATGGACTGTGTTTTGACACCCTGGCGTCAGTGTGCTCTCTTAGACCGGCTCTGCTGTGTTCCTCGGGCTGTGCTAATGTCAGACTTATGTCACTGTACTCACAGTGCTCCACCATGCCAAGGAATCTCAGCAGCTCTGTCTTTGTGTTTGGAGGGGGCTTCTGTTCAGTGTTTGGCTCTCAGCTGGAACGCCTGACTCTCAGAACTCCCTTCGTAGGTTTACTAGGCCGGGAACAAATCTCATTCACAAAGCTTACAGTGTGACTGTGAAAGGTCACAAGAGATCACCGCATCATCTCAACAACCTATTTCATCAGAACACCGCGGTACTTTGTCCGACCCGAGGGCTTCAGTGTACCTGAGTAAATCTCCCTGATCAGACATGTTCATGAACGGGGCTTTCCTGGTCTATAAAAACCTCCATGCGGTGACGAAGATTAGAGCAGGGATATTATTTGTGCAGAGGGCCTAAGTAGAATTTGAGAACTGAGCAGTTTGTTTATCACACATATATTTAACTTATGACCCCAGCTTCATATATTCATCTATGAGCAATACTTCTGTGTAAGTGCATCACCTTTTATTAATATATTTAGATACTAAACAACCATCTTAAACTGCAGACTAGTGAAAGGGACTGTATCCTTTCATTGGCCAAAATGAACTTAAAGCACCCCACCTCAAACACACATGCTCACAAACTGGCAGCCTTCCCTCCCCCCCCACTTAGGCTCATGACCAGCTTTTAGAACAGCAGGTCCTCCAAAAGGGCACATGTATTTTTGGGTCTGTGATTTGGGACTGAGCTTCAGCTCTTTGGAGCCTCTGCATACTTTATAGCAACGTCTGCAACACGGCAATGTAACCTTCCTTACTTTGATTCAACGCCCTTTTTAACTTTTGCGATGACCTCTTGGTTTGGTAACCTCAGCTCTTCTCGTGTTCAACAGTTTGTATTGATTTTCAGACAAGAAATAAAAAGACTCCATCTTACATGAACATACACTCCCAAGTGTAACATAGACATAGTATGTTGACAAAGACAGAGGGTAAACAAACAAAGACAAAACCTCACACTGTGTCCCAAATACTGAATATACATCCATCCTTCACACATTTTATTTTTTATGATCACAGTTTTTTATTAGTTTTCACATTTTCACACAATAACAATAACGGGACACATTATCCACACAGGACAATCCACAATGACGACAAAGTAATCAGTCAGACGAAAACAAAGGAATAAGATTACAAATAGACAAGTGACTATGTATATAAATAAAAATAATAACACTAACAGTAAAATTAAATGATAATGATAACAGTATGTAACTTAAAGAGAGGTACGCACACTTGAACATAAAATGTGTTGTCTACCATTTACAGATTGTAGTATAATCATCAAAATACAGGGGTCTGTAAGTCTACATCACCAGGCAGAATTAGACCAGTTTGTTCCATTTAGATGGTTTGCAGGATTTTACATTTTTTCATTCAGGGTTCGTTGGGGTTGATCAACCTAAATTATTATATCAATAAAACAAAATTAAAAGAGTAGCTCTTAACTCGATTAAGTTCTATGGTCCCGTGATGAGATCAATGTATCTCCCCCATTTGGCCCTGTATAGATCTAGTCGGTTTATTATCCTATATGTAAGTTCTTCGTAAGCTCCAACCACACTTAATTGGGTAAACCATAGGCATCCTTCACACATTTTAAATCTAGCTATTAGATCGACCTCTTAAGTTTCAGAAACAGACAGCCACGCTGTGTAAGGGCCCCATATGAGCATGTATTGGTCCAGTTTGTCCAGCAAGCAATAAGCCACTCTTTAATAAACAGCAAGTTCAGCCATGGTTGTTGCCCATTCTTCATAGGGAGGCGGGTGGAGATCCATCTCTTTTCCAAGGGGGACAGGTCAGAGTCTTTGAGTTCACAAGTAGAGCCTAGAACAGTCAGTTTAGCAGAAACTTTACATTTATTTTTCAGCACTTCATAAAGAACTTGTTGAGTATTTTCCCACCAGTTCATGAGTACAGGACATGTCCACAGTATATGATATATGGAAGCACCAGTCTCATCGCACCTCCAGCATGTGTCTGTTGGTATTAGTTTCACTAACTGTTGAGGTGTCCTATGCCATCCATGTATAATTTTCAATTGAATGCATTTATTTCCAAGCTCCTTGTACATAGTATTGATGTTAACCTCAGCACTTCTAACAAAAACAGGCTAGGTTATATCGTCAAAGTCTGCCCAAAGATTGTTGGCGCTAATCTTTATGATCTTGGCCATCTTTACCAAGTGGGAGCCACTCAGAAGGCAAAGACCATCCTTGAAGATCCTCATCACCCCCTTTACTCAGAGTTTAGATTTTTGTCAACAGGGAGGAGGTTCACTTATACTAGGAGGACCAGATCTAACAGATATCTCAGATCATGTGTGCCCTCAGCTGTTGGGTTTTTAAACAAGCTGTAGGGTTGTTGCCATTTCACATAGGATTGTAGTACCTTTGGTCTGAGATGCAGAATAAATGATGTTATCCGCAGGAGTTACGTAGTTATGTATTTAAATTAAATGTGTAAACTTGTTTTTAGTTATTATGTGTATTGCTTGTGTGCATATGATGTGTGTGGGGACTACTGTTGCCAACCAAATTGCCCCTTTGGGACAATAAAGATTTTCCAAATCCAAATCCTGCACATTTAAATGAGGAAAGGCACCATCACAGGGATACAAGCCTAACTCAAATATGCTTAGTTAATCAAGTTGAACAATTTGGGAGTGAACCCATAACCAGTCAGGGTAGTAGTAGACCAGCTGACAAACAAGCTGTAGACATATTGCGTTGCATTTTTATGACGTAACCCTCAAGCACACTCTGAAGGCATGTATATAAATAAAGCTCTGTACCCCAATCCCAAAGGAATCCCTCTCCCCAGCCAATCCGAGTCTCAAATCTCCGAATGGAAAGTCGAATTGCGTGTACGTCCCCGTCAATAATACCCCCAGCCTACACGCCGAGAGGGACAGCCAGCTGTCATGTCAAAACGCACGACCAGCCAACATTCCTGTGTGCTGAAATCATCTGGTCTTTTCTCACCCGTCAGAAGTAGTGCCCTGATTCATCAATAACTCACCTTCTCTGACATTCTCACATTTAAAATCTTCCCTCAGAAGTTTTGAGGTTGACTGAGTTCATCCTTTTCCTTGCCCTCTTCATGGAGCAAGTGAAAGAGTGAAAGCAGTCATTCTTCTTTTTTAACTCCCAATGAAACTTCTTCCATCTGCACAGAAGTGCAGCATAATGAATGCCTTTGAGTACAAACTTTAGTGCAGTCATCCCACTTTGGATGATTGTTGTGTCTGGTCTCATGTTGCATTTAAGCTGAATGCAATGAGAAGTGCCTGGATGAATATTCAATCAATTCTTTTCTTTTACCTTTACTTTACCAGATGAGAACCCATTGAGATCAATCTTTATTTGTATAGCGGCAAATCACAACAAACGTTATCTCAAGACGCTTTTACAAACAGAGCAGGTCTAGACCACTCTATGTCAAATTATGAACAGAGACCCAACACCAAGACAGGATAAGACTCAGTCTGACCCCACCTTAATCCACCATGAGCATTGCACCTCACAGTATTTAGCTAATTACAGCGGCGAGGACAAACTTCCTTTAACAGGCAGAAACCTCGAGCAGAACCAGACTCATGTTAGACAGACATCTGCCTCGACCGAGTTGGGTCTGGAAAGAGGGATAGAGGAGAATAAGAGAGAGAGGGAGCGGTGATAGTGATGAGACGAGTAGTAGTAGCTGTTGCCGCTGGAGTCCAGCACGTCCGTATCAGCTGGAGTCTGGAGGCTGGAACGCAGCAGGAGGACGTCTACGGCAGCTCAGAGGAACCTACGAGACAAGGGAGCTCAGGGACTCCAGAAAGGTCTATGGTTAGTAACTTTAAAGGGACAGGGAGAGTTAAAGTAAGTGATGAGGGGGTTGGGGGGCAGGGGGGGAGATAGGATCCCAGTGTGTCAGTGCACCAGTTCCCTGGTGGCCCTATTAATAAGACTAACTTGAGAAAATCTCAAACTTTTGTTTCTTTCTGCTTAACCATATGCAGTACGGCTCACTTGTTAGCATGCATGTTCTCCTTTTCACATCCAGTAAAGACAAAGCAATATTACCATATCATATTTAATGCCCACATAAAGACTCAAAGTCTGAAATCCACGTCTCTTTTAGATCAGTTTTGGTCTCCACCAAGTCCTTAGAAACATCTGGCCTCTTAGCTGCTAGATTCTCCCAAATATTTACCATCTTGTTCATAGCTAAGTCTGTCTACCGTTTGATACTTTAGTTCTGCTAAGTGAGGCGTAGAGTGGGATCTGATCTTTGTCTGTTAGAACTGTTATGATAGAGCTTTACAAGAGCCGTTAGACCGGTTTGATGATGACGTTGCTCCGATTAAAGCCAATGAAGTTGGTCGAAAGAAGCTGAAATATTCTGAGGAGTTCAAGGGAAGTGTGCAGTTAAACTGAGAGACATATTTCATGAAGTAGAAGCTGTTTGATTCATGGTCAACATAGAAATGTTGATAAGTAAGAGTGTATTTGCTCAGTTGGAAGGTTTTGGAAGGTGTCACGAAGTTTGAGTGTTTAAATATCTGGTTGAAATGTTGCAGTTCATTTGTTTTTATGTGACATTAGGTTGATATAAGAGAGAAATATAAAAACTGTTAGAATACACTACCAGTCAAAAGTTTGGAAACACCTTCTCATTGCAGGGTTTGTATTTATTTTAATTATTGTAAACTCTGTAGATTAATACTGAAGACATCAAAACTATGAAAGAACACATATGGAATTATTGAATGAACCAAAAAGTGTTAAACAAAGCAGAATCTGTTTTATATTTTAGATTCTGTAAAGTAGCCCCCTTTTTCCTTCAGGACAGCTTTGCACACTCTTGGTATTCTCTCAGTCTGCTTCATGAAGTGGTCTCCTGGAATGGTTTCTAATTAACATGAGCCTTGTCAAGAGTTCATTTGTAGAATGACTTGCCTTCTTAATGTGTTTGAGACCATCAGTTGTGTTGTTCAGAGGTAGGGTTAGTACACAATGGATAGCCCTATTTGACTACTGTTGTAATCCAGATTATGGTAAAACCAGATTATTTCATAGTTTTGATGTCTTCAGTATTAATCTACAATGTTGAAAATAATTAAAATAAATAAAAACCATTGAATGAGAAGGTGTGTCCAAACTTTTGACTGGTAGTGTAAGTTTTGAAAATGTTGAATCAGGTTGTGTGATATTTCATTGCAGCTTTAACTGACAGGCTCGTTCGTCAGTGGTTATAAAAACCATGTGACCTCTTTTCAGAGACAATAGACGTGCCTTTGTGATTGTTTGTTCCTCTTCAACCAAATTATTTTTGGATGTGTCCAAAAGAGAGCCGAAGTGATACAGAGGTAAACCCAGACTGGGTTGAGGAGATTAACGGGGTCAGACAGTCAGACTGTTATATCCTACAGGAGCTCACATGGAGCCCAAAGATCACGGCGGTGCTAATCTGCCTCCTGACGACCCGTTGACGGACTGACTGAAATGGCTTTATTGCATAGCTGCCTGGTCAGTGCAGGTCTCTTGAAAGCAAAAGTCTGGGGGTTCGAAGAGGGGGCACGTTCTGGCCCAAGCTTCAGGCTGATTCAGGAGACACAGTTTGAACCACTCAGGCTAACTGCCTGATTTCCAAAGCATCCATTTGGGGCTATATTGGGATGTAAGAAGAGTGGAGCGGAAACTCTTGCAAAGGGACTGATTGCAAATTCTAAAATAGCCTCCCAGCAGGAACACAGGTTTGTTGGCCACAGCTGTCAGTGAAGAGGTTTTCAGCTGTTAACAGCTGAAGATCACACTTTCAGAGAAGTGACTACACACACACACACACACACACACACACACACACAGAGACAAACTTATCACAGACGATAAAGGCCAAGGATTATTTTTAGCTCCGCAGCATGCTGAGGTATCAGAGACAATAGAAGTATCTTTGTTTGTTGTGGTTAAAAATCCAGCAATTGATGTTGCTAAGCCAAATGTACAAACAGACTCACAGTATTTGCTGCAGGTCTTACACAGCTCAGATTTAAATGACGCTGCGGTTCTTTCAGAATTCTTCATTTCAATCATTTGTCTTCATTAGTATTGTTCTTAAAACTAATAATCAGATTTTTGGGGAGTATTATCTCCATCTCTCCTACTTTGGGCCCGGTATAAGAAGTATTCAAAGTCTGACGAGGGTTCAAGTATAGAAGTATTTCAATCAATCAATCAGACCTTATTTATAAAGTGCTTTTCATACAATGACATTGTAACACAAAGTGTTGTACATAAAAAAACTTAAAATAGAATAAATTTAAAAAAGAAAGATATATATGAAAATAACCCCCCCCTCATCCTAATCCCATCCCCAGCCCTGACTCCAAACACACCCCACAATCCTAAGGTTAAGAACACAATATATGCAACTATAATAATAATAACAATAAAATAAATAAATGAATAAAATAAAAAAGAAGTTGCTGACTGAACTGAGGAAACGCTCTCGTGATATCTTCACGAGGAAACAGTGGAGGTAAAATAAGATGTTAAAACTCAACACAGGAAATTAAACTCACCAAAATAAAACACATTTCCAAGATAATTAACACTAAAATACTAAACCATTAAAATAAATTAAGATGCTATAATTAAAATAAATGAATAAAAATAACAATAATTATTATTATTAATTCATCAATAAATAAAAAGTGACTAAAAGTTGAATGTGATAATAAACAAATAAATAAAATAAATAAATAAAAAGTGACTAAAATTTGAACATGATAATAAACAAACAAATAAATAGATAGATAAAGTAATGTGAAATAAAACGTTTATACGAATAAAACTCAGTTAAAAGGTCGGTCTTAGGTTTGCTTTTCCAGCAATCTTTACTAAGCAAAGTGAATTTCCCCATTGTGGGATGAATAATTCAGTATCTTATCTTATCTTATCTTATCTTATCTTAAATTTCAGCTTAAAGTAAAAACGCTCATTCTGCACTAATTAGTCATTTTCAGAGTTTGACTTTGAGACAGTCACTCCAGGATGTCTCAGGCCTGTTCTCTGGTTCTTGAAGACTGTAATGCCTGATAGTATCTACACAACATTGCAGACCTGTGAGGTTCAATACTGTGGATATAATAAAGTGACATCATGCATGCTGGAAATCAGTTGATTTATAATAATTACTAAAACATTGCATTGATTGGGCGACTTTCAACAAAAATGCACTGGTATTGGTTGAATTCATGTAAATTTGGTAACTTACTGTATGTACAGTATTCTTGTATTGATGTTCTGCTGCAGTTGTGTTAATGTTGTATTTTGATGCTGTGGTCTTGTGAATTAACAAGATGCAATCTGACAGCAGTTGTTAACTGCAGCTCCAGCTCCGACTCTTGGCAGCTCCTCTTTAAAGGAAGTGATCTGTAAAAAGACCTTAGAGGACAGAATTGTAAGTGTTATTCTTCTTCTGTCTTTCCTGAACAGGGCGCTGAGAAAAATGTTGCTCCAGCTGCACAAGAGAATGGAAAACAAGGTAGGCCAATAATCTGAGACGCTCCATGCAGTCAACCTGACGAGCTGCCCTCACCTTTGGGTTTGTTATCTTCCTCAGAAAGTGCATCAGTGAATTTGGATGTGGTTCAAACTGTTGAAGCTCAGTCCCACCGGCCTCTCACCTCCATCACCAAACCAAACCTAGAGTCTCCTGCTCTCAGCAGCTCCCTGTACTCCACTGTGGAAACACCCAACAAGCCTGGTCAGATGATGATAGAAGCTCTCATAGAATAAATGAGTTTACATGTTTCTTGTCTTCTGTGACATCCTGTGAACAGTCTGTAGGGTTTAAAGCTTAACAAGTTGCAGCAGAAAACTTTAACTTTTACCAAGCTGTTGGATCAGAATCAACTCAAGGGCTCCATCCTTCTGACTTTACAATATTTAACTGTTTTCTTTCTTCCAGAGCAACAAGACTCAGGTCTTTTGACGAAACCCTATCTGCCCCTCACTTCAATTACAAGAGCTGGCTCTGAAGCTCCAGCTCTCCCTCCGTCTCTTCCCTCTGTTCCCGTCACACCTAAAGAAACCCCAGCAGAGTCCCCTGTTACATGTGGTGGGTGAAAAACTCCATGTATATTGTTTTATTCACCTTTGTAACCCCACTGCAACACAGACCCTCCTGTGTCAGTTTAACAACACTCATGACTTCATATCTAACTGATCCTGATTGTGCCGTTTGATTAACTTGACTCCTTCGGTGGGAAACTACAAAGAGATACGACTGTAGCATCCAGGACTTGGTTACTCATAACTAGTGATGGGCAAATGAAGCTTCATGAACCAGTAGTTGTATTTTTTGACTCCTCTAGATGGTGCTCTTGGTTTAAAAATGAAGGCTCAATGAATTGCAATTCAGTGAGCTTTCAACCCTTTGTTGAACAGAGAGCACCATCTAGAGGAGTCAAAAAATACAACTACTGGTTCGTGAAGCTTCATTTGTCCATCACTACTCATATCCATTCATGTCATTTTGACTGCATGCTGTATTCAGATTTTGCCTTTTTCAGATAGTGAACCCAAGCCTCATCTTCCTGTCACTGCCATGATAACTAAACCCAGTCCAGAGGGTCTGTCTCCAGCACTGGTTCCTAAAGCAGCAGTCCATGCTACAGCAGAAGCTCCAACAGGGGACTACCCTTTCATGAGAGGTCAGATAAAGGGTCCTATTTGATGTCCAGTATGGGGTCTCTCACATCTTCAACGTCTGTTAAGCTCCAAATATCTTGGCTTGACTTTAAGGGAGCTGTTATGTCAGACTCCACCTAGTCCTCATGTATGGTGGCGTACGAGGCAACGGCTACACGAAGGCCAAAAGTTTGATCGTCGTCCTCCTGGCTTTATAAGTGGAAATGCTAATATTACAATTTTTATATGTGCTGAGATGCCGAGCAGAGGATCAACGAACTCCTCTTGATCCCATAGTTGGCAAACGTTAATCAAATCCCGTTGTACAAGCTTTGCTCTTGCTAACATTAACTAATTTACATACCAACTTCATGTATTTGAGTGAAACTGGAGTCCATGGGCTCCACCATTTCTGTAGACGTCAGCAGACACGTCACAACTCGTGAACTTGATGCTTTCAGAAAATTTTGACTTACAATGTCGTGAATACGTTAAGAATCAGAATTGGAAATACTTTATTTATCCTGCGGGGAAATTCAGTCTCTACAGTTGCTCCTATACACAATTTAAGTAAGAATATCAAATAGTATTAATAGAGGAAAGTAATTAATAAGATATAAATACAATACAATGACAATAATGATAATAAAAGTACAGAAGACAAAATAAGCTCTGTATAAAATAAATCCATGGTTGAAGTTCCAGGAGATCAGGAAGAGGGCACTCTGGTGGTCTATCTGGAGTCTGGCTATGGCAGCGTTGAGAACGTTGGACGCCGTAGTCGGGTTGGCAGAAGGGGGATGTAAACAGCTACCAGTATGACCTGTGAGATCTCCCTGTGCAGATAATATGGTCGGAGGCCCACAGCGCTCTCACTGCTATCCCAGTCTGCCCGGACAGTCTGGAAGCCGTCAATGGAGACATTGTGGTCTGGAATATCCTGATGCAGCCACGTTTCAGTGAAGCACACCATGCTACATTCCTGAAACTCCATCTGACTCCTGGCTAGTCCTGTTAGCTCCTACATATTATGGCCACTCTCATCATGAACCCAGAAAACAAGACTCCATTTGAAGGCACCATTAGTGACAACTCTTCTCTTCCACACTCAACAATGCCCTGGGACCCATTTACACACTTTTAAGTTACATTAATGAGCTGCCCAGCCAAGCGGCAACCTCCGGTCTGTGGAAGTGCTAAAAACTGCAGTTCATCGAGCGTCCGCTTGAGGCTTGCTGCAGAAACACCAGAAACCACATACACACCCATTCAAAAAGACGATCTTTACAGCAGAAATAAACATGTTTACAGCCTGGTTCAAAAAACTGTTTAGGTACAAAGAGCTCATTTCTCTATCGACACACTCTGTACGGGTGGATTTATTTATAACTCGTTATTAAACTCACGAGTTTAGCCCAAATAAGGACATGGCTCGACAGAAGTTTGGTTGAGGTCAGCATTTCCAATATGGCACCCGCTGACAATTGGCTTCAAAACAGCGCTTCAGGAACAAATGGGTGACGTCACGGAGACTACGTCCATTATTTATACAGTCTATGGTAACAACTCTTTAATAACCACCTAACAACTCCATAAGAACCACTCACTAACCAATCAGTAACAACCCCTCCAGCTGTCAGTAACACCCTCATAATTAAACCAACCTTAAAACTAAAGACGTTTTATTTCTCAGTTAAAAATGTAAACAGAAAAGCTCCAGTGAAAATAAGATGAATGTTTAAAAAGAAGACCTAAAATCAGACATCTGAGGTCCCAGGTTTCCTCAGAGCAGTCAGCTGCTGCTTCTCAGAATCTTCCCCATCTTCCTCTCACAGCTGCAACCAGACCTGAGCCGAGTCCTGCTTCTGTACTGAGTCCTTTTGTACCAGAGTCCCCGAGCACAAAGAGAGGCGAACACCTGTTTAAACGTGGTCAGTAAAATCTTAAGAGAATTATTCTCTCTGACAATAACAATATAACACAAACAACATCAACACGAGTGTGATGCTGTAACTGAAGTCAGTATGTGTTGATGTGCTTATTCCTCTCTTCATTAGATGTCAGTCAACCCAAGCTACAGCTGCCTCTCTCTTCAATATCTACTTCAAACACAGAGTCTTCTTCATCATCTTCTGCTACAACAGCTCAGAACCAGAGTCTGTCACCACAGGACCCTACAGTGAAACCCGGGGAATATCCCTTTAAGAGAGGTGAGTTCAACTAGGGGACACAGATCAGTCCTTCAAATTAAAGCCAACATTTACTCATTATTCCTCAGTTCCATCCATCCATTTTCTTCCACTTATCCGGGGTCGGGTCACGGAGGCAACAGTCCAAGCAAATTGACATCCCTCTTCCCAGCAACTCTTTCCACATCTTAATGGGGAATCCCAAGGCGAGGATCCCAGACGAGGCAAGAGATATAATCCCTCCACCGAGTTCTGGGTCTACCCCGGGGCCTTCTCCCAGTTGGACGTGTCTGGAACACCTCTAAAGGGAGGCCTCAGGGAGGCATCCTTATCAGACGCCCGAACCACCTCAGCTGACTCCTTTAGATGCGAAGGAGCAGTGGCTCTACTCCGAGCTCCCTCCAGATGTCTGAGCTCCTGACCCCATCTCCAAGGCTGAGTCAAGACACACTTCAGAGGAAACTAATCTCAGCCGCTTGTATCCGAGATCTTATCCTTTCGGTCACGACCCACAGCTCATGATCATAGGTGAGGGTTGGAACGTAGATCGACTGGTAAATTGAAAGCTTTGCCTTCCGGCTCAGCTCCCTCTTCACCACAATGGTCCGGTGCAACGCCCGCATCACTGCGGACGCTGCACCAATCCGCCTTTGGATCTCACGCTCCATTTTACCCCCACTCGCGAACAAGACCCAGAGATACTTAAACTCCCCCACTTGGGGCAAAGACTCGCTCCCCTCTGAGAGAGAGGAATCCACTGTTTCCTCAGTTTGAGATCTCAAATCTGCTGTTTTTATGTTTTCCTTGTTTCTCCACTCTAAACCAAATGTTGTTTTTTGTTATCACTTCAGTACCAGTTCTCAAGACTCCAAGTCCCAGCCTGAAGAGAAGTGTGAGCTTCCCTCAGCCTGCAGGTGAAACATGGCCCCTGCATGTGTGTGCTAAGCATCAGTCTCTTTGGTGTTTTTCCTCCATCTGACCTCCTCCTCTCTCTCTGTTTGCAGAAAAATTACTTCCCTCCAAGTCAATCATAAAATCCGGTTTCTCACCAGGCTTGGAGAAGTAAGCCATGTCTCTAAATCCTATTCATTCACCGCCCATCAGTAGATAAACTCTAAATGTATCTGAATATGTTTCCATTGTCTCTGAGCAGGAAATCAAACAAGTCAGCGGGGGTGGAGTTTAAGGTGGATGTGATGAAAGCACAAACTCTTCCACGCGCCAATGGAGCTCAGGCCAAGCGAGCTCTCTTTGAGAGGATGAACTCAGAGCCCACAAAGTAAGAAACATATTCACAATGTGCTCCCTATCCGAGTCCTAAGCCATAGATGTTTATGTCACTTTATGAACACTGAGTTATATTTCTCCTGAATAGACCAAAGGACTCCAAACCTAAACTGAAGCGCTCTCAGAGTTTTGGAATGTCCAGTGCCAGCGGTATCAAACAGATCCTGTTGGAGTGGTGTCGCTCGAAGACCATCGGCTATCAGGTACAACAGCAGGATGTTCCTGAACTCATGATGCTCTGAAAACTCTCTGATCCTGAATCCATATTCCTTAAATAACTTTAAGACACTTGGTTAGTTAGACATCTGCAGCCTGTTGGACCAGCTGTGCGTAAGTTCAAATGTAGCCTAGTTTGAACGTAATTTCTCATTTAGGATGAAGTTCACACTCTACTAACGTTTTGTCCGTTGCACCAGCTGAGATAATTCCAACGTCAGCCTGAGTTACAACTTAATTCTTACACTTAGCTCCTAGAAGGTGTGAAGTCCTCTGTAGAGTACCAGCTGCCATGGAGCGTCGTTTTGAAAGGTGGGATGAATTGGAGGATGAGGAGATATAGAGGGTTTGCCTAGCGAATGACCAAGATTTGTGCTCCTGAGTATTAATCTTGTAGTTGATCATTTTACCCCTCGATGTCACTGTTATTATAGACACTGCAGATTAAGCTTTAGGCTGCAGTTATCACCTTACTTTAGTTTGATTCACCTGTTGGTCAGTTCTGAGAAGATTAGGCACGAAAGATAACAATGCATCAAAATTGTTGCTCTCCTCTGATTGGCTGCTGGAAGTGTAAACGTCATATCTGCAACAATGTTTAGATTAGTTTGGACATTACAGTCTACTACTTAAGATGAACCTTACGTCTCAGTGGAGAAACCAAACAATGACACAACTTAAGTTACAAACTAACTAGTTTCAACGTATGCTTTAGTGAGGACTTTACACTCTAACTTAAGACACAACCTACGCACAGCTGGTGCAACAGACTGCTGGTTTTTATACAGTCTCAACATAAAGTCCATTTAGCAAAAATCTGAAGTTTAAAATGTATTTTACACAGGTCTGAATAATGCTGACTTAAAGAAAGCTAAGCCCCAGAGTTCAGTCTTGACTCTGAAAACAACAGGTTTTACTAGCTCTGGAGGGTCTTTGGCCTACTTGATACATGATCTGTTCAGCCAGCTTCTCATCATTGTGTGGAGAAATTGAAATCTGAAAGTCTTTAATTCAATGAAACCTCTGCAGCCATAAAAGAACAGGACACGGTATCACAGAGGACGCCCATGAAGTCACCCGATAACGCTGTTCTCCTTTTCTCTCAGAACATCGATATCCAGAACTTCTCGTCCAGCTGGAGCGATGGGATGGCTTTCTGTGCTCTGGTCCACTCTTTCTTCCCTCTGGAGTTCGACTACAACGTGCTGAACCCTGCAAGCCGCAGACAGAACCTCCAGCAGGCCTTCACCACTGCAGAGTAAGCTGAACTACACAGACTGAATTAGACTGTGTCACATACACGTTCTTTATTACTGTCTGCACAACAATTACAGCAAGCAATGATTATATGAATATATATAACAAATTATGAAAATATCTTCTTCCTCTTTGAGACTCTGACTCAAATTTCTGTTATTGTTTGTAAGAGAAACTCACGTCTTGTTTGACTTCAGTCAGAGGCTTTTGTTTTACTGCTAGAAACTTCTAATAGAGGTGTAACGGGGTAACAAACTTAAAGAGGTGGTATTATGATTTTTAATATTACAATACAAAAATACTTGTTAAAATAGACATCATTACTAAATGTGGGCAAAGTTCCAAACTGTAAGTATGCGTGTGTTGGAGTAATCCCCCAATGAGATTACAGGCTGCTCTCAAAGGCTTGTTTAAGAAGTCACGTGAGAATTCAGCGAGATCAACACGAGGTTTGCTCAAATCGTGACATCACCAGTTGGTGAAGGTTCCTAAAAGAGCATGTCTGTCATTTTAAAAAGAGAAACCCGACTTTCTTGCATGATAACAGAGAAGGAGGAGTCCAGAAAGCTGGGTTCTGGTGTGCTACAGGGTTGGTTCTTAAAGAGACAGTAGCTGAAATGAAGCGTTTCAGACTGGGGCTGAACTTTGGGGTTTCAAAGACGAGATAGGTACAGAATTTTTCGAGCTGTAAATCATGTTAAGCTTCTACAAAGCGATCAGAGGGACAATATAAAGACTAAAATATGAAAATGATACCCCCTCTTTAATCATAGACTGGGAAAATAATGGACGTAGTATCTGTGACGTCACCCATCTGTTCCTTAATGCTGTTTTGAAGCCAATCGTTGGTGGTAGCCATATTGGAAATGTTGAACTCATCCAAAAGACTGTGAGGTAAAGAGGCAGGGTTTGAGCCTCATAGCCAACAGCTATGTGTTCCCGCTTGTCAGGAAAGTCAGTCATGTCCTTATTTGGCCAAAAACTCGTTATCTTAATATCTTCTGAACCATTGTGTTGAAATAAATTCACCCCCTGTACAGTATGTGCCAATACAGAGATTAGCTCTATAGACCCAAGCCGTTTTTTTGAACCAGGCTGTAAACATGTTTATTTCTGCTGTAAAGATCGTCTTCTTGGATTGGGTGCGTATGTGGTTTCTGGTGTTTCTGCAGCCAGCATGAGCTTCATATTTTGAGACTGGAGATTGCCGCTTCTCTTTAACATATAGTCAGGGATAATTAGCCCATATTGGCCAATCTGGGAATAAGATCCTTACCAAAAATGTTCTTCACCAATGTGTTCATAAAGGTCTCTAATGACACTTATTAACAGATTTAATATCAACTCCTGTAGCAAAATCTGTGACAGCTCTTTAAAGTATGTGTACCTGGAACCTTATTGGTGAAAAACTGAAAATGTTTAATTCTGCCTTCAGCAGCTTGTGAGGGGTCAAACTAGGTGCTATTTAGGATTCTGAATTCATTGCAAACATTTATTTTGCACAAAAAACACTCCTTGGTGGAAAAACGGCCACGCCCACTAAGCCTGTGCTTATTAATTTGAACAAGAAAAAGACTCACCAACATGTGATGTAAGTAACTGATCAAAAGGTAACTAAGTTACTGTAAAGTTCTTTCTTTACAAATCAAATATAGAAAGTAACTTTAGTCTTCTGTCTTTCTACTTCAATACTCTTACTCTTATTAATCTTCCACTCTTATTACCCTGCCTCTTGCCTCATCTATATTTTTCTAAATAGTTGGTGGATAAATTAATTGCTATTTATGTGTTGTCTAAATTTGTTTGGAAATCAAGCAAAACTATTTTTATGTGTGGGTTCATAACTCGGCCTGACTCATCTGTGTTGCAATGAACACCAAAAGCACCTGAAACCTACAAAACCAGGACATACCACAAATGAATAGATCATTACTACTGACTTCAGCTCTAGTGTAGTTTTTGTAAATGTTGTGACACAGATTTATATTTGACATCTTTAACTGTATGAATTTTCACGACAGAGTATAACTTTATATGCATATTATATTTTTATTGTTGTAATGTTTTGGGGGAAACCGGAGTTGCCCGGAGTAAAACCAAAGTCATGGCTCAGTTTTAAGTTGGAGCTTCAGAGCGCTGACAGCCCATCTCATTCAGCTTCCTCAGGTAGAAGCTCTCCATCTGTTGGCAGTGCTGGCGTAGGGCGTCCTGTTCGGCCCTCAGGTGGGAGATGTGCTGTTGGCTTTGTGTCAGCTTGTCAGAGTAAGACTTGATCTCTGTTTCAGACTGATGCTTCTGGTTCTCAGCCTGCTGTCGGACACTAAGAACTTCAGATGTGTACTTGTTATTGAGCTCTTGGTGTGTCGCTTTGTACTCCTCCAGGTATTCTAGGAGTTTGCTGACTTTATTCCTCTCCTCCAGAATTGCTGCTCTGAAAACCCCCACGCCCGTGGTCTTCAGCTCTTTGAGCTCCTCGTAGTCTTTCTGGGCGTCGAGCTGAGTGTTGACTCTCTCCAGCTCTTTCACCATCATCTGTTCTTTTTGGAGGGCACTATTCTGCAGGACAGCCATCTCCTGTGCCATCTTCTGACATGTGGCATGGTGTTCAGCCTTTAAGGTCATGATGACGGACTGGTCTTGGGACACGTTGTCAGCTTGAGCCTGTCTTTGTTTTTGAAGCTCAAGCTGAAGGGCTTCCACCATTTGTCTGGCACGGATCATGTCATTTTGGTAGCTCTGGTTCACCTCTGCCATTTTCTGACCGAGTGCTCTATGTTCCAACGTTAAAGCTGTGAAGGCATCCTTGTCATGAGACACGTTGTCAGAGTGAGCCTGTCTTTCTTTTTGAAGCTCAAGCTGAAGGGCTTCCACCATTTGCCTGGCACTGATCATATCATTTTGGTAGCTCTGGTTCACCTCTGCCATTTTCTGACCCAGTGCTCTGTGTTCCACTGTTAAAGCTGCGAGGGCATTCTTGTCATGAGACACTTTGTCAGAGTGAGTCTGCCTCTGCTGATGAAGCTCACGCTGAAGGGTCTCCATCTGCTGCCTGGTGCTTTGGATCTCAGCCTGATGCCTCTTCTTCTCCTCTGCCATCTTCTGACTGAGAGTGTTACGTTCAGATGTTAGAGACGTAATGGCAGTCTGGTCTTGCACTACTTTGTCAGTGTGAACCTGCTTCTGTTTCTGAAGTTCACATTGGAGGGTCTCCACCATCTGCTTGGCACTGACCATGTCATTTTGGTAACTGACACTTATCTCATGGTGAGCAGCTTTGACCTTGTCCAGTTCTTCTTGCAGTAGTTTGTTCTTGTTCACCTCTGCCTGGAGATCTGCTAAGACCTTGTTGCTGGTCGAGGGGTCGACTTGCATTGCTTCAAAGCCATTAGAGGTCTTCTTTCTTTTGTTGGTGCTCCCTAAGTGCATGAGAGAGTTCTCTCCTGTGTCGTCACCCAGGAGTCCCTCCAGATATTTGCACCTCTCCATGAATGTTTCTTTGAGGTGTCTCTCTTTGTCCAGTTGTTGCTTGGTGATATCCAAGTCTTTAACCTGGAGCATCCTCTCCTTCTTCTCTCTGAAACATTGTTCCTTCTCTCTACTCAGCATCTGATTGAGCTGGAAATTATCTTGTTGGAGTTTGTCCATCTCCATCGGTCCTTCCTGCACAGCTCTTCCTCTTGGACCTCTAAAAGGCCTCCTGTGCTGGTTGTTAGCCTTCATCATGTTGCACTGTGCAGCTCCTCCTCTAAAGGACCTATTGTTCCCGTTGAGGTTTCTTGCGTTCGTTTTCACATGCATGTTGTACGGCTCTGTCAGTTTTCTCTCTCAGTCTCTCTTGGAAAGGTTTGAAATGATCCAGTTGTCTGTTCATTTGCTTCATATATAGAAAAGACCTGTCCTTTGATATTTGCGTCACAATGACACATTCTAAGCTGAAGGTTCCGTCCATGTGACACTGTGACACTGTGACACTGCTTGTTTACATTCAAATCTTATTCTAGGATTAAAATGGAGGATAGAGCAATCTGAACATGACCAGAACCAGGATTAAAATGGAGGCCCCACTATTTGCTTGTTTTTGAAATTTCACTAGACTTGTTTTTAATATTTTTGATAGGTATTAAGATGCTTTAAAAACCACAAATTGCAAGTTAAATATTTTCATTTTCCATCATTTTCACCTTTGATTATGTATTACTTATTGAAGAACATGACTTTATGAACCCAAGGGTGTGTTTGTGAAAAGTTTCATCTTCCTAACCTTGAAATAGACTTGGGAACAAAATATCCATTCCCATATGATGAAGGGGACTGGTCTTAGAAGAAAACCAGTACATGTGATGTGCTAAGTAAGGGATAATGTATGGTTTGCAAAGAGGTCTTGTCTCACCCTGTTAGGATTTTATTTCCCTAAACCTCCTACTAACCATCCGTTATCCGACTTATGACCTGGCTAACCAATTTAACATACAGACACGTTAACACTGCTGCTATCATCATTTACAAACTGTAAACTGCCCAAATCAAGCATTCAATTTGAATTTCTGAACTTCCTTTTGGATTTCACCATAACAGTCAGGGAACATTAACCCATATTTGGCCAATCTGGGAATAAATTCCTTATCAAAAAATGTTCTTCACCAATGTGTTCATAAAGGTCTCTAATGACACATATTGAAAGATTTAATCTCAACTCATGTAGAAAAATACATGACAGCTGTTTAAAGTTTGTATCCCTGGAACCTTATTGGTGAATAACTGAAAATGTTAAATTCATTTCATTTCATTTTTTATTGATTTGGGACAATGCACATTAATCAGCATTAATGCATTGAGCATCAATGTAAATGCACCGGACTTAGCACAGATGCTAAATTTCATCCGTAGTCCCAAGGCAGGTAGCTACACAACACAGACACGGTAAGACTGAAATTGAAGTTCTGCCTTCAGCAGCTTGTGAGGGGTCAAACTAGGTGCTATTTAGGATTCTGAATTCATTGCAAACATTTATTTTGCACAAAAAACACACCTTGGTGCAAAAATGGCCACGCCCACTTTTACACATACATTCAAAAGTAGCTTTATTTGTTTATTTCAATATCTCAAATACTAGTTACAAATCAATACTGTCAAAAAACGACACAGTCAAATATCTCAAGGGTCCTCATCTTCTCCAGACTCTACATCATCATGGATAGGGTCCTTGCATGCACTGCCTGTTGCTTCACACCATTCTTCTTGCAGCTGCATGGTTGCTGCTGTCCTCAACACAATTACAGCTTGTGAATTGGATGAGCTCCTTTAAGAGCCACTGGATCTAGTGTTGGAACTGGCTCATAACTGTGAGCTCCTTCCATTCCTCTGTTGTCTCTGGGGTCCTGCATCCAGTCCTGAGTTTGGAGGTTGGCATGGAGGGTTTGCAGCTGCAAGTATCAAGTTCCACCAGTTGGGGTATACTAGGCAGAGATACAAGATTACAAATACTGCTTCCTCAGTGACGAGAATGGAGTCAGCATTTCTAGTTTTTAAAAGTAAACTGAAATTATGGCTCAAGGAAAGACAATCATGTGATCATCTGGATGCATCAAACTAGAGACAATGAAATGTAATTTCAAATGTGTTGTTATTAGGGATGGACTGGGTTGAGTATGAATTGTTTTCAATGCTAGTATGTTTTTATCATTTGCATTGTACATTTGTTTACATCTTCCTGCCCAGGGACCACAGATGAAAATTAGCTTATAGCTAACTCTGGCTGGACTTTTTTGTTTTGCATGGTCCCTGTCAAATAAACTAATAAATAAATAGTGCTTCTGGCTCTCTCTGTACCATTGATGAAGAAACTGATGAAAAACAAACAAAACAAACAAAGTTACACAGGTAATTACAGCTGAGTGACCCAACTCATATGCTTTTTGTACCTGTTGGTTAGTAGGACCCCGCCAAAATATGGATTAAACTGAAAGAAACCCAAGCAGAAAGAACTTTGGCAGGAGCTTGGATCTTCTGAGACTACTTGGACGTGATTGTCCTGTTATATCAGCTCTTCCCTTTCCCTGATATCTTTTATTCTAAACGTACATCATATCTATCTTTACACCGTTTATTATGTTCTTCTTTCAGGCAGCAGGCTGACTGTCTCCGTCTGATTGAGGTGGAGGACATGCTGGACATGGGGGACAAGCCGGACCCCATGTGTGTGTTCACGTACGTCCAGTCTCTCTACAATCACCTGAAGCCGTTTGAGTAACTCTGTATCAGAGTCCATCACAAAGCCTAGATGTTGTTAAGCACAGTGTGTCATCAGTGATGTGATGCAGACTAATATCAAACCAAAGCTTAGCATGCATACTGATGGAAACCCCTGCTGTTAGAATCACATGATCAGTGACTTCATTTTCACTGCCAAATTACAGAAGCATTGATCAGTTTAATACTGTACGAGTGTGCTGGCCTGTTCCCCTTTCTTCAGACTTCAAAGTGGACTGACTCTGATTCTTAAAATCCAGTTTGTAAAGATGTGAGTGGCTCTAATTTACAGAGGGAGGATGTCTTTGTGTCGTTCTCGAATCAGTATGAGACAGTATGAGGAGATAATGTCCTCGCTTTGAATGATGTTGTTGATCGATCAGTGATTGGATTCAGCAAAAAGTTATGATCCTGTGCAATCACCAATAAACTGGAGTCCTGCCTGAAGTGAGTTTGAAACCTGGCAAAATAAAGCACTTTTCTTATATTTATTATTTCAAGTGTGACTGATTTTGAGATACAGAAGGTGAAAAGAGGAGTGTTACACTGTTAATATTTTAACTATTAGGAATGAGCATGTTTGAATTTGTTTCTTCTTCATCAGGTGCCAAATTCAGGTCAGTGAGGCGTTAAATTGAGAGTTCATGTCAGTGAATATGCTTAGTGTAACATTCAAATGATTCAAGTGCGACCCCTTTAACAAAATAAACCTGTGAATTAGTATTTCTCCAGATTTAAAGACAAATGTTTCTGTTTATTTGTGTGTTTTTATTGTTTCTCTTTGGTCATGCCAGTGTCTTAAGAAGGTTGTCAAGTGTCTCCCTGTATATACATTTGGGTTGTTCAGTTATTTGTCCATAAACATAAGGACAAAAATATAACTCCTTTACTTCACTGCTCACACCTGAGCAAACTTTCTCTACTTATCAGGACAATGATGCAGTTTGAAGCTCAAGAAAACATAGTAAGGGGAATTGATTTTATGTGCAAGTTTTACAACATTCAAGTTAGTATCCAGTTTTTTTCATTTGCGATGCACTCACTCAGAAACACCATGAAATATTTCATCATATTTGAGCTGGGTAATTCATGGAGATTCTGTGTTGCAGCTCTCTCATAAAAAAAAATATACTTAGAACATTGCCATCTTGTGGTAGAATAAATGTAACACAAATGGCTTTTAAAACAATTAGAAATACATCATTCAAGCACTTCTTTATCTGTATAACGCTTAGTTTAAACTATTCTATCCCCCTCCCCTAATGTAGGCTGCGGTTCGACTATGTTGTCACATGACACACTGTTGACATTACTCAAAGAGAAAGCAAAGTCTTATCACAGTGCAGCAAGTTTAATGTTTAAAGTTATATCTCATAGATGATGTCTTCTTACTGTCATTACTCAGCATCTGAAATTTTACATTAAATACAACTGAGAGTGCGACCTTTTTGTTCATGTTATATCAGGCACAAATTATTTTTTGAATGTGGATTATATTTTCCTAAACTGTGGTTTTCTTCACCACAAGTCAGTTCACACTACATCTTAGCATCCAGTTGTTTCCAACTTGATTTAAACTTTTTAATTTTGTCAAATAAAATCTATAAAATTATTTTATACTACTAAAATTAAGTTTTTCCATTGTAAAGCATAATGAACTGTGCTATATAATTCAATACTGATGCCTTTAGGGCCTCAATGTAGATAAAAACGATTCAGACGGTTTCTTTCATTTTGTTTTATTTTTTTATTGAACATTTAGTAATATACAAAACATCTCAATGAGGATGTACATAGAAAACTCAATATAAGGAGCATATCCTCAATAATCTTGAAATTATCAAATCTGATCAACAAAGTAAAATATGCATATAAACTTTATTGGGGGATTCAATCACCAACTTTTTCCAAACTTAAATTAATAAATAAAATACAAGGCATGTCACATAAAAACAAAAGGAGCAAGGAAATAAAAAAATAAGACCATAATATAAATCAACAGTAAGTTAAAAAAAGTATTTTTTATTGTTCTTGTATGGAAGCCCTAAAAGGACATGATTAAATACATTTTATTTTCTCGAGATAACAAGTTAATTTTTTCGTAATCTTGAGAAAATAAAGTTTTTTATCTCTGGATCTCCACTTCTTTTTTTCGTGATAATGCGATCATTTATCTAAGTTTATCCAGAGAACGAAGCTCCTTTTTTGTGTGTTTGATCTTCAACCTGGAAGATAAATGTCTTGTAACAAAACGTCTTTTTATTCTTTACTGAGGCAAAATGTTCCAAACAATGTTTGTGTAAAAAAAACCAAAGACAGATAAATGATAACAGGCCTTTCCTATAACCCCAAGTTACTTGTTACCATATGTACAAATGCGCTCCTTTTATGTTTAGTGCAGAAGCCCTAAAAGGTCATGATTAAATACATTTTATTTTAAATACATTTTATTTTTTCTCTGTTTTCTGTTCTCAAGATAATGAAACAAATTCTAAATGTGTTGTTATTAGTGATGGACTGTGTTGAGTAGCCTATGTATTGTTTTAAATGCTAGTATGTTTTTATCATTTGTATTGTACATTTGTTTACATCTTCCTGCCCAGGGACCACAGATGAAAATTAGCTTATAGCTAACTCTGGCTGGACAGTTTTTGTTTTGCATGGCCCCTGTCAAATAAACTAATAAATAAAATAAATAAATAAATCAGTCAAGATCTTTAGAAAACAGAGAAAATAAAATTTATTTAATCATGTCCTTTTAGGGCTTCTGTAAAAACTGAGAAAATAAAATGTATTTAATTCAGCTAAAAGAACATAATTAAATACATTTTATTTTCTCAGTTTTGTCCTCTTATTTTTCTTGTCATCTAAAACAAAGTTTGTGATCTTGAGAAAACAGAGAAAGTAGAATGTATTAATTTTGTCCTTTTTTATTGTTGCAGTCCTACTTGAGTTACATTTGTTCAGTGATGATAAAATGTGTTTAACTCTTGTATGAAGCTGCTAAAGAAGGGTTGATTGTTTCTTGGAGCTGCCTCGCTCCTCTGTGAGCACTCTGTGGTCGGACGATCCGTGAACGCAGCGCTCCTCTGTGAGCACTGTGTGGTCGGATGGTCCCTGAATGCAGCGCTCCCAGTGACCGGGCTTCCCTTCCGGTAGATGAGGTCAACTTTTCCCCAGATCCGCCATTTCAGTCCCGGACTTTCTTGTTGCACATTAGTTTAGATTTTAGTTTTATGTTGTTGTTTTAGGACCCACAGAGTCCAGAGTTAGACCTCGGGGAGCAGCAGAAGTCGGGGTAACTTCCACACAGGAACAAGAACTCGGAGAAGGTTCTGGATCTGGAATAATAAAGAGTTTTTGGGGGCAGAGTTAGTCTACCAAAGTTTCTGTATGAGTCGCGGATAGGGAGAGGCGAAGGGGACAGGCCTCAAGCCTCGGGCAGGATTTCACAGCCATGGCGGGTAACTTTGATGCCGAAGATCGAGGGAGCTGGTACTGGGGCAGGCTGAGCCGTCAGGAGGCGGTTTCTCTCCTACAGGGGCAGAGGCATGGGGTTTTCCTGGTGCGGGACTCGATCACTAGCCCTGGAGACTACGTGCTGTCTGTGTCAGAGAACTCCAAAGTGTCCCATTATATCATCAACAGCATCAGCAACAACCGGCAGTCTGGCTCAGGTAAGGGTCCATAATCCACCTCTCAGCTGGGTCTGCGGATCCCCTGAGAGTCTCTAGGATCCCCTAGTCTCTTATTGATCCTGCACTGCTAAGGGTTAGCTCCCCTCCTCTCTCACAGAGCCAAACCCCCCTTAGATAAAGATCAGGTTTAGTTCTCCTCGATGTCCTGTTCATATAAGAGACTTTCATCACAGAGTGTTTCATTAGTCCGGGTTCTGAAGGGGTTCTCTCTGATTCGGCTCAGGTATGATGAGGTAAGATCTCCTCTCTGGATCAATAAATGAACTTTAATGAGGCTCACCTGCTCGATCCGCCCATCCAGGGTTAGCTCCACACCGAGCATGGCTAACAGCAGAGAGCTCTTCATGGAGAGATCCAGTTAGAGCAGCAACACAGACAGAGGAGACAGATACAAGAATAATGAAGAACACATGGAGAACATATCATTTAATACAGTAAAAAATATATATATAGATAAACAAATACAATAAGAATATCATTTATACAAATTTTACACATGGTGTAAATGGTTGGAAAGTGATTATGACAAATGGCAAAAGGGTCACAATAATAAGGTTTAATAAGATATATGATATGTATTATTGTAGAGACGGTGTCACTTTTTTATTATTTTATGGTACAATAAAAATTTAACAAGCAAAGTATCTTCTATAAAAATAACAAAATTATATTGAAATAAATAAATGGTAAGTTTTACAAGAGGCTCAGGTTATTACTATCAATCAATCAGACTTAATTTATAAAGCGTTTTCATACAATGACATTTAACATAAATGCTGTATATAAAAACAACTTTAAATAGAATAGATTAAAAATATATATTTTTTAAAAAAATAAAATAAAAGACCCTCAATCCCGACCCCAACCCACCCTCAATCCTAATGTGGAGAACACAATATATGCAACAACAATAATAATAATAATAATTATACAAATAAAAATAAATAAATAAAATAAAAATAAAAAGAATTTTCTGAACAAACTGAGGAAACACTGTTATATCTTAATGAAGAAACACTGGAGGTGAAATAAATTGTTAAAACTCAACACAGGAAATTAAACTCACCAAAATAAAATACACTTCTAAGAATATGTAACACTAAAATATTAAACCATTAAAAGAAAAAAAAGATGCTATACTTAAAGAAGAAGTTAATCAATTTTAAATAATCTAAAGGTACAGATAATTCTATTTAAAAAAGTGAAACCTGAGGTTACATTTAGAGTTTATATTTGTGTAGAAAATATTTAGTTTAAGTTTTTTCAGATTATAAAAATGTAAAATTTCCATTCCTCTACTATAATACATACATACACTACATTAATACATTTGGGTTTATTGTAATCAAACCATTTCTTAAAAATCAAATTGTGAAAACTGCTGCTAATGATAATAATAACAATAATAATAATAATAATAATAATAATAATAATAATAATAATAATAATAATCTAGCTGTATTGCAGGAAAGGAGAACATCTTCACTGTTGTATCTCCAAAACCACTAGTTTTCAGGAAGTTAAAAAAACATTTTTTTTGACACACCTAAACACTGCATGAGATTCAACCTGAGCTTTTTCAAAATACTTTCATCTGTTATATTTAAAAAAGAATACTGACAGACATAACGGAAGATCAATAGAATTGATTAATGGAAAAAAAAAATAGAATAGGAGATAAAAGGTTTCTGCGATGATATTTTTCATTGCAATAATCCCTGATTTACAGACTGTTCATTTATTCAGATTAGGGCTGTATTTCCAATCTAAAAAGTCCTTACAAGGGTAGATATCAATTTTTAGATAATTCACTTAGTTAGGTATATTAAGGTTAGTGGTAGAGAAAATGTAACACATGTACCCCTAAATCTTAGAGTCTACAGTAGAATATCTCCTCTATATACCATATTCCCCCTTTTTAAAGACTAAAGGTTTCACACTTTGGCAAAGATGAAACGTGGGTCACTTTCTTGGAGGCAATCCTGACTCCACAGATGTATCCGTATGAACTGAAGTGAACCTTAAGTAACAGACATTGTGTGAAAACTGTATATTTTATGAATGAGCAACACAAAGATGAGTGTAGTGTTTGGAGAATTGTCTAGCGAGCCACCAATGTAAAGTCAGTCCTGAATCATTCAGGTCTTGGGATCAAGTCTTTATCTTTGTGAGGGCGGGCTGTGTAGGAAGCAGGGTGGTGGTGGTGTGGAGGTGGGCTCCTGCTACTGCTCCTGCTGCTGCTGCTGCAGGATTTGAATGGAACTGGGCAGGCTGGGCTGTCACTACTGGGGGATGACTGGTTGGATTGGCGTTCCAGGAATGTCTGTGATCCTGCCCCATTGCAAACACACAGCCCTGCTGCTTACAGGTCTGCTGATGTGCCTGTAGCTCTTTGTCCTCCATGAGTTTGGTTAGCATTGAATAACTTTTGGTTTGACTGTATAGAATGAAAAAATATAAAGTGAACCAGTCTGGAAACAAAGCCCGGTCTGTCCGAGAAGTTTGAATATTCCAGTGAACTTGGCCAAACGATACTTTGAAATCAGCAGAAGGAAAGGTCTCAGTGTGGAGGAGCAGTACCCTGTTTTTTGGCTGTTTTGAAGACAAGGATTCAATAAAAGTGGAGCCAGAATTTTGATATATGCACATGCAATTCGAAAGCACTTTTCCACCGCAGGAACTTCACCCTGTCACAATGGACTTTACCCCTGAACTATGTGCGTTTCGACTGGTGGACCCAGGGTCTAAATTTAGTTCAGGGGTAGATAATCTCCCCCCTGAAAACCCCTGCTTGGTGCATAGTACTTTTCAAAGGTCCCAGGACTTTCAGGGGGCAGGGCCTGCAATGCTGAACGTGTCTGATTGGCAGATTAACCGCAGCGTTTTTATTCCGCCCTCCGTCCACAATAACATCACACACACATCTGTGATTCACTTGATTTCTCTTTCTTTCATTAGTTTTTATTTGTTCTATCTTTTTTGTATGTGTGTGTACTTTTCAAAAGAAGAAGCTGTGATTCTCTTGATTTAGCAGCTTGTAACAGTAGTCTTCTCTCTACCCACCGTGAATGCGTCTCTCCTGGTGTAATGGTTTTAAAAGTGACCCTGTAAACTGGAGACCTTCAGCTGAACGTGTCAGTGTTTGTGGAGTTTACACAGCTGTTGAAACACAGAGGGAGTTCCTGGGAATGCAAACTAGTTTAGTTTTTATTAAGATTTCAAAATATCCTCATCAGATATTTAATGATCGTCTAAAGACGTTTATGAGGGACGCATCTGACTGAAAGTCTCCAGTTAACAGGGTCGCTGTTTAAACCAAAACACCGGCCGATCTCTGCCATGGCTTTTTGAGTTCAAAAGGATTTTAAAGCCGTGTTGAAACGTGTTTGCTACTCGCGCTTATCTCCTCTCACGTGTTGATTCAGTGAATCCATCTGTGATGAAATATAGCACCATCTACAACAGCACCAGCTGAGTCTCTTCATGCTAACAGGCTAACTGTTGTGTTGCTCATAATGATACCTGTCTGTCCGTCTGCTTCTATGGTGTCATCTGTGATGAATGGCATTCCTCTTTGTTTTACTGCCCTCTACTGGTCTGGTTGTGTAGTGCATTTACTCTTTATTTCTCCATACGTCACTCGCCTGATTTGCACAATCTACCCGAGACTTCAGCCAGTGGTCGAAACACAGACAACAATGGGGGCACAGGAACCTTTTAGTTCAGGGTAAAGTAGTTCTAGGGGCTAAACTCTTGGTCCAAATGTACCTATATTATGATATCATTAAGCAGTGGCTACACGTACTACTGCTTTTGTCTGCCTAAATAACCACCATAAGTGACTCATGTTGAGTCTGAATCAGTGTCTACTGTTTCTCATGTTTTCCTGTGGTTATTCCAAAGTATGCAGGTCACTGGCACTCGTTAGTTCATATATTTAGATTGGAGCAGGCGATAGTACTGCTGGCATGTGTTGACCTGTCGGGATCTTAACTGTGTCATTCCAAAATATGACTTCTAAGGGAGGGACTAATCTTGGAGTGAAGTTTCATCATGTTGTCCATCTTTCCATCCACATTGGAGTTTATTTCTGGAATGTTCTACCTTACAAGAACTAACCAGGTCTCTGCTTCCTCCACCAGGTTTGGCTCCCCCTCGGTTTAGGATTGGGGACCAGGAGTTTGAGGCGCTTCCGGCCCTGCTGGAGTTTTATAAGATCCACTACCTGGACACCACCACACTAATAGAGCCTATAAACAAAGCCAAGCACACAGGGTTCATCAGCGCCTCCGCTGGCGTCCCACAGCCGTCTGAGGAGGCCGAGTTTGTACGGGCGCTCTTTGACTTCCCGGGTAACGATGAGGAGGACCTCCCCTTCCGCAGGGGGGACATCCTGAGGGTTCTGGAGAAGCCCGAGGATCAGTGGTGGAACGCTGCGAACCAGGAGGGCCGAGCAGGGATGATCCCAGTCCCTTATGTGGAGAAATACCGGCCTGCCTCGCCCACTGCTGCTGGCCTGGGTCCCCCTGCTGCTGGGACTGGACAAGGGGGGCTTGTTGGAGGGGTTCCGGGTAGTACAGATGGAACGGGGGCCCCACAGGGTAACCCTCTGGGAGACCCAGGCCAGTACGCTCAGCCTGTGGTCAACGCTCAGCTGCCTAACCTACAAAACGGGCCGGTCTACGCCCGAGCCATTCAGAAGAGGGTGCCTAATGCCTACGACAAGACGGCGCTCGCTCTCGAGGTAACAAACCCACCCCCCCCATTTATCTCCTCCAAGACTTTCCCTCTATTCCCTGTCCCTCTTTGAGTGTCTGTCGTTGTCTTCTTCTTCTGTTCCCTGGCTCAGCTGTGGCCATGAGATTGTCCTGAATGTTAATGGCTCACTCATGCATGTGAGAATACACACAAAGTGTCTTTACAAACTCAGGCTGACACATGAAGACTCTCACAGCGGGGATGGCTCTATACACACAGACACAGATCCTTTACAGTGGCCTCTCTTTATGTACACATGGGGGTCTATTGAATTAATATATTCATTACCAGTGGAGCCCGGAGGAACAAGGCGCGCTGATTGTTGTCTAATTGGATCGGGGAAACAAACAGTGTCTGCTCGGATTAGTACATAAAATGCAAACACTGTTGGAGGTGAATAAAGACTGTTTGACATCAGCTGGGTCTGTGAGGCCGGGAGGCACTGATCTGAGAGCACAGCAGGCATGTTCGGACCAAACTGTTCTAGGGGACTCCCTGTGAGGGATCACTCATTACTGGGCTCCCATGAGAAAATTATTTTATTAGCTTGCTCCTGAAAACTTCCAGCATTGTCAGGTTGGGGTGCATTCACTCCCAGTCAATCAATCTTTATTCATATAGCACCAAATCACAACAAATGTTCTCCTCACACTCTTTCCAAACAGAGCAGGTCTAGACCGTACTCTATGTTCTATTATTAACAAAGACCCAACATCAAGACAGGATCAGATCCAGTCCCATCTTACAGACCAGACTCAGTCTGATCTCCTCTTAATCCACCATGAGCAGAGCACTTTGCAGCATTTAGCAAGTTACAGTGGCAAGGACAAACTTCCTTTAACAGGCAGAAACCTCCAGCAGGACCAGACTCATGTTAGACACACATCTGCTGAGACCGTGTTGGAGAGAGGGATAGAGGGAGATGAAGAGAGAGAGAGATGATAGTGGTGAGACGGATAGTAGTAGTTGTAGCAGCTGGAGTCTGGCACGTCCACAGCAGCAGAGATCCAGAGGAACCTACGAGACAAGGGAGCTCAGGGACTCCAGAAAGGTCTATGGTTAGTAACTTTAATGGGACAGGAAGAGTTAAAGTAAGAGACAGGCAGAGAGAGGAGAGAGAGGGAAAGACAGGATCCCAGTGTGTCAGTCTAAGCCTATAGGAGCATGAGCTGGTCCAAGCCTGATCCAGCTCTAATTATAAGCTTTATCAAAAAGGAAAGTTTGAAGCCTACTCTTAAAAGTAGAGAGGGTGTCTGCCTCCCGGACCCTGACTGGTGGATGATTCCAAAGGAGAGGGGCTTGATAACTGAAGGTTCTACCTCCCATACTACTTTTAGAGACTTCAGGTACGACCAGCAGGCCTGCATGTTGGGAGCGTAGAGTTCTAGAGGGGTAATAGGGCACTATGAGCTCTTTAAGTGAGACGTCCTGCAAAGTTGAGGTGAAAGCAGGAGGTAAGAGTCCTGAATATTCACAGAAGCAAGTTGTTGAGGTGATCACAATAACCGCTTACATATGACCATTACAAAGTAACGCCATCATCATGTTTTTATACTCACACATTTAACCCCCCAACAGCGTAGTATTTGTGTTACACATTGCAGACGAGGCATTACAGTGGCGCTAATATCCTGCCTTGAAATGTCAGTATGTAGGAACCACTCGTTGATGCTGAGGAGGCAGAGTTGTTCTATTTCCCATTGTTCTGTTCTTAGCTTTTATTTGATTCCTACAATCATAACGTGAAGGCTCCTTTTCACATGAAGTGATATTAACAGAAACGGAGTGAATCTGAATCTGCAGCTCTGTGGGTGGAGTGGAAGGCGTGCACACACTGTCGGCAGAGGCTGCTGTGTAAAGCCAATCAGTGTTAACTAAGCACAGACCCATGGCACAGCCACAGGGGGTAGGTAGGGGTTCAGTGTCTGTGTTCCAACCCCTGACCTTGTGATTGAGAGACGACAGACTCTAACATTGAGCCACAGCCGCCCTGAGTGCAGTAGCAATCTAAAGAAGGATCTTAACCCACCCCCCCTACACTGTGCTCTTATGGTGCGTTCACACCAAACGTGAAAAGAATCATTCGCGCGAATGAAGTACATGTAAAGTCAATGCAGAGGCGCAAGTAGACGCGAGTAGAGGTCTGGCGGCGCGAATGGCGCGCATCATTTGCGCTTATGAAGCGAATTCATTCACGCGAACGATTCACAAGAGTTGAAATATCTGAACTCAAGCGAATGAATTGCGGCGCGATAGCCAATCGGCGTGCAGATCCCCCGGTGACGTGTGTTGTGTGACGTATGGACCAGCGGAGTTTCCAACGGGGATTCCCTTATCTGGAATCCCCGTTCCCCAAACTCTGTGACTCTACCTGTTCTTATGGGATGAGGAATAAACAGGAGCTGACTGTGAGGACAGAGAGGGAGGAGGAATATGTGGTGAGTTGTGAAAAACTTTGTCTGTCAGCTATCGGTTGTTGTAGAAGGAAGTTATCTCTGCCCACTTTAGTATAACCGGCTTCCCCATTCAATGTCCGCGAGCTTAACCTTGTTACTGCGGTCAAGCCAGCCTCCACTTCTGAAACGAAAGTCAAGCCAGCCTCCACTGTCTTCTGTTTGACAACAACAGACAGCTGTGGCATGGGAACCCCCTTCCCTCTCGCGTATATTCGCGTCTTGGCACTCGTTTACACGCGCGAATTGAGCGAGTCATCCGCGCGAATTGAGCGAGTCATCCGCGCAAATTGAGCGAGTCATTTGAGCAAATTGAGCGAGTCATTTGCGCGAATTGAGCGAGTCATTTGCGCGAGTAGACACAAATCATTTGTGCGTCCATATTTGTGCGTCTAGCACGATCGTTCGCGTTTGGTGTGAACGCATTATTACAGTTTTGAAAGAAAAAAGGAAGTGTGAACGTCAACTGCTCACTCTCTCCTGTTCTGAAGAGAGAGCATTGTCGCGTACACGTGCAGTGCATATGTGCATCACACACCAAAGACAGACAGAACTTGACAACAAGTGTTTCACTATTTCCACAAATGAAGCGGTCTATCACTGATTATTTTAAAAGCAGAATGAGGAGAGTGAGAGGAGGAGGTTGGCTGCGAGGGAGAGCCAGAAAAAGGTGCCAAATCAGACTGCGGTCAAGCCAGCCTCAACTTCTGAAGCGTAACCCCTGTATTCTGTTGTGTGTGTTTAGAACAGGCATTATGGTAATAGCGCGGAAACACAGATTTTACATTCTAAATAATTGATGATTTTAGATATTTTCAAAGTGAGATAATTTTAAAATCCCAGTTTCCACCGACTAATTTCACTTCAGACCGATAGTGGACAACCTCATAATGTAATCCTGTCAATCTCAGCTCGATCTGATGTGTTATTTCAAAATAAGAGACAATTGAAATTTAAAAAAAAGTGATAAATCTGGATACTTTCAAAGTAAGATTATATTAAAAATCCAGGTTTCCACTGGCCAATTTCAGTTCAAACTGATAGTAGACAACATCATGGTTTAATCCTGCCCATCACAGGAAGATCTGATGTGTCATTTCAAAATAAATGACACTTGAAGTTTAGCATAATTGCAATAATTTATAATATTTTCAAAGTGAGATTCCTCGAATAATCCCAGTTTCCACAGACTAATTTCAGTTCAGACTGATAGTGGACAGCCTCATGATGTAATCCTGCCACACAAAAGAAGATCTGATATGTCATTTCAAAATAAAAGACACTTGAAATTTTGCATAATTGCAATAATTTAGCATATTTTATATATTTTCAAAGATTTTTTTTTTAAACCCAAGTTTCCACTGACTAATTACAGTTCGGACTAATGACAATAACAGCAGTCTGTGAGAGAGGCTTCTCAACACATACAGAATGAAGTCAGATGTTAGGGCAAGTCTGCACACTGATACTGTGGAGGAGGACCTCATCTGAATCAGTGTTGAGGGGCCAGAATTAATGGATTATGATGCTAGGCAGGATGTTAAGCTGTGGTTCTCCCAGGAGAAGAGGGTTAGGAGGCCCCACTATAAGAGCTGGCCCCTCTGAGTTGAATTGCAGGGGGTGAAGCAATGCTGATACTAAGTTAAAGTTATGCTGCTGTTAAGTCAATTTAAGTACAGCATTTATGAAAAGTAAAACAACAGAATACATGGAAACACATGCATGCCAGTTTTATTTGAAAACATTTTTGTTGCCTTTTTTTTTTTATTATATAAAAGAAATGACCTGTTCTGTCAGCCAATGCTTGTTGCAGACAAACTTCATATTCACAGTAAAATATTTTGCAAATATCAAAGTCACTGTCAATCTTTACTTCATACAAAACTACAGTATGCCAATTAAGATAACTATTCATCAGCATGCATGGTCATGCTGTATCCCCCCCCAAAAAAAGGGTGCGACCAAATCATGTTCTGGTGCGACCAACTGAGAAAGTTTGCAGCACCAGTGCTACCAGTGGAAAAGTTAGTGTAGAGCCCTGTAACATGAAGAATAGAGAGGAGGAGATTAAATACTCGGGATCCCCAAAGTGCTGCAAATACAATGCCGCCAAGTGGACCAATCACGGGGCTTGCGGTCCGCGTCGATTCTACGTGTAGTTACATTTTGGAGGAGGTGCACGTCAGCTATGTGCGCAGGCCTCTGTGTGATTCGGGAGCTATGCGGACCCACGGCGTAGGCTACGCCGTCGATTCAATGCAGAGGTAAAAATCAGCCTAAAGGCTTTAAGTCTGGTTTATACTTCTGCATTGACCCTACATGGACTTGAGCTCTACATACCTCTGCATCGATGTGTCAACGTAGCTCTGCAGTACTACTCCGAAACACTTGAGGGCAGTGTAGTCTCTCTGATAGTCGGGTCGCCTGTTTCCGGTCCTGCTAAGTTTTCTGTTTACTTTTCCACAGAGATTCAGAGCGTGTTCTGTTAATCTACAGCTGATACATGTTGCTGTTTATCACACAGACATGATTACATGTAGAATAGAGAGGAGACAGAGGACGTAATGAAATATATAGACAATGGACGGAAATTCAGGAAGTGCTGTAAAGGCAGGAAACACAAAGACATCGAGTGGACCAATCACAGGGCTTGCGGTTCATGTCGTTAAGACATGTAGTTGCATTTTGGAGGAGGTGCACTTCAGGCTATTGAAAAAAGAGCAACACAGACCTACATGGTCAATTCGACCCAGAAGTATAAACCAGGCTTTAGAAGTTTTCTGGAGCTACATTTAGCACGTGACCTTTCAGCTGACCTTGTAAATCTGATTCAGGTCAAAGGGAGAATACTCGTCTGTACTGATATTGCAGTGTTTGAGTTTCCTCTCCCAACTTGAATATGTTAAACCCAGACACACCTCGTATATTCCTCAGCTGTCAGTTGTCTTGGTGTTCTCTCCGTTCAGAGAAACGCAGACATCGACGTTTTGTTTGAAATCAGAAAAGTGGAGCTCAGTGTATATTCATGCTTCTGACACAGAGCAGACTAGATGACATAGCTCTGTTTACGACTCTCTGCTGCTGCAATGTAAGGTCACAATGTATGTGTTCAGCCTGCTGAGTAAACAGTGAAGTCATGATTTACAGTGCTGTACACAACACTGTCACTGTAGATAAGGACTGTTTATTATGTGCTTATTTACAGCTCGCTGAGTACATTCATATTTTAAGTCTACTGTCTGACAAACAGTTTACAGCCTGGAATTACAACGAGCTGAGAGTTACATGTGCTCGCTGTACTGTGCCTCAGTGCGTCTGCTTCACATGAAACTCACAGTTAAAGCAGCACACCAGAGAGCATCACTATAAAGGTGGAAGACAGGAGGCTTTCTGGACAGGCACTTACAGACAGGTGAAAAGACTTCAATGTTAAAAAGGTGTTTTGATTACCTCCATATGCTTAAATGAAATAAGAGCCTTCACAAATCAAGTACAGGTTATTTCAAAGACATTTGTAAGAAGCTTTTAGAGCACTCAAGGCCCCTTTTGGATTCGACGAAATTTGGGAGTTGTGTCAGTGCTAGTCAGAAAATCTGCAAGGCTGCAAAAAGCATTAAAGTCCAGACATTTAAATTCAAATGACATCATGTTGAGATAAAACAGAAGTTGTAGCAGGGAGTCGATGCAGCTGTGTCACCATCAGACATTTCTGGCCTTTATGTTTCATGTGAAAGTAGTTTGCTGAGTGCAACAATTCAGGATTTGAGGATGTCTTCGATTGGCAAACACAAACAGCTCTATCAGGTCAGATCACCAGAACTGTAGCTAAACAAACAGAGGATGCTAAAAGGGTTCAATTCTGACACTGGGCGGGGCTATAGGGCTGAACCTTACCCGGTGTTCAGTCACATCATTACCTCAGTAGCTGACTTCAGTAGTTTTTTTGACCGGAGGAACTTTACCCCTGAACTAGGGGGGGTAGTACTTTTCAAAGGTACCGGGACTTTCAGGGGGCGGGGCCTGCAATGCTGAACGTGTCTGATTGGTAGATTAACCTCAGTGTTTTTATTCCGCCCTCCGACCACAATAACATCACACACATCTGTTCACTTGATTTCTCTTTCTTTCATTAGTTTTTATTTTTTCTATCTTTTTTGTATGTGTGTGTACTTTTCAAAAGAAGAAGCTGTGATTCTCTTGATTTAGCAGCTTGTAACAGTAGTCTTCTCTCAGCCCACCGTGAATGCGTCTCTCCCGGTGTTCCGGTTTTAAAAGTGACCCTGTAAACTGGAGACCTTCAGCTGAACGTGTCAGTGTTTGTGGAGTTTACACAGCTGTTGAAACACAGAGGGAGTTCCTGGGAATGCAAACTAGTTTAGTTTTTATTAAGATTTCAAAATATCCTCATCAGATATTTAATGATCGTCTAAAGACGTTTATGAGGGATGCATCCGGCTGAAAGTCTCCAGTTAACAGGGTCGCTGTTTAAACTAAACCGGCCGATCTCTGCCACGGCTTTTAGAGTTCAAAAGGATTTTAAAGCCATGTTGAAACGTCTTTGCTACTCGTGCTTATCTCCTCTCACGTGTTGATTCAGTGAATCCATCTGTGATGAAATATAGCACCATCTAAAACAGAGCCAGCTGAGTCTCTTCATGCTAACAGGCTAACTGTTGTGTTGCGCATAATGATACCTGCCTGTCCGTCTGCTTCTATGGTGTCATCTGTGATGGATTTATTCGTCTTTGTTTTACTGCCCTCTATTGGTCTGGTGGTGTAGTGCATTTACTTTTTTTTCTCCATACGTCACTGGCCTGATTTGCACAATCTACCCGGGACTTCAGCCCACGGTCGAAATGCAGACAACAATGGGGGCACAGGAACCTTTTAGTTCAGGGTAAAGTAGTTCTGGGGGCTAAAAGACCCTGGAACTCTTGGTTGAAACACACCTTACCTGAAGAGCGTAAGCAGCAGCTGGGTTTGTATGGGTGTTAGTAGATCTGTGAGGTATGATGGGTGAGTCTATGTTGAGCTTTGATGAGTTAGAAGTACAAAATCAATCCTATACCTAATCGGTAGCCAGTGAAGGGATGTGAGAATGGGGGTGATATGGTCTTGTCTCTTGGTGTAGACACTGAAGAAAACACAAAACCTAGCAGCTGAAAGCAGAGTGAAAACATGCTCTACAAGAAAGGTCACTAAACTTCATAGTTAAGATATTTTGGGGATTTACTAGACTACTAAATTCAGATACAAGCAAACAAGCAATCTGGTTTCTTCAACTTTCACTCAGGAGAAAAAAATCTGCCTTTAAAATTATAGGAAAGAATGATTTGATATTTATTGTGAAAATTATCGATATTGACCGATATGAAAATGTCATTGTGATAAAATTGTTCAATATCGCCCAGATCTATCTGCATGGACTGCAGGATTCAACCAATTCCCGACCAGAGCAACAACAAAAAAAAATCCCCCTCCCTCAATCAGACACGTACTTCACATATCGGTCCATTTGTGGGTTGGTAAAAAAGAAGATGGGTCAATCAATCCTCTGCTTTCTGTGGGCTAACAGTGTCATCGAGCTCGTATTGATAAGCTGGACTTGCATTAACTGATCATTAACACAAAGCAGAGAGTGAAGATCCACTCGTTGACATGTCTCTGTGTTGTGTCGTTCTGCAGGTTGGAGACAAAGTGAAAGTGACCAAGATCAACGTGAACGGCCAGTGGGAGGGCGAGTGCAAGGGCAAGAGAGGCCACTTCCCCTTCACCCACGTCCGCCTGTTGGAACAGCAGCATCCTGACGAGGAGAGCTGAGGAACACACCTCCGCCTCCAGCACATCCCGCTCTCTTTCTGTCTGTTTTTCATGGGAAAGATCTCAACAAGCACACAGTGTATGGACCTATGAGCCCGTCAGGAGCTCCTGACCATGCAGAGACATGTTGGATGAAGAGATTACACTAAGGTCAGACTGGTATCAATCAGTTAGCCTATCTTATCTTCAGAGTCAGAACAAAGCACAGTGCCTCTACTGGTTTCCTCCTCCACTACAGCCGCCAAGCCTGCAACTACATATATCTTTGTTTTCTAATAGATAACAGCATTTTATTTTCCTTTGATATTTATAAATGCTACATGTCAAAGTTTTATAGATCTGTCGTATGGAGGCTGAATTGTCAAAGGAACAAGTTAGCTCTGCTGAGTCAAGAGGAACACGTAGAACAACATCTTCAAGAACTACAGAGGATTTAATGTCTCCTGACAGAGCAGGCATAGAGGCAGGATGCTGTTTCAGGTCGCCTTCCCACCAAACTTGATTCATTGATCGGGTTTGCTCCATTTCACCAGTTTCAAAGCTGGGAACTGGTCCAGTTCTTGTGCCACAGTTGTGTTTAAGCTGAACACAGGGTTTAATCATGAATTCAACTCAAGTTAGCGTTAAATTCAGTCTGTTGTTTGCACTAAAGGCTCGTTTATACTTCTTCAGAAGTATAAACCAGCCTTTAGTGCACCACATATTTGTGCGTCCGTGTCCGTGTCGTGCAGCAATTCCCCGCCGAAACACTTGAGGGCAGTGTGGTCTCTCTGATAGATGGTCGCCTCCTTCCGGCCCCGCTACGATCTTTACTTTTCCACAGAGATTCAGAGCGTGTTCTGTTAATCTACAGCTGATGCATGTTGCTGTTTATCATACAGACATGATTACATGAAGTATAGAGAGGAGGAGATGAAATACACGGAATCCCGGAAGTGATGTAAATGCCGGAAATTCAATTTGGCCGAGCGGACCAATCACAGAGTTTGCAGACTGCGTCAATTCTACGCGTAGAAACATTTTGGAGGAGGTGCACGTCAGCTACGTGCGTAGGCCGCGTGGAGTTACGCGGACCTCCGGCAAAGGCTATGTCGTCGATTCAACGTAGAAGTATAAATCAGGCTTAAAGGAACCAAACTGCAGATGTAGAATACCCCTTTTCAACCGAGGCAGTTTCAGGGCCGGTTCGGAGCCGGTGCTCAATTGAGATCCATTTTTTCGTGTTTCGACTGCGAGTGAACCGGCTCCTGGTCGGGAAAACCGGTTCCAGAGCGGCTCCAACTCTTTGCTGGGCTAGAATTGCGAACCGCTTACGTCAGGGGCGAGGTTGCCTTGATGAAAAACACAAACCGAACGTGTTTCCGCCATCGTCCTGCAGCGAAAAAATCAAAGAGACTAATGGATTCCAAGGCAAAGCAGTGGTCGGCCGAGGAGGCAAGCTGCCGTTGTCCGCCATTGTTGTTGTTGTGAGGGGAAGGTCGCGCTAGCGCTGCTGGGCAGTCACGTAAATCTGACATCATGACGTGTTTCTTCCACGGGCTGGAGCGGGCGGAAAAACAAACGGGTGCCGTGTTGGTTCGCAAGTTCAACCAGCTTCAAACCAGCGTGAGCACCAGCCAGGAAATACAACCTGGTTCACGTCGGTCGAAAAGAGGTAGAAGAGACCTCTGGGGCGGGAAGTTTGGGACTGCTTTTTGATGCATCATCTTAAAGAAGTGGATCAGTTTTAAAGAAGTGGATCAGTTTTAAAGAAGTGGCTCAGTTTTAAAGAAGTGGATCAGTTTTAAAGAAGTGGATCAGATTGAAAGAGGATCATTTTAATATCATGGAAGACTTAAGACAGGAAGGAAACCGTCAAGTTAAATATTGGTAAAGTGTCAGTTTGAATCCAGAACCAGCAGTATTCAGCGCTGATGACTGATTATCAGTCCATCTGTAGTTTACATGCCTCCAGCCCAGTATTGAAGTCTGCTCTACTCACACACACACACAGACACACACACACACACACACACACACACACACACACACACACACACACACACACACACGCCACACACCACACACCACACAGAGCACAGAGTCTGGTCTTCCCTTCCAGTGGTATCTGTGTATCACCGCCCACTTCTTTTCATTCATACACAGACAAGAAAAAAAAAATCGATCACAGACAGGAGACCAAACACTCGGCTCCTCTCCCAGAATCATGACTCAGAGAGTTTCTGTAGAGCCAGACGGTGAACCTCGGAGTGAAAACAAGCAAAGACTTTTCCTCAAGACTCGGCCTGCTGGAGGACAAACACAGTCCTCCTCCTCCAACTTACCACACCCACACTACAAACCAAGCCCTCTTTTTTTTTTTGTACTAAAAGTGATGATTGACTATATCCACACACCTTACATGCCAAAACATTCTTTTATTCTTGTCCTTTTTGTTACCAGAGACTGTACACGTGTTGTTTCTGTGCTCTTTTAAACACTACTCAGCAGCAGACTTGTTGTCTTCAGCTGCAGCAGAACAAACTCAGCATCTGTACAAGGAGGGAGACAAAGATCCTGAGGCTGTTTGTAGACGAGGAGAAAGGTGGAGGTTTTATTTTTGGCATCCAGCAGGTTCTTTATGACGCTTTGATCTGGAGATAAAACCTGCCCTGGAACACTAGTGCTGCTGCGTTTGCAGAACCAATATGATGTAACATCTTGTCGAACAAGACGCCCAAAGCTGCTCAAGGTTTATCGTTTCTTATCAACATTTTGGAACATATGCTACACACCTTTTTTTTAACACACTGAGCTTTATTTGAAAGGATTATGATACCAATGCTCGTGTAGTGATAACACCATCAGTGAGCCTCTGTTGGTTCTTTTTGTTCTTTTTTAAAGTGGATGCTGAGCACATGAAGCCCTGAGGTCCGGCCCTCTTCAAGCCTTGTTCAAACACTTTTTATTAGGGACACTGTGATGCATCAGTATTGACCAATATCTTTGGATGATCTCCTTTAACACTCACACACACATGGTCTTCTTTTCTCGATGGGTGCCTTAAAGACATCCAGCACGGTCACCCAGCCTGCTGAGCTTCATAATAAAACCAAACTACACAATAAAGCACTCCATTAATCTTTGAATTTTGCATTCCTGAGCTGAATGTCACATTTAGACATTGAAAGTTCGAAATCATCAAAACGTAGGCACAGCAAATCATTAAATCGAGATATACACTACCAGTCAAAAGTTTGGACACACCTTCTCATTCAAGGGTTTGCATTTATTTTAATTATTGTAAACACTGTAGATTAATACTGAAGACATCAAAACTATGAAAGAACATATATGGAATTATTGAATGAACAAAGAAGTGTTAAACAAAGCAGAATATGTTTTCTATTTTAGATTCTGTAAAGTAGCCCCCTTTTTCCTTCATGACAGCTTTGCACACTCTTGGTATTCTCTCAGTCTGCTTCATGAAGTGGTCTCCTGGAATGGTTTCTAATTAACATGAGCCTTGTCAAGAGTTCATTTGTAGAATGACTTGCCTTCTTAATGTGTTTGAGACCATCAGTTGTGTTGTTCAGAGGTAGGGTTAGAACACAATGGATAGCTTTATTTGACTACTGTTGTAATCCAGATTATGGTAAAACCAGATTATTTCATAGTTTTGATGTCTTCAATATTAATATACATGTTGAAATAATTAAAATAATTAAAAACCATTGAATGAGAAGGTGTGTCCAAACTTTTGACTGGTAGTGTATTTAGTCATTATAATTCCTGTGGTGTTCATGTGCCGGATGATATCCCACCAAATGTCAAAGAAATGGAAGAATCCTGTTTTTCTTTGCTGTTTTTTTCACATTTTAAAATTGATGGAAGAAAAAAACCCAGAAGTGTTAATGTGACACCATTTAAGAGTGAGCCTGTGACTCTTCCTGTAACCAGGTTTATAAAACAGGCGTAAGTGCAGTGTATGTACATTTGTACTAACATACATTTTTATCCAGCACATCCATGATATCCTGAGATGTAGTCTGAGTTTACAAAGTGTTGACATTTCCCCCGTTTATGTTATTGGGACTCAAATTTAGGGGAATTATTTTTTGTATGCCACATAAACGTCATATTTGTTTTACCTTGATGTGTATGTTGAGAAAGCTGAGCTACACCTATAGGTCATATAAAGCCCTCTGTATATTCATAAATACTTGCAGTTAATGTAAGTCCACATTTTAATTTGTAATCTTATGTTTTGAACAAATATTTCTATTTTTAACTCGATGTGAGAATGTGTGGCTCAGACAGATTTGTGTAACTGAGGGTGATGGCAAGGCTGCAGCTGTGAACCGTGCTGATGTTTTCATGATGTTTCATTTGGTTAGTGAAATGACAAAAGGGTGTAAATGCTTAACAATACTTCAGTGCCAAAAATGACATCTTCACACTGCTTTGTTTTTAAATAAAATATCTGACACCCAAACGCTCGTGATTTACCCTCAAAAGTGACAGAGAAACTCACAAAATCTTTACAGAAGCTGTTATAGATTTCTGAAAAATGATGCAACACATTAATTGATTATGAAAATGTTTTCAGCTTTATTTCCTTTTGATAAAAACTCTTAAAGTCAATCCAACAGTTGTAAAGTGAGCTGAAAATGTGTTCAAATATTTCCAAAAACATCTTCATGTGACGTTAAAATGACCAGTTTTATTATTCATGTAGACATGCATTAAAAACACACTCTAATGTATTGTGAGTCATAGATATTGAATTGTGACCAGTGTTTTCAGCCTTTATGCAAAGTGTTTACGTCTTTCAGTCAGATGTACAACAGTGATTTGTTTTCTTTCCAGGTGATATCCTTTCATATGACATGTTGAATTAAAACTGTAACTCAGCTGTCTCACAGCAGCTAAAGACCAATGAATACTTTGTTTATTTTCATAAATGCCACTGATGATGCCAAGATGTGCACCTTATCTCCCCCACAGCTCGAGAAAACTGCCCCTCCTTTCTTTGCATTTTCCGTGTCTTTCTTTGTCGCTTACGTGCCATTCTGCTACTTTGAGGAGCACCAGATCAAGCCAAAATAGGATGTTTTTTTCTGAAGAGAGATTGTACAATGTGTCAAAGGTCTATTAAAGCAAATTATTTGAAGTTGAAACTTTCCGTTTTTTACTTTCTGAAGCATGTATTGTGTTAATAATATACCTGCTCAATAAAACATATACCTAATTGTCAGTTTGGGGCTTTCTTTACTGTCTTTATATGATGAGAAGTCTAAATCAATCAATCTTTATTTGTAAAGCACCAAATCACAACAAACGTTATCTCAAGACTCTTTTACAAACAGAGCAGGTCTAGACCACTCTATGTCAAATTATGAACAGAGACCCAACACCAAGACAGGATAAGACTCAGTCTGACCCCACCTCAATCCAGCATTACACCTCACAGTATTTAGCTAGTTACAGCGGAGAGGAAAAACTTCCTTTAACAGGCAGAAACCTCAAGCAGAACCAGACTCATGTTAGACAGACATCTGCTGAGACCGAGTTGGGTCTGGAAAGAGGGATAGAGGAGAATAAGAGAGAGAGAGGGAGCGGTGATAGTAAAGGAGGATGATCATCAAGGATGACCCGTTACACTCTACTCTCACATGTGATGTTAAGTGGGTTCAGCTTTTTCAGATCTAGACTCTCATTCTGCCTATGCCCAGATGAGAACCTTAAACTAGAACCTGTTAACTACGAGAGAATTCAATCAATCCATCAATCAATCTTTATTTATATAGCGCCAAATTACAACAAATGTTCTCCTCAGACTCTTTCCAAACAGAGCAGGTCTAGACCGTACTCTATGTTCTATTATTAACAAAGACCCAACATCAAGACAGGATAAGATCCAGTCCCATCTTACAGACAGGACTCAGTCTGACCCCACCTTAATCCACCATGAGCAGAGCACTTTGCAGCATTTAACAAGTTACAGTGGCAAGAACAAACTTCCTTTAACAGGCAGAAACCTCCAGCAGGAACAGACTCATGTTAGACACACATCTGCTGAGACCGTGTTGGAGAGAGGGATAGAGGGAGATGAAGAGAGAGAGAGATGATAGTGGCGAGCATGTCCACAGCAGCAGAGATCCACAGGGAACCTACGAGACAAGGGAGCTCAGGGACTCCAGAAAGGTCTATGGTTAGTAACTTTAATGGGACAGGAAGAGTTAAAGTAAGAGTCAGGCAGAGAGAGGAGAGAGAGGGAAAGACGGGATCCCAGTGTGTCAGTCTAAGCCTATAGCAGCATAACTAAGAGCTGGTCCAAGCCTGATCCAGCTCTAACTATAAGCTTTATCAAAAAGGAAAGTTTGAAGCCTAATCTTAAAAGTAGAGAGGGTGTCTGCCTCCTGGACCCTGACTGGTAGATGATTCCAAAGGAGAGGGGCCTGATAACTGAAGGTTCTACCTCCCATACTACTTTTAGGGACTTTAGGTACGACCAGCAGGCCTGCATGTTGGGAGCGTAGTGTTCTAGAGGGGTAATAGGGCACTATGAGCTGACGGATAGTAGTAGTTGTAGCAGCTGGAGTCTGGCACATCCACAGCAGCAGAGATCCAGAGGAACCTACGAGACAAGGGAGCTCAGGGACTCTAGAAAGGTCTATGGATAGTAACTTTAATGGGACAGGAAGAGTTAAAGTAAGAGACAGACAGAGAGAGGAGAGAGAGGGAAAGACAGGATCCCAGTGTGACAGTGTGTCAGTTCCCCTGGCAGTCTAAGCCTATAGCAGCATAACTAAGAGCTGTATATATGTGTGTGTGTGTGTGTGTGTGTGTGTGTGTGTGTGTGTGTGTGTGTGTGTGTGTGTGTGTGTGTGTGTGTGTGTGTGTGTGTTTGAGGGGGGTCTATGGCAGCGGTTCACATAGTGTTGGTCGAGACCCCTTGGGGGGTTGTGAGACACAAATAGGGGGGTCATGAGATGTCTTCCAGAATCTAAAAATAGTCAATTTTACCCATTATAGTAAAAAATATCCACAAAACTAGTAGCTACATTTAAAATAAAACCTTGAAAATAGACACATGCTCATATAGGTAGGGTCATTTTCTGCAGACCAGCTAAATGAAGCCACATTGAGTCACTTTGAGGGACAGTGAGGTTGCAAGTCTTTGACACCTATATTTTGGGGGTTGTGGGCTGAAAAGTTTGGAACCCCTGATCTAAAGTTGTGATACTGTGAAATGTTTGTAAAAGAAAAAGGCAGGACTTTGCTGGGAGAAACAATAGCAGGTGAAACAAATTACTTTCAGGTAAAACAGATATTTGTTTTTGGGACTTGGTCACTGTTGTTCATGAATGTAAGAGGGTTGTATGATTATGAGCCTGTTTATGGTTAAATATTAAATCAGCTAGTTAACATTTGAGGGGTGGACATCGAGGCGGTGCCAACCTACAAATACTTCACAACTTCTTTGTGGACCAGAGAAACAGCAGCAGTGGACGGCTCGTCTCTCTGCGCTGCAGGACTGAGAGATACAGAAAATCATTCATCCCTGCAGCCATTAGGCTTCATAACTCTCTAGCCAATGGGAGATGAGCTGACAGACACCTGAATAACTTGTTTGGTGTGATTTTTATCATTTTATCTGACAGACACCTGAATTCCTCCCCTTGGGGGATTAATAAAGTGCATTCTATTCATTGTATTCTGTGCTATTCTATTCTATTCTATTCTATTCTATTCTAAATGTAATGTTATTTTTTGTACCCTGAATAAATGAGTTACTGCACCTGAAGACAAAGACTGATGAATGTGTTTTGTATGAGTCCTTTGACCCCCAGTTTGTCTTTATTTATTGAGGCACTCTCCCTGAGGTTTATTCCTGGACTTGCCAGGAGCGTGTAGGCGTACATGAAACCCGCTGCCTGCGTGGGTTTCCCGGATGGAGCAGCGCCGCCATCTTTACGCCAGAGCTCCCGGTGGGTCTTCGGTTCAGCGGAGCGACAGAGCTGGTGCTGATCCACCAACAGGAACCTCCGAGCAGCAGCTAATCTTCCCTTTACGACGGGACGCCAGTTGCAGTCCCCCACACGAGCACCATGACGGACCGAGAGGACCTAGTTTACCAGGCGAAGCTGGCCGAGCAAGCGGAGAGATATGACGGTAAGGTGAAGGAGCAGCACTGCAGCCCCTCTGCGCAGGGGGCTTAATGCAGGTAGACCAGTTCACATGGATCTGTTGGGCGAGAGACAAAATGGCGGAGATTTCTCCCCCAGAATGAGCCAGTAACCGTTCAAGTTAACGGCTCCAGCTCACCGGGAGTAGCGGCTGGAGGTTAAGAGGAGCTGTCGGTGTCTCCTGTCTGGGTGGAGGTTTACATTCAGCTCATGTTAGTTAGCTGACAGGAGATATCACTGATAACTAGCTGAATAGCCTTTCTTCAGCCACGACACGCGTCACACAAACTATTCACAAATACAGCGGTGTGCCGCTTCACAGAGGACAGGACTTCTACCTTCTCTGAACGTGTTTCATATATTAAACCAGCTCTCAACGGAGGGCTCCCTGTAGAAACATATATTTACTAACTTGTCTCTAGTTAACGCTAATGCACCGCTCCCTCTCAACGTATAGACCCCTGAAAGCGAACTGACGCGCCTGCGGACTCGCTCCTATTCATTGTGTATTGCACGCGGCAGACGCGCTGCTCAAAGAATGCTGCATTTGATTTGCAGCGACGCAAAGCGAACACTTTCTGCAGCGTTTCTCCCTCACAACGTTACCATCATCCATTTTTAGAGAACGGAGCTATATATTTAGGTAAACTCTCACATGGGAAGTCGTTTAGTTGGAGAAGTCTAACAGATTCAGCTGGTGAGGATGCGTCCACGCGTGTTTTGGTAGAGTGGTCCAGTCTGGCAACCTGTTAAAGCTAATGAAAACTTACATTTGATGGAGTTTAATGGATGATATTCAGTGCAGGCCGGATTTAAGACTTAGAGTGCTTTGTTATCCACTTGTTTAATGTGTTAGTATAATGCTGGACAAACCGTCACTACAGTTAAACTGGACATATTCAATAAGATGTCATGCTGCTGTAATGGGTCCTTTGATTAATACTGCAACAACAATGGTGACCCAGAATGGGCGGGGCTAAAACAATGGCTGACATGTGATTTGTTATTGAACAACAGTCACCGACTGAAGTTAAGCTTTAATAAACTAACTCCATGGAAACGAGTGATAGGAAGTTTAAACCCACTACCTTAGTGAGTCTTTGACTCTTTATTTACCTAATGTCTTTACATGTTTGTTGATACTACTTTTATCTATCAGTCTGCTTGTTTATAATACATGTCAGATCAGCTCAATCTAACCTCACTCAAGTACATTTACATTACATCTTGTTTACCATGACATGCTTATCAATGTGAGGATGTGGTGTAGATGATAGACTGTATACACAATGGACAGCGTCACTCCACCTTTTCCCATTGTACAGTTTTGAAGCCATAATATCTGGTTCCAGAACGCTGCCATCATGTAAATTTTCCTGCAGCCAGAGTCTGCGCAGTAGGGAATTTGTGTGTTTCCACGGTAACAAGCTCCGCCCTACAGCGTACCATCCCGAGGTCCTACGTAGTTTCTCTCTACAGCAGCTTTAAATCAAAGTAAATCTGGATGTAAAACCCCGTTTTTTAACATCTAATAACTAACGAAAAATACACTTTTCAGAAAAAAGAGGCCTTGAACACAAAACAGTCAAATACTAACTACATATCACCACAGCATACGGATGAGAGAAACATTCGTACGACTTGTATTTATTTTTTAAAGTTTGACTGCTCCCCCATTCAAATGAATGGGGGAGACATAGTTTTTGACCTATACTGCAGCCAGCCACTAGGGGGAGCAGTTTTTGTGGCAGCCTCACTTCCACCTGAGCAAGATAACGTCTATTTTCTATACAGTCTATGGTAGGGACTCACAGCAGCATCCACTGCTCGTTGAGTAGAGTAAGAACGATACATGCTTTCACGTCAGTCTCCAAAAGTCTCCATTTAACACCAGAAAAAGTCTCTAGATTTGTCGCTGGTCTCTTTTTTGAAAAAGAGCCGCTAGAGGGGTCTGAACACTCGCTAAATATAGGCACAAAGTCGCTAAGTTGGCAACACTGGTTTAGAAAGCTCCCAACTAGTATTGAATATTCTGCCCTCAGGAAACACAGAGAGGCCCCTTCCACTCACCCTGTCTGGATTCTATTTCTCATAACTACCTGCTTACTGTACATTATCCTGACTTCTAACTACTTGATTAAAAGATCATTTTATTGATCCGAGCTCTGCGCTTCACACACCTTTAAAAATAAATGAGGCAAATGTCTCAACTTTGAACCCTGCTGCTATGATCACCACCGCTCATGATTCATAGATCGGTAACTCAAAGTTTGTCTCACCTCCTCCTCTCCTTGATAACAAAGCTGGACAGGTTCCAAGATGTAAATATCCATGTTGTTAAGCCTGCCGCATTAGCACTGAAACTAGTTTTTCCAGACTAAATGTGTCTGGACTAGTGATGGGCAAATGAAGCTTCATGAACCAGTAGTTGTATTTTTTGACTCCTCTAGATGGCGCCCTTGGTTTAAAAATAAAGGCTCAATGAATGGTAATTCAGTGTGCTTTCAAACCTTTGTTGAACAGAGAGCGCCATCTAGAGGAGTCAAAAAAATACAACTACTGGTTCATGAAGCTTCATTTGCCCATCACTAGTCTGAACTCTTTTCCGTGGATTGATTTGACATGATGTGTGATTAGTTTGTCTCTGGTGTTGATCATGTTAGTGAAAGTTAATAACCGCTGTCAAGGGGTTTGGACCAATCGTAATCAAGCATCTAACACAGCTGGAAGCTCAGTAGGAAAGCCAGGTAATAAATGATATTAACTAATAGAATAATTACTGGTGTAAGCCATAGACAGGATGGCGTTGGGATGGATGAGCCTTCCTGCAGTTGTTGTTCATCAGCTGTAATATTGAACATTTTCTCTTAATTGACTGACTGTTCCATCCTCACTAAAGTGTGCACAGCTGCTCCCAACGGCACATCCTTCATTGTGTAACGTGTCAGAGCAAGACACAGACCAAACATGGCAGCGCATCAATTTATTCCCGTATAACACATGTGCTGTGTACACAAGGAGGCTGGTGGAGAACCAGGGAACAATATCTGTAATAGGAAAAACAAACTGCAGGAGAGACGCTCTGAAGCCAAGTTTTAATATCAGGGTAATTTATCTCTCAGCACAAAGTCATTTCACTCAAGCTGCTTCTTCTCCCTTTGTCAGGGCAACACACCCCGCAAACACACGCCAAAGGGATGTGATTCACCTTTATCGGTCTGTAGCTTTATACTCAGTTGGTGATTAGGTCTGATTAATATTTGAAAATGCAGATAAATATATTGAAGTCAACATCTGCAGGGTTTGAAGGTCCCTGAAATATCAATCACTGAGCATGAGCCACAAACATCAGTGCTGCACCGTCTTCATTAATGAATCAATCATATTGGAACGTCCAAACAGTGATCGACCAATCATATCGTGTTGTCCGTCTGTAAGCAGGACAGGAAGTAGCTTTAGTCAGCCATTTGGAGTTATTTTCCTACAAGGGCTGCTTTCTGTTTTGTCTGCAGCCTCTCCCCTAACACTGTGAAAATAAAGAACCACAAAGAGTGTTAACCATCTGAGACCAGAAGTTCACACATTTCTTCTCGTCGGTATTCATTGAATAATTGTTGTTGTTTAACCTGTCTCAAGCATGGCATGGTTACAATGTGTTAAAGGAGATAGATGAGTCATACACTTGGTGTCCACTGCACACTGCTGTTTGAGTTTTGGCTGTGCAGTATCCAAGAGCATCAGTGACACCTCGATGTGAGGCCGGCTGGACTCTTACTGTGGATCTGGTCTGTGTTCAGGCTGGTCTTTTCTGTAGGTTCACATTCACCTGATGATTTTAGTCATGAACAACAATATTAACTGTCCGTCACAAGCGGCAACCTCCGGTCTCAAAATATGAAGCCCATGCGGAAGTGTGATAAACTGCAGTTCATTGAGTGTCCACTTGAGGCTGGTTGCAGAAACACTGGAAACCACATACACACCAATTCAAAAAAGACGATCTTCAGAGCAGAAATAAACATGTTTACAGCCTGGTTCAAAAAACAGCTTGGCTCTAAGTAGCTAGTTTCTCTATCGGCACACACTGTACGGGGGGGCGATTGTTTTCTAACGGGACGGTTCAGAAGATATTAAGATTCCGAGTTTTTACCCAAATAAGGACATGACTTGACTCCCGGACGGGAACACATAGCTGTTGGCTAGGACGCTCAAACCCCGTCCCTTTAGTCACACTTTGCCTGGTTGAGTTCTGCATTTCCAATATGGCTGCCGCTGTCGGTATAGCTTCTAAACAGCGCTCAGGAACAGATGATTGACGTCAAGGATACTACGTCCATATTTTATACAGTCTATGGTCTGTCACGATGGTCTCTTGACTATTAACATCCTTTGTGTTGTATCATTGAAGAGCACGTAAAACCCAAGCACCTGTTTCTCAAAGTGGACTTACCAAACCCACCTCCACCTAGAGCTGGGCGATATTGAAAATGAAGTTATGGCGATAAAATATTTCATATCGGTCGATATTGATAATTACCATGATAAATATCAAATCAGCATTTCATTTAAAAGTAAAGTCAGATGTTTGCTCCTGAGTGAAAGTTGAAGACAGTTTGTTAGTTTGTGTCTGGATTAAGTTTTCTGATGAATGACTTGAATCCATCATTTCTGACGGCGCTAACAGGAAGCAGGTTTTTTGTGTAAAATGAGAAGTTGTTTCCCACAGTGCAGTGAATGCATCACGGTTATTCAGTGTTCAGTTGTCCTACGGTCAAGGTGGACATTCAATGTGTTCACAGCAGAAGTAGTCTCTGTGCTCTTCCTTTACCCACATCCTGAAAGTATATTTAATGAAGTTTATTAAGCTAAAAGTTAGAGTCAACTCAGTGTCAGACTAACGACTCTGCTTTGAGCTGGGAGGTTTTGAGTTTTCTTCAGTGTCGCTGTCGCTTGTTTCAGCTGTGTTTACATTTCGCTCCGAACGTCTTTAAGCCCCGCCTACCTCTCACCCTGCAACATGATTGGCTGTTCAATGCAGTCGTCTTCTTTTGTCTAATGTTGGGTGGCAACTATCATCTCAGACACAATAGTGCCCCCTTTCCAGTGATTAGGAGGTGTAATTACAGGTTTATTTAAATCAAATTTTTAACAAACATTTGTCATATTGAATTCTCTCCCAGCACTACCTCCATCAGTGCAGCGCTGTCTGGACTGTTGTGTTGCAGGGCTGAGCAGCTGCTGTAGCAGTGATGCAGTTTGGTTGAAGATTAATCATACGTAGGTTTGCTTGCTAAAATGCTTGTTAAACAAACTATTGCAAAAAGACTTGTCAGCACTTGGCTGATCTGGACATGTTGGCCCATGGAAATAGTAGAAATATGAATGCTGGTACGGCTAATTGATACTGATTGTTAAGGTCACCAGCTTCTTCGTCCTAAAATATACACGAATCAATGAAACATGCATCTGTTATGAATGTCTCTAAAAATCAGGACTAACAGCACCTTGGATGTTCTGTTTTCTAGGAGGAATAGCGAAGTACTTGAACAGCAACGTCCTTGGTTTGACTGTGACCAGAATAGGGATCGGAATTGATAAGATTCTTTTGATACCAATGCCATTATGCATTCAGCTAATCAATCCAATTCTTTATCCATTCTCTTATCAACTCCTGTGGATTTTCTACTGGGACATGCATACCTTAAGTGCTCTGCTGAGACGGGAAGTTCTTGTTCACTGGTGTTCTGGTTTAAAGAGTGACCCTGTTAACTGGCAACTGTGGCTGTCGTATTTACAACAGCTTTGCAGAGCTCTCTCATGGATGCCATTAGGTTTTCATTGAAGATGTATTAATGAGCATACTTTGTCATTATATTGACATTTTTAAAGCTGCTGTGAGGAACTTTTGTTTCGTATCAATTCTGGCGCCCCCCTTGTGGACAAAGTGATACCTCTTATCTCTTGTCCTAAACATGCAAAAGTAATGTTTTCAACAAAAGCCTCATCCTGTTGTGTTCAACAGTCAACTTTATCAGGCAATGTGATTATTTTCCATAAAAACAGTCAAATAAAGGCTGTTTCTGAAGCAAGATGTCCATCATCTGGTCTGGCACCTACCCCCTCAGGGCGGTTTCAGGCATTAAAAATTACAACAGAGAAGGTGTCAGTGTTGCTGCTGATGGACTTGTTTGCTATTGAGGGTTATAAAGAGGCATCAGTATCATTTTCAGTCTGTTTCTCAGCCAGTTCAAAACTCCTCACAGGGCCTTTAAAAAACTTTTATTTAACCTTAATTAACCAGGTTGGTCCCGTTGAGATCAAAGATCTCTTTACCAAGGGAGACCTGGCCAGACAATAATCAATTCACAAGGACTCTTGGTGTTTGAACATTAGACTATAAATAATGGACGTAGTATCCGTGACGTCACCCATCTGTTTCTGAAAAGCTGTTTTGAAGCCAATCGGTGGCGGCCATATTGGAAATGTTGAACTCGACCTAACTGCTGTCGAGCGAGTGTGACGTAAAGAGGCGGGCTTTGAGCCTCCTAGCAAACAGCTACAGTATTCAGTCAAGTCAGCTGTGCCTCATAATGGGAAAACTCAAATCTCAATATCTTCTAAATTGCCGCATTATGAAAAAAATTCACCCCCGTACAGTGTGTGCCAATCAAGAAATGAGCTATCCAGACTACACTCTACACTTAACTCATTGGTTCCAGCTACTCGTATGCCTAATATTGTGTAGTTTAGTTTCCTCCTCAGTGACAGAAAAGAAAAGACAAAGATGATGTGCTAAAACGCCTTGTTTTTTTGTAAACAACTCAAAGATATCAGTTTTCTTGTTATTCTGAATGCATCTGATTAACCAGCCATGAAGTAATCATTAGTTGCATACAAATCTGTAGCAGCAGTATGATGATCATATATCAGTCATTGATGCTCAGTGAACAGTTTTCTCCCGGTGCAGAGCGAAGCTGTTTATAGCGTAGACCTCACAGGGAGCAGCTCTGAAGACAGGCTGTAGCGTTCTTTTGTAGCAACCCAAGGAGTTGGTTTCCATAAGAGGGTTCAGGAGCTGCTCGGTAGAAGGAGCTATTTTAGGCATCCCTGGCTCAGGGTGTGAAAGTCTCATTCATTTTGCCTAAAGACAATTTAACATTATTCACAGTTCAAGGTCTTCTACAGCTGAGGTCAGCATCATATGAAAGATTCACAGCTCCCTTCTGGTTCTCTGATTAAAAAAACTGAAGCAAGAGGCCTGTGTGTATTAAAACTACAACTCCCAGAGTGCACTTTGTCCAGAAACATCCGGTCAACACACCTCAGAATCTGCTACCACCGTCACTAACTACAGTTTAGAGGTGTTTTTTCGACCGCAGGGACTTTACCCCTGAACTACCTGTGCTTCGACCGGAGGAACTAGGGTCTAAATTAGTTCAGGGGTAGATAATCTCCCCCCTGAAAAGACCCTGCTTGGGGGGGTGTAGTAGTTTGTGGAGTTTACACAGAAGGAGTTCCTGGGAATGCAAACTAGTTTAGTTTTGTATTAGGATTTCAAAATATTATTTAATATATTTTTTTTTCTCCATACGTCACTGGCCTGATTTGCACAATCTACCCAGGACTTCAGCCCGCGGTCGAAACGCAGACAACAATGTGGGCACAGGAACCTTTTAATTCAGGGTAAAGTAGTTCTGGGGGCTACAAGACCCCGGAACTCTTGGTAGAAATGCACCTTAGGCTTAGAATAATGTGAATGATGAGAGAGAGAGAAAATCACAACCTGCTACTTTAACATCTTACAATCCCCCTCCATGACCCCGGTCCGTCCTGCACTCTGCTCTAAACCACAATGACCGGCCTTGTCTCCATGGTGACAGTGGAAAGTGACACAGATGCTAAAGGTTTAATGACCCGTGCAACCATCGCCACAATTACAGGCAAAACAGTTGTCAGTAAACAAAGTGAGAATCATGGCGGTGCAATGAAAAGCTACTATAGCGTTATGGCAACATGAGCGTTTACAGTCAACACAACACCAGAGACTAAAAGTGTCGCAATGATGGTGAGAGGTGGAAGAGACGGACGTGCAACTGTGATATGATGGAGGGAACTGTGCTGAAATGAAGTAATGGTTCTCAGGTCAACACTGACAACCAATCATGAGACATTCTTCTTCTTGACATTTAGTTATTAGTCGTAACCTGCATCTAGCACAATTTAAAGAAACATACACATTATTATTGTTTCATTAATGATTACAGTTAGATTGATCAGGTTTATTGGCCTGCTTTCTTACTAATCCCATGACTGTGTTGAATACTTGATTCTGATTGTTCCAAACAATCAATCCACAGAGTGTGACGAATCTATAACGTGTATAATTTCACCTCTTCCTGTTGACAATGTGGCAATAACTAGTCGTACTACCTAGGGATGGGCATTTCAAGCCAAAATACTATTCATCATCAGTTGAATAATCGAATAACCCCCCCCCCCCATATGCTCAGTCTCTGGAAATACGTGTGTAGTAGTGTGAGGTTCAGAAACTAAGAAAATCGCTGTGACTGTTGCGAATGTTTTCTTCTTCTTTTGCTGTTTAAAGCAGTTAGCATTCTTCTTCTGTTATTTAATGCGGTTAGCAAACAGCTTTAACACGCTCTGCAGCCACCGTCTGGTGGGAATACCGTATTACAACCAGGCACCGGATAAAACGATGAAAAGTTGTACTTTTAAAAGAAAGGTGAGAAAATATTTAAAGTAAGTCTTTGATTTTTTTACAAAGTGAACGAATATTCAAAAATCATTGCCCATCCTTACTACAGAGCAGACTCTGCTTTGCGTCAGGATCTTGTCTGCTCTGAAGAGATTGTATATTGTAGTATAATCACCCATTCACTATACATTATCCTTTACTGGTGCTAAATATGAGTTAGTGCCAGACACATCAGGAATTGATCAATGAAAAGCCATGAATCGGTGCATAATAGCACACGTAAATACAGGAAATACATTTTAGACCCCCACGTATCATGTGTTGTGGTCTAAGTTAATCTAACTTGATAAAACAAATTATTTATTGGCATCAAAGGCTGAGTTATACTTCTGCGTCGCCCCTACGCAGCAGGGGCTGACACGGACATGAGCACCACATACTTGCGTGTCCGTGATGCGCAGCATTCAGTTCAGTGTGGTCTCTCTGATAGCTGGTCACCTGTTTCCGGCCCCACTACAATCTCCTTTTACTTTTCCACATCGATTCAGAGCGTGTTATGTTAATCTACAGCTGATACATGTTGCTGTTTATCATACAGACATGATTACATGAAGAATAGAGGAGGGGATTAAATACACGGCCGATGAGCTGGGATCCCTGATGTGCTGTAAATACGGGAAACACAATGCAGCAGAGCACAGGGCTTGTGGTCCGCGTAGATTCTACGGGTAGTTACATTTTGGAAGAGGTGCACGTCAGCCTCTGCATAGGTACGTGAGCTACGCAGACCCCCGGCGTAGGCTACGCCGCAGATTAGAAGCAGAAGTATAAATCAGGCTTTACTCTGCAGATGGAGCTGAGGATGCAGATATTGTTCCCCTTAAATAGGACATGTAGGTCGTCTATGTATATATGCACCCCCTGCAGTGCACACTGTATGTTTTCCTGTTTGTGCCACATCCCTAATGAATGAATGGATGCATAAAGGTTGATGAAGAAGCAACTTATTACATCGACCGTGTTTATTGATGAGTGGCACTTTAATATGAGACTGAAATCCTGTGAACTGGAAAACATAAAAACCCATTCATGTCTAACTTTATTTGGTCGCAGCTTTAAAACTGTCAAACAGTTTGATCTTCTCATTGCTCTGAGATTTAAGTGCACAGTATCTTAACTACTCAGCAACCATGTTTAGTTTTAACAACTGGAAGCGCGTGCCTGATTCCCAGCATCTCAGCCACTTTAAATAATAACCACTGTGCCCAGTTAAGTTCCTCTGGACGCAGAGTAGTGAATGTGATTGGTTGCTTTATTACTGTAAACTTTGTAATGCTGAGAAAAAGTGTAAAAAGCCACAAAGAGGTCATGCGGTTTATTTGAGAGCAGGTTGGGCTGCAGGGTGAAGTGATCAGAGCAGCATAGTGCTCCTCCTGGCTTTCAACCAGCGTGTATCAGGTTTCTCCAGCGGGCTGCATCCAGCCCTGCTATTGGCCTCTGCAGATAACACCACCCTGTCTGCAAGGTAAAAGCCAGATGATTGACACTCAGCTCTTACCTCCGGGCTAGCTTTAACACAGGAGGTGTGACCGGTCTGTAGTTTATAGGTTATGTAGCATTGTTCCTTTCATTCGTGTGACATTTCACATTCAGCTTGTATTGTAGTGTGTATGCCACTGCGTGCCTCCTTGAGCTGATCCTTGTTGCTTGATTGAAGAGGCTCCGTAATGTCTGTTTCATGTCAGACTCCATGAAAAGGGTTTTTTGAATCCTCATAGCCGATCAATCTCTGGATTCTGTATTTACTCTCCACTTCCTGTCCCACTGCTTCACCTTGACCACGAGGGATTTAAAAGCATAAGATAGATGTCACATTGGCTCTAGCTGAGCACTCTGGTCGGCTACCCTTGAACGGTTCCTGGAATCGCTCTATACGTGACCATAGGAGGTGAATCTGTGCATTAGAGGAGGTATTGTTGGGCAGAGGCCCAGACACTCCATCAGTAACATGCTGTGGATGACAGAAGCTTTTAAAGGCTCCTCACTGTGATCTCAAAGCTTTAATGGAAGGACAGTGTGCTTACTAACTCTGAAGACAGAGGATTCATATACGTCCTTAAACTGAGACTGTTCTAAATATTCAACCAAATTATGAAATAACATTTTCAGATCTCTTCTAGAGGCAATGTTGGGCCATGCAAAGAAACAGACTGGATAGTAGGGATGGGCAGTGATTTTCGTATATTCAAATATTCATTCACTTTGTAAAAATCTATCTATATTTTCTCATTTTAAAAGTGCATTTATTTGAATAATAGTCGAATAGATGCCAATGATTATCCAATAGTATTTAGGCTTGAGATGTCCATCCCTACTGGATAAAGGAAGAGAAAAGGACAATAGGAGCGCTAGTACAGAAAAAAAAACTGTAATAAATTGGTAATTAGAAATTGAATTCATGAAAATTACAAAATGTGAAATAAATCAAATTTGTCCAATATTTTAAATAAGAGAAATAAATACCAGAGATGGAAAGTCATTACGCAGTTATGATTCATTTTTTCTTTAAGAAAGTAAGAAAAATATATTTAAATCTAAAATCAAGTTTAGTGTGCAACTATCTACAATAGACCATTTTGCCCCGCCCTCTGTGCATCCTTGAGTTTACATTTTTAATTTTCTTCAATCAATCAATCTTTATTTATAAAGCCCCGAATCCCAACAAACGTTCTCCTCAGACTCTTTCCAAACAGAGCAGGTCTAGACCGTCCTCTATGTTCTATTATTAACAAAGACCCAACATCAAGACAGGATCAGATCCAGTCCCATCTTACAGACAGGACTCAGTCTGATCTCATCTTAATCCACCATGAGCAGAGCACTTTGCAACATTTAGAAAGTTAGAGTGGCAAGGACAAACTTCCTTTAACAGGCAGAAACCTCCAGCAGGACCAGACTCATGTTAGACACACATCTACTGAGACCGTGTTGGAGAGAGGGATCGAGAGAGATGAAGAGAGGGAGAGATGACAGTGGTGAGATGGATTGTAGTAGTTGTAGCAGCAGGAGTCCGGCACGTCCACAGCAGCAGGCCGTCTACGACAGAGATTTGGTGTATTAACTGTCGATCAATATGTCGATTATAGTTTAATCTACAAAATGTCAAACGGTGAAAACCCGACTCTGCTTGAAGTAAACGGTCCAATCAGAGCAATTGGAGGCTAATTCAGTAGTCCATCATCGCTGGAAAGGTTGAGTGGTGGTAGTTTGATACCTTGTTGGAGCAGTCTGTGTATTTAGTTTAATTAAACATGCTGCAGATATGAATCCTGGTGCAGCATGCAGAGTTCCTGATCTTTGCTGTGAGGATGCAGACAGCAAACCTCTCGATCCAGTCAGAGGTAAAGAATGCTGTCGCCTGTCAGACCTAGCTCAGAGCTTGTGATATGTGTGAGTGTTGTTTGTACAGTACATCTCTGCAGCTGAAGGAAGCCTCTCTGATCTCTGACATATTTGACTGGTCGTGTCTTCTGGGTGTTTGTGAAATGTCAGCAGTAAAAAGCAGAGACGTTTTTCAACATGAGCCTGTTTTAAATGAAGAAAATACATATATAAAAGTAGAGCTGGGCGATTGTTGAAAATTGTTATCATGATAAAATATTTCACATCAGTCGATATCGATAATTATCACAATAAATATCAAATCATGATTTGATTTAAATTTAAGATTTTTGCTCCTGAGTTAAAGTTGAAGACAGTTTGTTAGTTTGTATCTGGATTTAGTTTACTGATGAGCTTCTTGAATCATTTCTGACGGTGCTAACAGGAAGCAGGTCTTTAATAGTTTTTTGTGAAGTTTTAGTTTGTAGATTCTTATTTTCCTCAGGTTGAGATTATTTCCATAATTTGATTTAAATTTACAACAAAGATGTATCAAACTGTATTCTGTGTGTCAGTTTATAGAGTATTGTTTTGAGTTGTGCTCTCCCCTTTAAGATTACTAAGGGTTACAGGGAGAGTCAGTCCCTCCAGGATTTCGCTGGATTTTTTTGTGATTGTTGCGGCCCAAAAAGCCTGATTTTGCAACAGCTTTTTGAAAAAATTGCCGTGAAAGTTGCGTTTTTTTTTTTTTGCTTTTTTCCCCCCAATAACACCTCAGGGGGAAGTAAATATGCTAAATTATAGTTGTTTTTAGAAAACATTATTGATGTGGCCACTGACTGTATTTTGATTCTCTTGTTTCACAGAAAAATGCCATTAAAGGGCTGTATTTCACATTTACTACGGTCCCTGAATGCACCTCGCAGGGAGACAGGCACTTGACAGTCAGTTCACGCACTCTGAAATGAATCTGCATCTTTGATGACTATGAGTTTATCAAAACTTACTGAATGTGTCTGATGTTTCACCAAACTGGAATAAATCAAGCTGTAGACGTGGAGCTTTTTACAGTAATGGCGGCAAAAACGTCAAACCTCAAATATTAAACAGACGTCCCCCGGTTGTGTCTTTGTCACTAACACACACCGGGGGTAAAAATCATGTATGAAGATGAGACAGATGCATGGAGGTGAGGAGAGCTGGTTCATAAAGCTCACCTGCTGCAGGTAGAGACCAAGCGAACACTGAGCCCCTCAATCTGTAACAACGTTGTCATGGTCACTTGTCCTGCCTGCTGTCCCCTCTTTTCACCCGTTCCCCGTGTGTGTTTTGTTGTTGAAAAGTGCCGATCAAGTGAGGACTTGTGTTTATGTTCCAATGAAGTCAAATTGATGACAAAACCGATGACGTGCAGGGGCTGAGATTGAGGTAATTGGTCAAATTTGCGGGAAAGTTGCGCTGATTGTATAAAATTGCAAGGCCGCGAAAAAATCGCGCTGATTGGTTGAATTTGCGTTGATAGTTGCGATCGCGAAATCGCAACTTCCTGGAGGGACTGGAGAGTGATGTTGTTTCCCACAGTGCAGTGAATGCATCATGCTTGTTCAGTTTTCTGTTATTCTACGGTCATGGTGGACATTAAACGTGTTCACAGCAGAAGTAGTCTCTGTGCTCTTCCTTTACCCACATCCTGAAAGTAGATTTAATGAAGTGTATGAAGTTAATAGTTAATGCAGAGTCGACACAGTGTCAGACTAACGACTCTGCTTTGAGTTAGGAGGTTTTGAATTTTCTTCCGTGTCGCTTGTTTCAGCTGTTTTTACATTCTGCTCCGGACGTCTTTAAGCCCCGCCTACCTCTCACCCTGCGACATGATTAGCTGTTCAACGCCGTCTTCTTCTCCTGTCTAATGTTGGGTGGCAACTATCGTTTAAGGCTCATTAGCGCCCCCCTTTCCAGTGGTGTGGGGGTGTAATTACATGTTTATTTATATCAAATTTGTATTGAACATTTGTTATTTATATCGAGAAAAGTTATATCACAATAATTATCATTATCGTAATAATTGCCCAGCCCTATATAAAAGCAAGATACTTCAGTTGTTAGAAGCAGAAGATGTTTGTTCCAAGGTCCCTTCATTGTTTTGTTGATGATGTCATGATGATATATATCAGGGGTGTCCAAAGTACGGCCCAGGGGCCAATTGCGGCCCAAGGTCCATTTATTTATGGCCCCAAGCTTCCATATTAAAATGTGTTAATTATAGCATGAATCACATTCTGAATCATCTGTACATTTGTAGTTTCTTTCAAGCGCACACACAAAACTAAAGTTAATCCGGAAACATATCAAAAAGCTTCATATGGACTACTTGTATAAAGGGAAAGCTCTGAGAATTATGGAATTGTGCAGAAAAGGCTAAATTTCGTGCATAAAACTAAACTTAACAGAATTCAGGAAACTAATTATTTTGTTTTTAAAATCATTTCTGCTGGTCAGAAAAGTCTTAAAAACAACATGAAAAAGAAGTGTGATGAAATCCAGATCATGATCCTGCCATAGAAAAATAATGATACAATATTTTTCTCACACTGCCCGAGCATTTTCCTCCAGAAGATAAAGTTTACTAATGTATACATGGCTTGTGGAGAACTGAGGACTACCTAGTTACTGATTTATTGAGAAAAAAATTAAAATAATTGTTATCAAATGGAGATTTCATATATAACTTTTATGATCCCTAAGTCTCAGTAGGAGCCGCTGGCCCTGAGGCATTCTGACAAAATCAAAAGTGGCCCTCTTTGAAAAAAGTTTGGACACCACTGATATATATGATAAAAGCACACAGGAAGCAGATTCTTGTTGCACAATTCTGTTTAAATGTATGTAGAACATGAACAATAACAGCTTAACACATTTCATATTTTATAACCTGATGGTTGTAAAGATTTGATTGTGAGTAATGAAATATCAGTTACTTATTTAAACTTGTCAGTGGATTTGTGATGAAAAGAAAACGTACACAATAACGTCTGATGAGCCCTTCAGTCAGTAAAGCGAGATAGTTATTTTCTCACACTGTGCTGTACAGCATCAGATCTCTCCCCGCACAGTGTTGATGTTTGTGCTGCTGGTTGTGATGGGTATGAGAAGCTGGGCCTCACTCCGTTTGTCTCCACGTGTCTCCCTCAGAAATGGTGGAGTCGATGAAGAAGGTGGCCAGTATGGACGTGGAGCTGACGGTGGAGGAGAGGAACCTGCTGTCTGTAGCGTACAAGAACGTGATCGGAGCCAGACGAGCCTCCTGGAGGATAATCAGCAGCCTCGAACAGAAAGAAGAAAACAAAGGAGGAGAGGACAAACTAAAGATGATCCGAGAATACAGGAAAACGGTCAGACACTGTTGTTATCACAAAAACCTGCTGAGTACATTTTTAACTGAGTTCATCTTTGCACACTCCTCTATGCCGAGATTTGGTTGCAACACATAAATGAATTATTTGAGAGCTCAACTTTGAACCTAACAATAGATGAACATTAATAAAATGTTAATTATCATCAAGGTTTCCATTCGGTATGTTTATTTGTTATTTTATTGATATAGTTTATTTGAGGGACAATGCAGATTACACAACTTCTGCCTGTTACAAACAGCTGCAGTAACTGCTGCTTATAGAGTTTAAAGCTACTGCTAGTTTCCAAGTCCATTCCCTCCTTAGGCTTTTAGTAAGATAGAGGAAGATAGAAAGATACCAAGATAACCTAGAATAACATGCATACAAAAACAAGTGTGGAAAACATAAAAGAAGATGAACAGAGACCCACCACCAAGACAGGATAAGACTCAGTCTTACCCCACCTTAATCCACCATGAGCATTGCACCTCGCTGTATTTAGCTAGTTACAGCAGAGAGGACAGACTTCCTTTAACAGGCAGAAACCTCGAGCAGAACCAGACTCATGTTAGACATCTGCCTCGACTGAGTTTGGTCTGGAAAGAGGGATAGAGGAGAATAAGAGAGAGGGAGCGGTGATAGTGATGAGACGAGTAGTAGTAGCTGTTGCCGCTGGAGTCCAGCACGTCCATATCAGCTGGAGGACGTCTACGGCAGCTCAGAGGAACCTACGAGACAATGGAGCTCAGGGACTCCAGAAAGGTCTATGGTTAGTAACTTTAATGGGACAGGGAGAGTTAAAGTAAGTGATGAGGTGGGTTGGGAGGAAGGGGGTGAGATAGGATCCCAGTGTGTCAGTTCCCCCGGCAGTCTAAGCCTATAGCAGCATAACTAAGAGCTGGTCCAAGCCTGATCCAGCTCTAACTATAAGCTTTATCAAAGCTGAGCAGATGAAACTGCTTCAGTTTGTAGCAGTGATGCCATCTCCTGGGTTTTATATCCATTATCTTTAATGCTTGGTTAAACAGAGATGCAGCAGGGTACAGGTTAGGGGAATCAGCTCCACACTGGGACACAATAAGACACGTGCAATAATCATTACATGCATATAAAGCTGTGCTGCTTTGATTGGTATATGATGCCTAATTCAAGTAATTCAGGTATTTCAGGTTTCTTTTGACTGTTTCATTCATTTTTTTGATACCACTTTCAAATTTTAGTCTTGAGACCAGAACTACACCTACCAATTTAAATGAATCTCCATCCTGTTGTCTTCTTTGTGAACTTGTTGGTGTGTGTTTCTGTTTGTGTTATTTATTTTGGATGGAGAAGCATGTAGAAAAGTTCACGTTCCCTTCTGTAGAAATCTGCAATGAGTTAAACGCTTTGAACTCTCGTCCTTTTTCTGCCTCTTCACTCTCCAGGCCAAAGAAGTGAAGTGGTGTCACCAAGCTGTGATCCGTGTGTGATGTCTGAAACAGATTTCAACATTAACAGTGCAATGTTATTTTTGGGCGATGCACTGATTTCTCTCTGCTTTCATTTAGAGGGGAATCAGACCAAATGTTACTTTGGTCAGAGATCAAACATCGGAGGGTTTTTATGCAGAAGTTCTGAACTCGTCATTGTGATGAGAATAAAACCTCCATTAGATGAGGTGGACACGTCTGAAGTTGCTACCTTGTTTTGTGTCTACTTCACGGAGAGGTGCGGCCGTTTCATTCTTTAGGAAATCTAATTTCCTCATCCAGCGGGCAGATCGCCAGAGATGCTCTTGTCTTTTTTGGCAGCACTTTGTCAAACTCTCCTCCACTGACCTCTCCACTTTGAGAGGAAATGGTGAGATTTCACAGCCCACCAGCACTCGTCTGAGTGAAATAATGAGGTAGGCAGCAGCAGCAGCCATGAGTCAGCTTTAAATCCATTTTTCTTCCCTTCTGTTGCAGCCAGCTCCCCGCCGATGGTAGCACCAAGGCGTAGACTGAGTGAAGACATTTCACAAGACTTAATGTAGGATAATAGATGTCTCCCTCAGTCCAATATGTGAAGGTTGTTATTTTGTCCCCACATATTGGTACTGTGCAGAGACTTTCTGCTTCATCTTCTGTTTGTCCTGGACTTGGCTTTAATGACATTTAATGCCAGACTGCATCGTTACAGATCCAGAGATTTTCATGCTGAGTAATGATTAGCATACTGACTAGCCTTAGCTGTTGGCTTCAGATACCATGTGATTCACAATGGGAATAAGGGTGTTCTTTAGAGAAGAGATGCCATGAACCTGATCTTTGGGGTGCTTTTAGTTTCAGGGTTTTGCAGCTTTGCACTGAGGACAACAAAAGTACTTTTATTTTGAAAGGATGCTAAGGTACTTCTGCGATATTTTTAAGTTACAGGAGTAAATTAAAACAGCTAAAAAACGTATCAAATGAAAAGAAGTTGGCTGTATGAGCATCCCCACAGATACATCGTCTGTGAGAAGAGCCGCCCTGTCTGTACGCCTCTATTCAGCTACGTATGTGAGACAACACAAACCAGAGCAATCAAAGGCAGATGCAGTGTACCACTTATGTGTAGTCTCAAGGTACCATTAAAAAAAAGTTCCATTTTAACTGATTTCTTAGTTGTGTAAACAAGAATTTGAATTCAGACAACTAGATTAGACTAAAGGTAAGGAAACACTTTGAACGCATACATTTTTGTCTCCATTTTCTTGATCAACATCCAGGCAGCAGAGAATTAAGAGTAGGGCTGGGACAAAATATCAATATGGCAATATAACGTCGTCCTGACCTGTGTGTAAAAGTATCAATATGAGGGACTGAATATAGCACTTGATTTCCCCGTCAATCTGACTCACCGCATCACTACTTAATGACCCCATAAGATGGCCCTAATTGCATGAATGAGATTAACATGAACAGTAGTTTATTGACCGCTGAAGAAGTTCACAACAGCTAAACACCAGCTGTGTGTAAGTTGTGTCCTACATTAGGGTGCAAAGTCCACACTTAACCACACAATGAAACTAGTTAGTTTCCCCCAAACTAACCAAAACATTGTTGCAGATAAAACGTTTACACTTCCAGCAGCCAATCAGAGGAAAGGAACAATTTTGATGCAGGGGTTGTTACCAAGGGAACAGCTCCCTCGGCTGGTGGTGAAGCTTTCAGAGGAGTGTCTGCCCCCTGGTGGCTGGCTGCAGTATAGGTCAAAAAATTTGTCTCTCCATTCATTTGAATGGGGGAGCAGTCCAACTGTAAAAAATAAATACACGTTGCACGAATGTTTCTCACATCCGTATGCTGTGGTGACATGTCGTTCTTATTTGACTGTTTTGTGTTCAAGGCCTCTTTTTCCTGAAAAGTTTATTTTTCGTTAGTTATTAGAGTTTAAAAAACGGGGTTTTACTCCCTGGTTTCCTTTGATTCACAGCCGCCGTAGAACGAAACTTCAAAGGACACACAGCGTCTTGTGACGCTACGCTGTAGGGCGGGACTTGTTACAGTGGCTTCACAGGCTCTGTCTGCACAATGGCTGCGCCCAGGAGTGGGATTTTTTGGCTTCAGAACCGTATAATGGGAAGAGGCAAAGCAACGCTGTCCATTTTTATTTACAGTCTATGGTTGTTATATTTTTATCTTTTGTGCCTGATCTTCTCTGAACTGACTAACAGCTGAAAGACACATTTCCGCAAACTGCCGTTACTGTCGCAGAATAAAAGCAAAAGTTATGTAAACCTTGATAAAGTGTCACAGCATATGTTAATACTCTGGAAAAATATGATGACCAAGATTTGTGCTCCAAAGGATGTAATCTCTTGTGTATAACGCATTGCAGACGTACTTTAGCTGGGCAAACCCTCTGTATCTCCTCAACCTCCAAATCATCCCACCTTTCAAAAAGACGCTTCATGTCAATCGGTACTCTACAGAGGACTTTACACCTACTCAGAGCTAAGTGTAAGAATTAAGTTGTAACTCCAGCTCACTTTGGAACTATCTCAGCTGGTGCAACGACCAAAACAATAGTAGAGTGTAAACTCCATCCTAAATGAGAAATTATGTTCAGCTTAGCTACGTTTGAACTTACCCACGCAACAGGCTGCAGAAGAAGGCAGTCCGATGTCAGACAGTGGTAGAAAAAGAGCTACAACGTGCTAACTGATCTTAAATCAGAAAAGAGATGAAGCTGTTTCAGCTCTGAGACCGGCTGAGATGCTGAATGCTGACTGAAAAGATCTAGCTGACGTCACGGTGAATAAAGAAATGTCATCTTTACACCAACAGTTGTTATGAAGCTCTAAATTTCATTTACAGACTAAAACATGAACATTGTTTCATCTCAGTGAAACCAGAGTGAAGTGAATAAATACATGAATCCTGCATTTTAACTTTCAATGAGCAGATTTTATAATTTGCTTTACTGGATATCGTGATATATTGTTACATCACTCTTTTGCAATGTATCGATTATCACTGTATTGTGATATTGAAGTTATCGTGGGCCAAGTATCGCGTGTCGTATGGTACTGTATCGTGAGTCAACCAGCAAATCCTACCCCTAATTATAAGTTGTCATTACCCGGAGCTACAGCCCTGTAGTGGCGGGTGGTAGCGCTATAGTTAGACAACATTTGACCAACATTTCAAACCTACATTACAAAAAGCATTGATGACTTGTTTCACCCAAAAAGAATTGTCTGACTGGGGGGAGCGATGAATTGTATAGTTGACTGAACATGCGCACACCTTGAACCGTTACATCCCTAACATTTAACGCCTCTTATGCTGGTTCAGTAGAGGTCTCTATCGCAGACAGTGGGTCCTCCTCAGTATTATACAAACCAAGTTTTATTTATATTGAAATACTGGAAATAAGTTTTTCTGAAACAAAGGTTAACTTATTATATCTTAGTCTACTTTTCTGTGAGGCTTTTAAAGAACTGAAGAGGTGCCAGTTTCCTCTGCCCCTGACTCCAGACTTAGTGAAGGCTCCTCAGAGAGCTGCTGTGTTTGCAGGACATGTTTCCACATGGTGATGTTGAAATGCCAGACTTTTGACAGCTGACACAGACCCTGTCACACCGAACCCAGACATCCCCTCTGTGACAAATGCTTCCACAGAGACCGACCCAGAAGCTGCCCTGCGCACCTCTGCCAACTCCTCACTGTGGTTTCTGTGGGGTAGACAGAATATTTGAGGGACGATCAATACTGGGACAGAAATAGAGGAAATATTGACATTCATGTTAATTAGTTAGCAGCAGTCTTAACACTGACATCCATCCTCAGCTGAATAAGCTTTAAACATTAGACCCCTCCCCTCTGAGGTCTTCCATGAGCCCACATGTACCTGACAGAACTGTTTGTGTCTCTTTTTGTTCTGCAGGTTGAGAAAGAGCTGAAATCAATCTGCAACGACATTCTGGATGTACTGGACAAGCACCTCATTTTAGCTGCAGTGACAGGAGAGTCAAAGGTTTTCTACTACAAAATGTATGTATCTGAAGTTTCCTGTTCATTTCAATTATAGTTTTACTCTGTTCTAAAGTATGCAGCCAAATTAAATGCTGCATGGTTTTTTTTGGACTAATCCATTTCCTTTAACAACTGTTAAATAGGGATGTCCCAATCCTGATCTCAACTATCAGATCTGAGCCGATCTGGACCTTTTTTAATTGATCGGTGATCGTCAAACGAGCTGATCATCTCATCCAATTATTTACACCCGCTTCCACTGAACACAATTTGCAGCTGAGGGCTAATGCATTAGTGTAATTGAGCGTTGTGAGTTCACTACACTAGTACTCGAGACCGGTCTTGGTCTCGAGACTGCTTATTTAAGGTCTTGGAATCGAAAGCTTTTTACTCGGTCTCGGACTTGGCGGACTCCGTATCTTATATAAAGACTGGTCGAGACCACCACTGATGCACTCTGTGTCCCTGTCATTACTCTGATAAGACAGAACCCCCCCCCCCCCCCCCCCCCCTCAATTCATTCATTTTTTCCTCACCTGTTATAGCCACAATTTTCACGGTGCTACAGTGAGTGATCTGCTCCCTGCACTAAAGTGTTAATGAATGGAGACAGATGACAGGAGGAGAGACTGTGTGCCTGTGACCAGAGGTGTCTGTTAAGACTTTAATTAAGTAATAAATAGACGCTGAATAAAAAAACTCTGGAGGCACACTGAGAGAAGGGCACAGATAAATACCTACCACAGGATTACCACAGTCGACACCTATAACCCATCAGATAAAAACACTACAAATATTAGAAAATAGAGAATGCACACAACTAATGAGCAAAAAGAGGCTTGACAAAATAATCCTGCTCAGCTATCGCTACAACCTCCTACCTCTCCTGAGATCTAAAGCGAAAGTTAAACTAACGATGACCAAAATGAAACTGATGGAGTCAAAAGTCTCTCTCAGAGCGTCAAAAGAAAGGTAACAAAGACCAAACCAAACCTTGTTTGTTGCTGTCAATTGTATTTAAAGCAAACGTATATGAAATAAACAGAAGTCTTTTATTTTGTTAACTCTCATCATGATGATTTAATTGATATATATGGTCTTGGTCTTGTCTCGGTCTTGTTGCACTCTGGTCCCGGACATGTGTTGGTATCGGTTAATGTGGTCTTGACTGCAACACTACACTACACTCGTACACAATGAGAAAATAATAAATGGGACATAGATGTAGAACTCAAGACATGATTTAGATTTTATTGTAGAACTCACATGTGCACCGCCAAACACGGCACAGAAAAAAGCATCTGCTCTACGCACCCTACGGTAACTCTGCAGGGACATACGGTTCAAAAAGGTCAAAACATAAACCAAAAACAGGACAGTCTGTTACATTAGCATTAGCATCCTTGTGGCTAGCGGCAGCTGCTGTTCTCTATACCTAGCTTGTGGCATGCAACCGGGTGTGTTTGATCTTGCTGTCACTCCCAATATTTCCGTCTCACAGCCGGATGCTGCCGTTGTAAATCACGTACTGTCTCGTGAGAGTTGCGTTCAGAGCACCCTGGGATTTAAGCGTGCTGTAATGAAGCACACCAGTTTCTTGGTCTTATACAGCAGAGCTTATTAAACAGATTATGAGTTTTACAACAATACCAGCTGGATTAAGTTAAATGGAGTAAACATATTTTAGTTATTTTTTTTATTTCTTATTTTGGTTAAAGGAGAAAAAAACAGTGTGCAGCTCAACTCCCTTATCTTTTGTGCAGCTGTTATCTAAGAAAACACAAGTATCGGATCGGGTCTAGGTATCGGCAAATATTTAAAATAAACAAATCGGATTAGGATTGATGGCCAAAAAGCTGATCGGGACATCCCTACAGTTGAATGTTTGAAATTAACCATGAAGTTTATGTTTAATGGCTCAGGAGTGAAAGTCATTCAAGCCGGCATGTTAAAGACTGACCAAAGAGAAGCTCGCTAATACGAAAAAAATCCTTTAAGTGCCAAAAACAAAGAAAAAACCTCCACCAAGGGTTTTCACAAGACCAGAACTTAAACCAACATGCACCTCTTGTAAAAATCAAACAATATCAACACCTGTTTAATACTACAGAATCAATAAATGAACTCCTGGACACCCAACATGTGGTCTTTTTCTGGTTTTCTGTTTACAAACTGCACAGAGAACCAAACAGAAAAGGTTATTTATGTACAAAAAATGTACCAAAAAATCTGTTTGTAATTAAAATTAAAGGCAGAAAGATTTCTTACAGAAATAATGCATCAACTCATTAACTGGATTGTGCATGATGATTCAAAGGGAACCCTCACACCACAGGCCTATTCAATAATAATAATACTAATAATAATTAAGAAATGCTTCAATTATTACAACTCAAATCTTTCTGTGCATATAACTGACGCTCTCTCATGATGGCTCTGCTCCTCTTTTGACTTCTACAGCAGGCAGCAGGGTTCCTCTTTATTTACTTGACTCTGTGCACTCAGACAGTCGATGCTGTTCTGCCTCTGGTCGTTCTCAGCTTGATATACGGGACTCCTCCTCAGCGGGCTCAGTCCTGCTTTAGCAGACTGTCTCGCCTCCATTACACAGCGACCCTTAAGATCCCTTTTTATGGCCCAGCATTAAAAACCACATTATCACAGAGCTATAATAAAATAATGAGGATCTAGTGAAAGCCTCTTATTTATAAAGTAACTCCTCTTGTTTGTTGTTGATTTAATGAACTGAGCTGATATAAAAACACTCTTTTATCCATGATCTCTATGAAGGGATGCTTAGATTGTGAAGGTTGAAATCCTAATCATCTGTATGTTGTCGTGTTTTATTTGACTTATCATTGTCATGTGAACCCCCTCTGTAATGTTTGTGATACTTTTGTCCTAACATGTTGTGTCCTGTGTTCAGGAAGGGAGATTACCACAGGTACCTGGCAGAGTTCGCCACAGGCAACGACAGGAAGGAGGCAGCAGAGAACAGTTTGGTTGCATACAAAGCTGCTAGCGACATCGCCATGATCGAACTCCCTCCAACGCACCCCATCCGCCTGGGACTGGCCCTTAACTTTTCAGTTTTCTATTATGAAATCCTCAATTCGCCAGACCGTGCATGCGGGTAGGTGTGACCAACTTCTGTTACATATTCAGCTTGTTTGGTCTCATCGCAGACACGTCTACTTTAAAACGGGAGCTGTTTTAAAGGGAAAGACCTGATAGAGTGACTGTGCACTTCTGCCCAGTGCCAGACGAGAGACAGGAAAGGTCACCCAGTTACAGGGAGCATAGATAGGAATTTAGGAGAGGGAACAAACAAGACATTTATCTGAGGGGCAACAGAACTAAACACACAGGAGGACTGAGGGTGACTCACCTTTAAAACTACATAAGTGAAAACTTAAGAAATAGCCCCTCATGAGCTGGTTAGATCACTTTAGAGTACTTTAGAGCAACACTGGTGATAGGATAGAGATTTTGCATAAAAAATAACAATACAACACTTCAAAAAGAGCATACAAAAGCTGGACAGAAATCAGAATCAGCTAATGGAAAGTGCTTGGTTAAAAAAAAAAAGACCATCCACATGTTTTAAAGAACTACCCGTCTAACTGTTGCTCAATCCACATCAAAGGAGACTGTGTCCCCCAGCTGTTGGCTGACAATTCTGCAGGATGTTGTCTAATGATTCTCAGGAATACATCAACTTCAAAATAGTCCTAAAAGGGAACAGATTGCTAATTTCCATCCTGACGTACAGCTCTCTGCCCCTGGAGTGGAGTGACATTAACAGAATCAAAACAGACAAATCAGATGAGTTTAAACGTTGTGTCGTACAGCTGACTATGAATGTTCTACTGTTAACTGTGTGAGTAACTTTGTGTCCTCTCTGCTGACAGTTTGGCGAAGCTGGCGTTTGACAACGCCATTGCAGAACTGGACACGCTGAGTGAGGAGAGCTATAAGGACTCAACACTTATCATGCAGTTGCTACGTGACAACTTGACACTATGGACCTCAGATGTGCAGGGAGATGGTGAGAGAGCCTTTCCTCATAGCTATATCCCCTTTCTGTTGTAGCCTCTGATCATTGCTTTAAGGAATCAGCATTCAGGCAGAAATACTCTTGAGGTGCATTTGGACCAAGGGTTCCGGGGCCTTTTAGCCCCCAGAACTACTTTCCCCTGAACTAAAAGGTTCCTGTGCCCCCATTGTTGTCTCCATTTCGACCGCGGACTGAAGCCCCGGGTAGATTGTGTAAATCAGGCCAGTGACGTATGGAGGAGAAAAAAAAGTAAATGTACTACACCACCAGACCAGTAGAGGGCAGTAAAACAAAGAGGAATGCCATTCATCACAGATGACACCATAGAAGCAGACGGACAGGCAGGTATCATTATAAGCAACACAACAGTTAGCCTGTTAGCATGAAGAGACTCAGCTGGTGCTGTTTTAGATGGTGCTATATTTCATCACAGATGGATTCACTGAATCAACACGTGAGAGGAGATAAGCGCGAGTAGCAAAGATGTTTCAACACTGCCACAGCTTTTTGAGTTCAAAAGGATTTTAAAGCCGAGATCGGACGGTGTTTTGGTTTAAACAGCAACCCTGTTAACTGTAGACTCTCAGCCGGATGCATCCCTCTTAAAAGTCTTTAGACAATCATTAAATATCTCCCAGGAACTCCCTCTGTGTTTCAACAGCTGTGTAAACTCCACAAACACTGACACGTTCAGCTGAAGGTCTCCCGTTTACAGGGTCACTTTTAAAACTGTAACACCGGGAGAAACATAGAACAAATAAAAACTAATGAAAGAAAGAGAAATCAAGTGAATCACAGATGTGTGTGATGTTATTGTGGATGGCGGGCGGAATAAAAACACTGCGGTTAATCTACCAATCAGACACGTTCAGCATTGGAGGCTCTGCCCCCCAAAAGTCCCGTAACCTTTGAAAAGTACTACCCTCCAAGCAGGGGCTTTTCAGGGGGGAGATTAACTACCCCTAAACTAAATTTAGACCCTGGGTCCACCGGGTAAAGTTCCTCTGGCCGGAAACGCCGTTAGTTTGACAGTGATTCTTATAGGCGCTTGGTAAGGGTGTGTAAGTAACCTCTGAGAGGTCACTGATTCGGACTGACTGTGTGTAGGATGATGAAAATCTGAGCATGTCTCGATAACTTGGAACAAATGACTAATATTCTCTGTAACTCTCCATCATCACAGTGGTTTCCCTCCCTGGCTTCTCTCTCAGGCTCTCACTCACTGCTCTAATCATCTCTTCCTCGTCCCTCTCTAGAGTCTTAAGGACCGCCCTCTTCCTTCACTCTTCCTCCATTCTAGAGGTCTTTGTTGTAAGTCATTCTCTCTGTCAACCTGTCTCACCACCCTAACCTCCTCACAGCACAGACTCCAGCTTTGTTGAATGTGTTTGGTTGGAGAAGATGTTTGCTGTTTGCCCTCAGCAGGATCACACAGCTGAGATTAGTTTCTCACCTGGTCCTCACCTCGTCTCTGCACAAATCCAACCGGTGTGCTGTGTGTTTTTATGTCTGCACGGTGTTCGCAAGGTGGTGAAAGTCTTTCTTTTAAGGTTGTGTTAATGTTCTTTCTAAACTCAACAAACAACGAAAGACGGGATTTATTTTTTCTCCTCATCCTTCAAAATCTAATCCTTTGTCTCATGACCCAAGTCTTTTAACCTCAACACAATTTTTTAGCAATATTCCAATCGGTTAAACCTTTACAATCTCTGTCTGCACAAAGCTTATCCTCTGGACATGTTGTCTTTTTGAGAGCATGGTAGTGTTTCAGGACGTTTGTGAACTGCCAATACAACACGACCAGTAGAGAGACAACATGATGTTGAATGTATTTCATGTGTATAGTACATTTCAGCAACACAACTTAAAGACAAGAGTAGGGGGAGAGGTGGAGTAAGATGAGAGGGGACTGAGGAAGGGAAGGATGAGAGGAGGTCAAGGTAAAGTGAGGTAAGAGGAAGTCAAAGTAGGGATAGATGAGAGAAGAGGTTAAGGAAGGTAAAGGTGAGAAAGGTATACACATAGGGGAGGGATGAGAAGGGATCAAGGTAGAGAAGGATGAGTAAGTTGAGGTAGGGTATGATGAGAGGTTTTCACATAAGGAGGGATGGGAAGGGGTCATGGTAGAGAAGAGGGCAAGATGGAAGGATGAGAAGGGGTCAGGGTAGGAAAGGATGAGAAAAGTCTAGGTAGGGTAGGAAGAGAGGTTTTCAGAAAAGGAGGGATGAGAAGGTGTCAAGGTAGGGAAGGATGAAAAGTGGTCAAGGTGGGGTAGGATGAGAAGGGATCAATGTAGGGAAGGATGAGAAGGGGTCAAGGTAGGGAAGGATAAGTAAAGTTGAGTTAGGGTAGGAAGAGAGGTTTCAGAAAAAGAGGTATGAGAAGAGGTCAAGGTAGGGAAGGATGAGAGGGGTTCATGGTAGGGAAGGTTGAGTGAAGTTGATGTAGGGTAGGATGTGAAGGGGCCAAGGTAGGGAAGGATGAGTGAAGTGGAGGTAGAGTAGGATGAGATGTTTTCAGATAAGGAGGGATGAGAAGGGGCCAAGGTAGGGAAGGATGAGTAAAGTTGAGGTAGGGTAGGAAGATAGGTTTGCAGATAAGGAGGGATTAGAAAGGGTCATGGTAGGGAAGGATGAGTGAAGTGGAGGTAGGGTAGGATGAGAAAGGGTTAAGTCAGGGAAGGATGAGTGAAGTTGAAGTTGGTAAGGATGAGATGTTTTCAGATAAGGAGGGATTAGAAGGGGTCATGGTAGGGAAGGATGAGTAAAGTTGAGGTAGGGTAGGAAGAGAGGTTTTCCGATCAGGAGGGATGAGAAGGGGTCATGGTAGGGAGGGATAAAAAGGGGTTGACGTAGGGAGGGATGAGAGAAGGGTTTAAGGTAAGGAGATGAAAAGCATCATGACAAATGTTGAGAGAGAAGCATAAACATTTAATATGATTTATAAAGAACTAAAGATGAAAGGAGAACCGTTAGAACAGGAGCTTGAAATAAGACTCCTGATTGGTACGTGGTTTACCTTCAGTCATCAGATAAGAGTTAATGATGTCATCATTAACCGTCTCTGAGTCACTGCAGCCTTGGACTCTGACTGAGCTCTTGTGTACACCCTGCTCCTCCACAGTGCACGTCAGCACCATGAACTCAGCTGTTTGTGTGTGTGTGTGTGTCTGTGTGTGTTAGTGTGTGTGTGTATGTATGTGTGTGTGTAAAGCACAGTTTAAACCTGTGAACGCAGCCTGCTGAAGTGTGATTATTCCAGACGAGCTACATGTGACACTCCTGCTGCTGCGTCTCCGTCACCTGTAGCTTTCTCACATCCCAGCCTGCCTTAGCGGTGCTAATGAGCACTGTTACGCTCTCTATTTTAATCATGATGGATTCTGCAGCCTTTTGTTAGTCCTGCCTCTTAATTCTTCATTACACGGATGGCTGTGCTGTCTCTATGGTAACTCTTCTAAGCAACCCGTCGCACAAGTTCCCGAGGCGTTTTACCCTTTTACTAAATCTGACTGGGGCTGTTGTGAATTAACTGGTGCTCACTGGACTGCATGTTGACACGGTCTGTGGTAAACCCTGCGGTCTCTGAAATAAACATACATCAGCATTCGACAGCTCTCATCTTTTCCACATCTCTGTACCTGCCGACAGAGCACCTGCAGACCAGGATCTGTGCTGACACTGAGATACAGACCTCCTCTTTATTTTTAAAACATGACTGTCAGCACCGTCCTGAGTTGTGACACGCCCATGACTTTGCTCTGACAGTGAAATATCTTTAAGACTTATGACTAATATTACATTTGAAATGAGTCATATTGACCGGAATGAATAATACAATAATGGATATGTGATGTCACCATATCATTTTTCTTAATATAAATATGACAAATGTTGGTTATAAATTTCAAAGGGTGCCGCTAGTGAGCCTTAAACGCTAGTTCCCACCTAACATTAGACAGAAGAAGACTGCATTGAACTAGGGGTGACCCCAAATAGTCGAATATTCGACGATTCGTTCTAACGAGCCTTAGTCGACTGCCAATCTCATAGTCGAACATTTGCATATGAAACGTGGATCATTCCATTCAAACCATGGGGGTGCTCAATGTCTAATTTTACATTATTTTCCTGTTTCCCTTAAAAATAGTGTCTCATATATCCTATTTTGATATAAATATAAACTTATTTAATGTAATTCTGAGAACAGCTCTGGAAGTGTTAAATCTCCTTAAAGTGGTAATTAAATCTCCCCTGGTAATTAAAGGTGGACCATTTAGCGGGACCTGTGGAGCAGACGTACCTCAGCTGGCCTTTAAATCTTTCTACGTTCATAGCAGCTCAAAATGTCAGGAAATAAAACTTCAGTTGATCCTAGAAATAGTGATGAAGATGAGGAGCAGCTTCATGAAGAGGGCTGTGAGATCAAGGATTACCGGACCACACAAAAAACGGAGTCCTGAAGACATGCTACATTCAATTCATGCCAGTTTTCCAAGACTACCAACCCCAGCTTTAATTGTAAATGGTTATGTGTAATATTGTCATGCGGTCACCATCATGCAGACTTTGGGTCAATAAGGAAAAACAACAAACATTCTACTATTCGTCAACTATGGGCAAAATCTGACGAATCAGATTCGACTAAGCAAATCCTTAGTCGGGGTCACCCCTACATTGAACAGCCAATCATGTTGCAGGGTGAGAGGTAGGCGGGTCTTAAAGACGTTTGGAGTGGAATGTAAACACAGCTCAAATGAGCGAGAGCGGCACTGAAGAAAACTGAAAACCTAGCAGCTCAAAGCAGAGTCGTTAGTCTGACACTGAGTCAACTCTGCATTAACTATTAACTTCATACACTTCATTAAATAGACTTTCAGGATGTGGGTAAAGGAAGAGCACAGAGACAACTTCTGTAAATCAAGTGAATCAAACACACCAGCATGCAGTTTGAGACGTCACATGATCACTGGCCCAGAAACTCTCTGAACACGACTGCATGTTCTGACACTGAAGAGCTGAAACGATAAGTTACTTCAGAGAAAATGAATCTGCAACTCTCCATTAAAACACCAAACATACTCTCTCTCCAATGATTAGTTCACATTCACAAGTCATAGATAGAAGACTGTTGGTCTAACAGAGTGTTTGTCATTTAATAGAGAACACACTGATGTTGGACTCTCACGGTCAGAGATGAAGTCTTTTAGTCTGCTCTTTGTGAGTCCTCCTTTAAAACACTAATACAAACGTTTAGTGTTAACAGCCTCTGTGGTTCCTCTAACGGATGATGCTGTGTTGTGTTTGACTTGGCTCCGTAAGACGTTAATAAAAGAGAGCCCAAAATTTACGACACCTCGCCCACAGATTGCAAATCAGCAGGCACAGATTAGAGAGGTAGACCCAGAGCACGGGTTGACATGTGGCTCTCTTTGTCTCAGTTCATTTTCTGAAAAGTTGCAGATACATTTTTCCTTTTCGTGACCGACAGCTGCATCTCTTGACTCCATCAGCCCTGAATAACCCGCTCCGCGTTCTAACAGCAGCAGAGACGTGTGGCGCTCCTCTGATAATTGGAGCTGGCACCTTGGCGCTCCTCGGAGATCGCTTCATCTGTCATCCAGCTCCTCTTCCTCATATCTACCTCTCTAATTGTTCCCTGTTCTTGTTGTTTTCTCAGGTGAAGAACAGAACAAAGAAGCACTGCAAGATGCGGAGGAAGAGACCCAGTGAGACCGAACAACTCGAGACAAGCCCTCCTCTTCTTCCTCCTCCTCCTCCTCCTCCTCTTCTTCCTCCTCCATGGTTTCTCTCCTGTCCCCAGCCACAGTTCTCAGCTGGGCTTCTCCTGCAGCCCACTCTCTTCCTCTTCCTCCATCTCTCCTCCTCGTATGCACGTCCTCTCCCGGGTCTTCTCCTCCACTCCTCCTGGGGTTTTACCTTTATTTTGCAAGCCTGTACCCTTTAAGGTCCCTGTCCTCTCTTTTACTGTTTTTATTTCGCTTTACTTTGCTGTATCATCCGTTGCCAAGTACGCTCGCCTGTATTTGTAACACACACATATGCAAGAGTTTATTTAAAGAGGATTCTTTGCTGTTTTTCCTGTGTATGTGTGTTTATGAACAGTTTCTCGTCCATACTTTAGTCAGTCGGAAACATTTCAGTTTGCGAATAGAGGAAATGGAGCAGTGATGGGAGGCTTAAAAGGGATGTGTAAAAGCTTTTAAGAAGAACTAAGTGCCCTCTTTACTTTGTGGTTACAAAAACCTGCTCCTTGCACACATCATCGGTGTTTCTTTTTTTAAATACAGTCGACAACAAGCAGAATGTCCCCCCTCTCCGAGCATCGCTCTGACCTCTATCCTTGTCCACTCTCGGACCAAGTATTGTTGCTGCGAGGCTGTAGAGCTTTAGCTAACGGCAGATAGTCAAGTAAAGGCTTTTTAGCAGACGAGGCGTGCGCGTGTGTGCGTGGGAGGGGAATGCTCCACACTCTTTGATTGTAACGTGATGCAGTTTCTGCATTGGCACTATAAGAAACACACAGTTTGGGAAATAGAGGCCTGCTGTATCTTTACTCCCCTGATTCTTTCAGGTTTCCTCGTCTCCACTCTTTCTGACTCCTCTCTCTTCTTCGTCCTCTCTTCCTTCTGTTCAGTATGTGTAACGTGAATCTGATTTGTACTACTGGATGTTCTCACCGGAGCCACAAGTACCATCTGTATTCTTACTGAAACACAGCATGGAATTAACATTAAACTTCAAATTGAGAAATGTTGAATCAACACGTCTGAGGTTTGGTCTTTTTTCCTTGAAGTGTGTTTGAATGTGTGGTGAACCAGCAGAGGGCAGTGCAGGCCTGCAGCAGAACTGACTCCCTCTGTAGGGGAGACGTGACGCAGTGACTCTGCGAAGAACTCAAATCCTTTGACTCCAGAAAAGCTCAGATAACTATGAAATCACAGAGTTTAAAGGTGTTGAATAGTCTTAAAGAGAATGTGATCATTTCCATAAGTATCTAACTTATATAGGTTTAAGTTAAAGGAACAACCCACCTAGAATGCACAGTTTTGTTGAAAAGTGTCAGCTGTGACTTTGACTAATAATAGTCAACTCAACATTATTTATTTAGCAGCTTTCATACATACAAGCATGCAGCTCAAAGTGCTTTACAATAGAACTGAGACAGAAAACAACAGCAAGAGGTAAAATAAAATAATCATAAATGAAATACTTCAGCAAAATTAAAAATCACTTAAAGTTAAAAGGATCAGATAAATACAATAAATAAATGGATAAGATAGGATCAATAAATATTAATATATTGATTATAATTATGCATTCTAGGGTAAAAATTAATTACTCCAAATTAAAAGCCAGATTAAAAAGGTGAGTCTTTAGTTTACTTTGAAACACTCAGAGAGCTCTCTGTTTTAACGTCCAGAGAATAGAATAGAATGCCTGTATTGTCATTGCGTGACTTGCAAACAATGAAATTCAGAGCACTGCTCCGTTGGTGCATACAGTCATGGCCAAAAGTTTTGAGAATGACACAACTATTAATTTTCACAAAGTCTGCTGTTTCATTTTTTATAATGGCAATTTGCATATACTCCAGAATGTTATGAGGAGTGATCAGCTCAACTGCAAATAATTGCAAAGTCCCTCTTTGCCTTGAAAATGAACTTTAACACCAAAAACACATTTCCACTGCATTTCAGCCCTGCCACAAAAGGACCAGCTAACATAATTTCAATGACACACAGGTGTCACACACATTAACACAGGTGTGGGTGTTGATGAGGACAAGGCTGGCGATCAATCTGTCATGATTGAGTGACTGGACACTTTAAAAGGAAGATGGTGCATGACACCATTGTTCCTCATCTGTTAGCCATGGTTACCTGCAAGGAAACACGTGCAGCCATCATTGCATTGCACAAAAAGGGCCTAACAGGGAAGTTTATAGCAGCGAGTAAGATTGCACCTCAGTCAACCGTCTATCCAATTATCAAGAACTTCAAGGAGAGAGGTTCAATTGTTGCCAAACAGGCTCCAGGGCGCCCAAGAAAGTCCAGCAAGCGCCAGGACCGTCTCCTGAAGGTGTTACAGCTGCGGGATCGGGCCACCACCAGTGCAGAGCTTGCTCAGGAATGGCAGCAGGAAGGTGTGAGTGCATCTGCACGCACAGTAAGGCGAAGACTTTTGGAGGAAGGCCTGGTGTCAAGGAGGGCAGCAAAGAAGCCACTTCTCTCCAGTAAAAACATCAGGGACAGACTGATATTCTGCAGAAGGTACAGGGACTGGACTGCTGAGGACTGGGGTAAAGTCATTTTCTCTGATGAATCCCCTTTCCGATTGTTTGGGGCATCTGGAGGAAGGCTTGTTCGGAGAAGACGAGGTGAGCGCTACCATCAGTCCTGTCTCTTGCCAACAGTGAAGCATCCTGAGACCATTCATGTGTGGGGTTGCTTTTCGGTCAAGGGAGTGGGCTCTCTCACAATCTTGCCTAAAAACACAGCCATGAATAAAGAATGGTACCAGAACGTCCTCCGAGAGCAACTTCTCCCAACCATCCAAGGGCAGTTTGGTGATGAAGAATGCCTTTTCCAGCATGATGGAGCACCTTGCCATAAAGCAAAAGTCATAACAAAATGGCTCGGGGAACAAAACATTAAGATTTTGGGCCCTTGGCCAGGAAACTCCCCAGATCTTAATCCCATTGAGAACTTGTGGTCAATCCTCAAGAGGCGGGTGGACAATCAAAAACCCACAAATTCTGACAAACTCCAAGCATTGATTATGCAAGAATGGACTGCCATCAGTCAGGATTTGGTCCAGAAGTTGATTGACAGCATGCCAGGGAGAATTGCAGAGGTCTTGAAAAAGAAGGGTCAACACTGCAAATATTGACTTATTGCATGAATTCTGTGTAATTCTCAATAAAAGCTTTTGATACTTATGAAATGCTTCTAATTGTATTTCATTATACCATAGAAACATCTGACAAAAACACCTAAAAACCCTGAAGCAGCAGACTTTGTGAAAATGTAATATTTGTGTCATTCTCAAAACTTTTGGCCATGACTGTACATAGATAAATACATAGAAACAACAACAGCAGCAAGAGCAACAGTGGTCTGATAAATAAAACCTTTTTAAAAAAGAAATGACTTTAAAAATAAATAGTCTTTACAGTTATGTAGTATTTACAGTTGTTATTGCAGTGAGTATTGCAAGTCGGGTGGGGGGGGGCAGGATATTGCACATTGATTTTATTACATGGGAGGAAGAGTGTAGTCGGTGTGTTTTATGGTGAGTGTTCAGAGCGTTGATGGCTCTACGGAGAGCAAAGAGCTGCCGCACCTGTGCGCGCCGACATCTTGGAAAAAGAGGCGAAGAGTTCAGAGTTTAGGGACATAAAAACAGAAAGCTCTCTCTTTGTGTGAGACACAGGAGGAACATTTAAAAAGGAAGCATTCGAGGACCTCATAAAATGACAACAGGTACATTCATGTTACAGCAGCGTTTGAACGTTTGCAGGTTGAGTTTACTGAACTTTTCAACAGTAAGGCAACTTTCAAAGTTTACATTGTACGTTTCCTGAAGTACAGGTGTAGAGGATTTGTTCTTTAAATAGTCTTTTTTATGCCAGGTTCTATTACTAAACAACATTTCAGAAGAACATATTCTGTTACTTGTATTAAAGGCAGAGTGGATAATCATCACAAAGTCTAACTTCACACTATATCAGACCAACTTCTTCCGCTTATTTACTTTACACTAAAATATCTGGAAAGGAAAAAAAGCTTTTGCATATTTATTTCAAAAGACAGGTGAGTAAGAGGGCAGACGATCAAAAAGTGAAACTCTCTCACGAACGAGAAATACATTTATTAGCAACTTTTGGACCTAAACCATCAGGTGAACAGTTTTTCAGAAAGGAAAAAACACCTTTACAAAGGAGTGACTGAAATCCTGCAACAGATGAATGTCAGATTATCGGGTGTGAGTTCATAAAGGAGATAGAAAATATAAAAACTCAACTTCCTGACGAAGATTATAACTAAGAAAAAGAGATTAAGAGATTAACGTAAAGCAAAAGAAGATATCAAACAATGAATTGATAAGTAAGGGGACATTGGAGGCCCCAAATGAATCATTAAATCACAAGTGTGACAATCACAAATATCCAGCTAGAAATCAAGGAAATGTCTGAAAAAAAACATAACCCCCCCAACAAAAATACAGTTAAATAGCAGAAACAATATTCAGTGTCACCACTGAGACTAAAACATGTCAGATAATCACCATCAAGATAGAAAAATGTCTCATCAGTATATGTGTTGATTAATTAGACATGTTTCAATCACCATTTTGGTAATTTATTTTTATTCAAAACTTTCCACTGTTTCAGCTCTGCTGCTTTCACTTCAGAGTAGGGATGTAAACTTAAGGTATTTTTCGTGATCGATCTTTGGAAATGTTAATGATCAATCATCGACTAATCATTAAAAGAAAACATTAACATTTTCCATGTCAAAAATAATGACAAATGTGTTTTTTCCCCTGAATCAATTTTTCCTTCACGGCACGATGTATATAACTGACAGTATTGAATATCTACGGATTGTATTGAGGTGTTCAAAATGTTAAACACGCTGAATATCAACGTGTGGAGCAGGCTCATAATCTCTGCAGACATACAGTCATAAAAGTGAAGGCTCAGACTTCAACAAGAGAACTGAACAGAAACATATTTCAGACTCACAGTGTCCACTTTTCTGTCTACTCGTTCTGAGAAAAAGAAGCATGTGAACGTGGTCAGGTGTCAGCCGGGAGCGCTACAGGGTCATAATCAGTCCTGCGGCGGAGATAAAAAGCGCTCGTGGAGACCTGTCACTCAGCTACAGCCCCCAACTGAGCGTCTCTGCTGTGAGCAACACCTTCAGTCAGCTGATTCACATCCAAACATGCTTTAAACTTCAAACACCTCCCTGATAGCTGAACCAAATATGTGACCACATGATGTTTGTTCCACGTGATAGAAAATCCAAACAAAGAAATGTGTTCAAGCAAGTTCTTAACAATCAATTAATCCATACTCCATTAATTGTTGACATCCCTACTTCAAACCATTTATATTATTTTCATACATTTTGAATAAGGTAAGGTTAAGATGCTCTGATTTATCAGCTGGGCATCGTTATGTAGAGGAAAGTATGGTTAGCAGGGAATTATGGGAAATAGAATCCCTTCAGGGTCAGACCAGACAGCGAAGCATCAGGGTTTTGTCTCACCCTGCCAGGTTTCTTTTTCCCATAATTACCTGCTCACCATAGATTATTGTGACGGTGATGGATTCTTCTCTGCCTGTTGCAGTGGATTGAACATGAAACTGTCCTCATTCAGCTCTCCTTTTTCTCTGAGCTCTGCGGTTCACACACCTTTAAAAAGAAACTAATGTCACAACTTTGAACCCTGCTGCTATCATCACCACCGCTCATGGTTTAACTTTCTTTGGAGAGATCACTAACCTAAAGTTTCTCTCACCTGCTCCACTCCTTCATCATACTGATGCTAACGTAAGCTAACGGTTTTACCTCACCTTACGGTCTATGGTGTCAACAAGCAGAAGATAAATGTGTCTGAACTCTTTTCTGTGGATTGATTTGACATGACTTGTGATCAGTTTGTCTCTGGTGTTGCTCATGTTAGTGAAAGTTAATAACCGACATCAAGGGGTTCTGACCAATCAGAATCAAGCTTCTTACACAGCCGAAAGATCAGTAAGAGAGCCGGGTAATAACGACAGATATTTGCTGTGTTGACAGACCATCAGCCCATCAGCAAATAATGCGCCATGCTCCGATGTCAGTGAGTGATGTTTGTCTGTTGTTTCAAATCAGTGCAATACGAGCTGATTCAGAGAACGAGGGTGTCACAGGGCAGAAGAAATCACCTGTTGGACTAACTTGTGTTTGTTTGTAAAGAAAATGTCACATCAGCCCTGATTTTCCACAGTCGGCGCCTCTCGGGTCGTGTTTTTATCGTTTTATCAGACATTGTTAAAGGGGACAGTTTGGGCTCTGGGTCATTGTGACTGCATTTCTTTACAAACTATTTTACGTAGGCAGGTTTCTGTTTTATATCTTAGGAGCACAGATGTGTTATCAGCTTATTGAGTGTCTGCAGGTCGCACCAAAGTGAGTCAGAAAACCCCGGGAGGTCTTAACACTTCATTCATAACACTCAGAGCTTTAGAGCATGCTATTTTTAGAGTTTAATCCCACTCCATGGAAGGCTAATAATTCTAACGTGGGTGTGTCTCTACACACTGACCCTGTTTATGTACGTACGTGCAGTTTGTAGTTTGTGCATGTTGTGGTTTGACCCTAATCATGAGGCAGAAAGTGAAGAGTGTACATGAGTCAGTTTGTTCTGATCCCAGATTTCGAAGACTTTATGCCGACAAACAGCGGTGTTCAATATCTGATATGGTTATAATAGAGTCTTCCTGTCCTCAGTTCATTTACCTTTTTAATGTATTCCTCAGTAAGGTCAGATAAATACCCAGAAACATTTAAAATGTGTGCATAGGGATGCTGGTGTGTCTAAGCGCCCCACATACAGAGGCTAAAGTCCTCGTCGCAGAGGTCGCCGGTTCGATTCCTGGCCGCGACAAATTGCTGCATGTCTTCCCCTACTCTACTCCCCACATTCCCTGTCTATCTACGGCTGTCCTATCAGTAAAGGCATAACGCCCAAAAATATAACTTTAAAGATAAATAGAAGAATGGAGCATTGGTATGTCTCTCTATAAGGCCGTACTTCAGGAGCTGCCGTCTTATTTATGCTCTTCATGGACTCCTAGAGTCGTCAGTTGCTGTAATCTTCTGGTCGTCACTCCTTGGACTCGCTCTGTTTTTGGTAAAAGTGCTTTTTTAATGTTTTGCTCCTTCGTAGTGGTCTTAGCTTCAAGGTCGCCTACAACTGGATCCTTTAATTCCATTGGAGGATATTAAAACTAGGATGAAGGATCATCAGATCAGCTTGTGCTCATGTTTTAGAGCTTAACACGCTAATTTATAAATTGATGTAATAGTTACTTGGTACCATAGACTGTATAAAATATGGACGTAGTATCCGTGACGTCACCCATCTGTTTCTGAAGAGCTGTTTTGAAGCCAATCGGCGGTGGCGGCCATATTGCTTCTGTGGAGCCAGTGTGACGTGAAGAGGCAGAGTTTGAGCCTCCTAGCCAACAGCTACAGTGTTCCTGCAGTCAGCTGTGCCTCTCATTGGAAGACTAGTAATCTCAATATCTTCGAAATTGCCACTTTACAAATAAATTCACCCCCTCACAGTGAGAGCACATCGAGAAATGAGCTACACTCGTCTTTTGAACCAGGCTGTAAACATGTTTATTTCTACTGTAAAGATCGTCTCTTTCACATTCATGTGTATGTGACTTTTGTTACTTCCAGAGCCAGCCTCAAGTGGATCCTCGATGGACTGCAGCTTTTTGCACTCCCGCACTGGACTCACATTTTTTGACCAGAAGTGGCTGCTTGCTTGGTACAATATGTTTTGTCTTGTTCTCAATGTGAAACTCTTTATGCTGCTGTCTTGGCCAGGACTCCCTTGTAAGAGAGACTTTGTATCTCAATGGGACCAACCTGGTTAAAAAAAAAGTGAAATAAAAAAAGATCAGATAATGATGTAGCTCCCAATCACATGAAATATTCCAGCACATTTAATCTCTTTTCTTCTTGAGAGTTAATCAAGAGTGATAAGACCTTCACGCCTACAGCTAGCTAGCTTGCATTAGCATGGGCAACAAGGAGAAACAGCTCATTTTAATTAGAGTGTACAGGGGGAAAAAATCCTCTTATCAGTGCCTCAATTGATCACTTATTTATATGTTACTTCAAAATATCCAAACTCTTCAACTTAAATGTTTTTTTCTAAATTGTATATAACCCTAAGACACCAACGTTAGGTGATTTTTAACCCATGTGATTGTGGTTATGGGATTTTCATTACGTTGCTGCTGTCTGAGCTGCATGGGTCCCTGGGTAGCTTCATGCTGCTCTCTGATGTCACCCAAGGTAGGCCTGTTTCCCTTCTATCATCCCTGTTTTTTTCAGCAGGCCTATGTTCCGGTGATTTTCACACTATGTAAGTGATTGAGAGTAAATTCTTTGTTTATCTCTCCCATATAGTTATCAGGGATCCAGGGAGACTGTGCTTTCACTGGATAAGGCTCACATGTCCCAGGAATGGGTGGCCTAAAGAACAAATTCCCAGCTCCATTAATTAAAAAAAAATTATAATAATGATTCCCTAATTTTCATTAATTTTGGAGCATTTGGGTCCCACCAGGAAACTTTTTTTCGTCTTATGAGATGTTTTATTCTGGGAAACCCAAGAGGAGTACTTCAATTTGCAATGTATTGTTGTACTTTGATATATTTTGATGTGAAGTATTTTTCATCGGTATATCATATTGGGTAAAATATTCCAGATGTTAGTGATGGTGTTACTAAATGTTACGTTAGTGTTCTAGGGTTAATGGACTTCTTTTATGAAAGTAAATGTGACCTACTGAAGAAAAATGACAAATCATCAACTAAAACACACAGCTCTTCCTTAAGGTCCCTGTAATGTGAGTTTTATTACATTTTGTTGTTTCTGTTTCCAAACAACATCAAAATATTTAAATCATCCTTCATCAGAGACAGAATATCTGCTCATTGATAAAGCCTTGAACTCAAAACACCAACCACGTGTCACTCTTACCTCGACGGCAAATAAAGACATGGTACATTGCAATTTGAAATTTGATTTTACTTAAAAAAGTTTAAAATAAAGATGTACAATTGAACCAAAATAAGACGCCATATTACACTTCAGCTCTAGAGACAGATGGCAGGACAAAAAGGCATGACCTGAAATATTTCCCTGTCAGAGCAAACCTGTCGAGAACCGGGAACAAACAAACAAACAAAAACATGTAAAGCCAGCCGCACCGTTGGCTGAGGATGTGGCGTCTTGTATGCTATTGCAGATTGTACTTCGGTTGTCTAAAAGAGATGAGGACGCTTCAGCCGGCGAGACCGGAGCAAATACATTTCTGCTACAGCGTTGTCCAGCCTCTCCGGAGGGTCCACAGTGTTTCTGATCCAGTGATTCGACATACAAACAGTGTAGGCTTCGTCAGCTCTGGTTCGAACATGAACACTTTAAATAACATATAATGAGAGAAATGGTGTCTTTTCATTTCATCTGGACTCACGTCTCCACACACAAAATGGTCTAAAAGATCTACCCAGATAGTACTTCACCGTCGACACGTAAAACCAGGAGACAGACGGCTGCTTCTTAATTTCTCAGTACAAAAAATAGATCAAAGAATGAGAAAATAGTAAAATCTGACAGCAGAAACTCGATTTATAAAGCTCTACTCATGAGCGACTGTCTGGGTCTACGGCTGCACAGTGAGGGGGCGTGGCTTAAGGATTGGGGGTGGAGCTACTTAACATTCATCGTTGAATATATTAATGAATTTGTATGTAACAGGTATCAGAATATTTGGGCAGTCGATACCCCTTCACATTAAAAGTTTGAATGTTCCTACATTATACAGTTACATTTTCAACACGTTACAAGTTTTAACACTGCCGTCCACACTCCTCCTCCTCCTCCTTCAGGTGGCATCGTCTTTTTTATTATTGCAATGAATAAAATCTTTAAAGATGATTTACAAAAGAACTGTCCGTCTGTCTGTCCACTACAGTATCTGCTATGTACATCTGTTTAAAAAGCAAGCATGTTACACGGTCGTCCCTATGTACAGCTAAAGTCTTCATTTATTTTTCACGGAATATACATATTTACTTATTTTCACAGTTTCTATGTTTGCTCATATATTCAATATCAATAGATTTCTTTGTCATAATTATGAATACAAATATTTTCTGTGGTGTCCTCTCGGCACTGGGCTACAACTTCTCCCAGTGTTGATATCTGGGGAGACTGTTGTCCTTGAACGCTGCCCACGTCTGTGCAGCAAATACTGCTCAGTTTGAAAACAATCCTGATTGTGGTTCAGTTTTTTGCCAAATCACAGCAATCCCCCAAAATGCACAGTTTTCAGTTTCAAGTTTACAGTTTTCTGGTCTTCTTTGTTATCATGTGTCATGATATTATTCATGTCTGGTCCTCTTCCGTCACTGGATTAGAAGTTTGAATGGTTCCAGTGGATCCCATGAACACACTAGCATAGCATAGTAAACGTATGCCACACAGTTATAAAAATGGAGAATGTTTTCCTCTGGTGTCCACAGATTTCTGAGAGAAATCATCAAACCACAACAAGTCGTGATCTCAATCAGTGGGGTTTGTTTTTTGCGCCTCTTACGGTCCCGTCTCGCCCACTTGGAGGTGACCAGTTGCGTTCCTGGATCCTGTTCTTGTGAAGTTAGTTTCTGGTAGTTTCGTGGGCGGAGTGATTGTTGTTTGTTTACTTTATTGGAATAAGGCACTTGAGAGGTTTTTGGTTTTCATGGGAGTTCAGAGGACACCAGGGCGAGGCCAGAGCTCTGTCGGAGGGGGGGTCCGGTGTGGACGGCCTTGGGACAGTCAGGTGTCAGCACCCGTCCGTTCTCCCCGACACTGCCTGTGATGGACAGACGGGCCTTGTTCCTCATGGCCTCTGTAAATGTTAGCTGAGGAGAACAATAAAGAGAGAGGTTTGTGTACAGAGCAGGAGACAACAAGAGCAGGTTCACACCGGCGGATTGGAGTTTTAGAGATCTCACAAAGCTCTTTGTTTAGGGATTCCACAGACAGGTCCTGTTCTCTGACAGAGGCAGCACTATTATCTAAAATTAAAGAAATTTAATTTAACTCTGTCATGTGTGGAAAATGTTTTGATCGAGTGTCAGGTCTTGGTAAAGCTAATTAATACGCCAAAACATGAATTTACAATTGAAACAACCCGCAATAAACCAACTGTCTGAGTTAAAGACTTGGTTCTGATTGGTCAAAGACTCCAAAGCAATCGTTGATAGTTTAGTTGGTAGACTGGTAATAAGCATAACCACCTGCTCACTTTATACATTAACCCTTATCTAATTGTTATCCATGCTAAAAGAATGAATATATTCCATGTTTATATACTGATCTTTATTATGGAGTTTGTTAGATAAAATACGGCACATGTGAACAGAGTAAAGTCAGATGCAGTCTGGATACTGGTTCAGCCCAGTTTCTGGAATCAGACTGAATCAGTTAAGAAGTTTGAGGAAGGACAGCGCGCCTGATTAATTACTCAAAGTAAGAGTTTAATTGGTTTAGTCTGCTATCATCTTTATGAGAATACTGCTGCTGACTAATGATATGCATTAATCTTTAGTGAGCTTGTTTTAATTAACTGGATAATGACAAAAATCTACCAGGGGTTCAGTGCAAAGACCTTATATATGAAGAGGAACCAACCACAGTGACGTTAAGCTTTGGTTTTTGAACTACAGCTGAACCCTTCTGATGGCTCGTGTTTGGTATGTTGGGTGTTTTGGTTTTTTTTTTTTAGCCTACAGCGTCTATTTTAGTCCAAAGGGGAATGTTATTTACAAAATGAATCAGCAGTTTAGTTCCTGAACTCATTAAGAAAATGTTTCGGAATAAAATACAGACTTACACACAGCCAGAATTATTTTATCAACTTGTAGAGGCTCCCCCTGCTGGCTGTGAAAAAAGAATGCAGGCTCAACAGACATGAGCATACACAAACCAGGAGGATCAGGTAGTTCTAATTCTGTCTACGGTCAGTGTTTAGTTTAAGTGTGAGACTTCCTTGTGATGGTCAGTAAACGGACCACTACAGAGCTAGCTCTGGCTGTGCTAAGGGGGCGGCGCAAGACTTTATTTGACTTGGTGGCCGTACTGGGACACTGACTTTTGCATCATGACATTAAGTAGCCTATGTTTGCACACATGATGATCAGCATTTCTACCCCTCTTTTCATACTTTAACTACTTAAATAAAAGTATTGAAAACATGTTTTATTCATGTGTATTTGTTGTTTTTACTTTAACCCTTAAAGACCTAGACCATCTTTGGGGGCGCCAGACTCTCCTGAATTCGAATATGCTGAATGAGACAAATGCGGCATCAATGGAAAGCTAAGAATGTCCGCTGTAACAAGGATTTTAAAGCTTGTTGATAGGATTAGTGGTTCAAAAGTTATCAAACATTTAAGAACAAGTAGCCGGTGGCAGCTGCCGAGGTCTTTGAGGGCTACAAAGTAAAAAAAACAGAGGGGTAACATTTAAATCGTGTTAGCTTGAATTGACCGGCTAAATTTAAAATGCATGTTCGAAGTCACGATCTAAGCTTCTGACAAAAGGAAAATACGTTGTATTAACTTGCTAAATGCTGCAAAGTGCTCTGCTCATGGTGGATTAAGATCAGATCATCTTGTAGGTACATCGCTTTTGAAAAAAGCGTCTGCTAAATGACATTGTAACATCAGACTGAGTCCTGTCTGTAAGATGGGACTGGATCTGATCCTGTCTTGATGTTGGGTCTTTGTTAATAATAGAACATAGAGTACGGTCTAGACCTGCTCTGTTTGGAAAGAGTCTGAGGAGAACATTTGTTAGGATTTGGCGCTTTATAAATAAAGATTTAGTTACTGAAGTATTGCCTCTGACAAATAAGTGAACATTGTTTAGGGTTTTGGGGTGGGCACTGAGACGGCCAATCAGGTTTGTTTATGGAGGGTCAAGGCCACCCCTGGTCTCCCGTTGGAATGGCACACAATTACATAATCATTAGACGTTGGTTTAACCCAATGAGTAACTCAGCTTGAGTAGAATTAAAACTCCAATCTGCTTCAACATTATTTAAAAAGACAGAACAGCCTCACAATAAAAACAGGTGTACATTTAAATATGTGTACAGTACAATCCACAGAGTCAGAGAACACCTTTCATAGCCATTCAGTACAATATCAAGCCAGCCCCAAACTACCAGTAAGTCTATTAGCGACAGAATTATTACACAGTGAGTGATAGTTGCAGGCAGAGGGACAGGGAGGCTGACTAAGCAACAGAGAAGCTAATGAAGAGTTTGTGCTGAAGTGCTGATGGGGGACACATAACCACGCTGGACAGATACACACCGAGTGTGAGAGTGTAAGTGTAATGGTTGAAGGCCTGAGGGAAATATCCGGAGGAAGCAGCTCACATCAATAAAATCAGCTCGAGGGAAACTTCACTGAAGTTTACTTCACAATGTATGGTGTTTAAACATGGCCTTATTATATATGGGTCTTCCTGTGTGCTCAGGGCTGGGTTCTCATTAAATTGGTTCTGTGGCTGTAGATTGAGGAGGGTGTTTTGTTACTGACTGACTGGAGACAGTACACTCCCTGAGCGGCTGCATGTACTGCTCAGGCTGTACTAAGGTTGAGAGTGTGTAAGCCCTCACAAGGATGCAGAGAAGTTTCAATGGTTTGCTGTGACAAAACAAAGCAGTGGGGTGTTAGAGGCTTTGGCTCGATGGACGAATGCACTGCGGTTTCATGAAATGTCCTCACAAGTGTAGACTACTGTGTACAAGTAAGACGTTGGTCCTCATTTAACACGCCTTTCCTTCCCATAAGCTTTGAGTCCAGAGGCCTGCACTATGAAGAAGGATTAGCGAGCAAACTTCAGGGTTCACTCAGGTTTTCAGTACTGGTATCAGGTACAAGGGTATGTTCACTAAAACTGCACGCGTCTGTTCGAGATAAGAGGTCCACATTTGTGAAAGCTCTGCCCACAGAACAAGCTCAGGTGTCTGGATCCTGGAGCTCCGTGAGTATAGATAGTATAAAAAGATGGCAGAGACAAGAGATCCTCAAAAGTGAAGCCAAAATGTTTGGAGCCTCCTCCACTGACTGGCTGCAGCACAGGTCATAAAGCCTGTCCCTCCATTTTAACAGATGGACCATGCCTCAAACTAGCTCCCTTGACTGGTAGGTTCCTCTGAGCTGCCGTAGACGTCCTCCTGCTGTGGACGTTCCAGACTCCAGCTGATACGGACGTGCTGGACTCCAGCGGCAACAGCTACTACTACTCGTCTCATCACTATCACCACTCCCTCTCTGTCTTATTCTCCTCTATCCCTCTTTCCAGACCCAACTCGGTCGAGGCAGATGGCTGTCTTACAGGAGTCTGGTTCTGCTCGAGGTTTCTGCCTGTTAAAAGAAGTTTTTCCTCTCAGCTGTAATTAGCTAAATACTGTGAGGTGCAATGCTCATGGTGGATTAAGGTGGGGTCAGACTTATCCTGTCTTGGTGTTGGGTCCCTGTTCATAATTTGACATAGAGTGGTCTAGACCTGCTCTGTTTGTAAAAGCGTCTTGAGATAACGTTTGTTGTGATTTGGCGCTATACAAATAAAGATTGATTAATTGATATCAAAGTAAAATAAACATCAAATACATTTTTCTACAACACGCTTTTTATCATAGCAGTTTCGTCTTTCCTTGCTGAATCACGCCAACGTGTTCTTTAATCTGAGAAGTTCAGTTTTAAAAACAAGTTGAACACCATGATTGATAAACGTGACTCTTGCATCACTGTGTGCAGCAGATAGTCAGACTACAGGAGGGACAGGGTGAGAGAACATAACAAACACTTACAGTCATTGAACTTTCCATCACCATGACTGTTCAAACCAACACACGACTCTGCTGCTGAGGGAGCTTTGCTGAGTTACTGTGTGTTCCTGTTAGTTGAAGAGGCAACACATTGATATATGGCACCATGAGTCGTTCTCCACTGGATGGATATTTTGGCTTCACTTTTGTACAATGGTAGAAGTTGAGGACCTGCCATCCTTTTTAATATGCGGTCAATGGAAGCAAAATGTAACTATGTGTCAAAACAACACAAACTGCCCTTTGATTGGTCTGCTGGGTAGCATCGCATTTCCTGCATTTACAACATGTCTGGTCTTCCCCTGTACTCTGCCTACACTGGTACATCCCATCTCCAATAATCACAGTGTGATCAGCTACTTTCAGCTCAGAATTCAACATAGTGCACTCTGATTCAGACACACAGTTTCTTCTGATCAAACAAGCAGATCATTGAGAGGAACTTCAAACTGATGATATGACTATGAGAGAAACCGCTGCCAACTAGTGTTTAGGCGGGGCTATGCACGTAGCTGACATGCACCTCCTCCAAAATTTAACTACGCGTGGAATTGACGAGTAACATAACACGCTCTGAATCTCTGTGGAAAAGTAAACAGAGATCGCAGCGGGGCCGGAAGCAGGCGACCGGCTATCAGAGAGACCACACTGCCCTCAAGTGTTTCATTGGAGAATTGCTGCGTGACACGGACACATCGACACACAAGTATGTGGTGCTCATGTCCTCGTCTGCCCCTGCTGCATAGGAGCGCCTTAAGTAGTGCTCGCGGTGTAGGCCGCTATAGCGTGGATACAGCGTGAAGTCAATGCAGAAGTAGAATCATTTCAAATGCATTGATATAATTATAGTCAGATATTCTTTGTACAAATGATGGAAAAGTATACATATACCTTTATTGGCTCATTAACACAGCTAGAGACTCTTTTCAAACTATCCTTCCTGTGGTTTGGCTTCATTTCGGGCCTGGATGTGACATCTTCTTTAAACTTCTCTGATATGACAGTTAGCTCTAAATGTATAAAGTTAAACCGCTCTGCAGACACAACAATAAAAAATGTTTGCAAATATTTAAATTCATCTTTTATGTCACTTCTCCTTTAGGGATAGTGAAGCTACATATCCAAGGTAACCCTGAGTATGTTGAACTCCCTCCCTAGGGCAGGCCCCTGGTCTCAACAGAAACAAATTCAGTCCATTAAAAGCAGAATTTTAACTTTAAACTACACGCTGAAACTGTCTTTTTAAAATTATCTGATTTGGGTATACTTACTTTTCTTCCTCATTAACACTTTTGACAGCAGTAATAAATTACAGCATTATCCTGCCTTTCTGTGTTATTGAACTCCCATAAGAACACCAGACATGGATGTTATCTCCTTCTGAAATCAGAGTGAGTAATACTTTTTTGATTTTGGCAGGAAAATGGGTCACACGGTATGCTCGCTTGATAAATGAGGGCCAACGTCTGCAGCCACACAAGCTGCGAAGCATTAGAGGCATTAGACGTCATGTCTGAGGATGACTCATCGCTTCCTGTCACATTGAGAAAAAGCTCCAAACGCAGACCAGGACGTCACATGACCACATACTGAGCAGATCAGACAGAGGAGTGGGAAGCGCTTTGCCACTGGTCACGACAGTCACTCAGCATGGAGAAGCTAGCAGCGGGGGTACGGGAGGTTTCACTTACAGTCTCTGTGCAGGGAGCTAGAGAGGGGGAGGGGGCAATGGTTTGGGCAGACCCGCTATGAAAATCCCCAACTACATCTTATCAGCTTCCCCATCGCTGCCGTATGCATTGAAAACCTCGCTAAACTCGGCTAAGTTGGGGATGCTGGGTCTGGGGCTCTGGTTCTGGCTAGGCTCGGGGCTATGGCGGGGGCTGCTTGTGTGGCAGGGGTAGCAGGGATGCTGGGGGAGGTGGTAATTGGGGTTTTGGGGCTGGGATTGGGCCTCCACCTTCATTCTCTTGGCCTCGTTGCGGGACTTGTAGCAGAATTCAATGAGGGCCACCAGCATGGCCAGGCCCAGGCCCCCGACGAGGATGTAGAAGACCCCCGCCACGTTGCTCAGACTGAGGGCCTGGGACGACTTGTCCTGGAGGCGACGGGGAGAGAGACAACAAAATAAAAGTCAGAGCAAGTTTTAGAAGCAGCAGAACACAAACACACAAACACTCAACATTTATACTCAGTCAAACCACTGACACACTAAGACATCACACATCATCTTCACCATGCACAGACACACACAAACACTCACACTGAACATTTATGACTACTCTACCTCTACACAATCAGTCTATTGTTTGCACAGCTGTATGTGTCCATGCAGCTGTGCAACTGCTCCTGCAACCATCTTGCCTCTAATGTTTATGAGTACTTCAAAGATCAGCTCAAAACTCTTTAAGAGGAATATTTTCTCACCCACTCCCAGTGCAGATAGCAGATCTTTTTTTTTTCATGTGTTTACCTCTGCTAGGACTAAACAGTGGATAATACAACAACATTTAATGTTTTAATTGTAACTTTTCTTTCCAGAAACAATGCCATTTTTGAGATAATCCATAGATTTAATTTCCCACCAGCAACTTTAGCACGCCGTGGTTTGTCAGTATCCTGATCTAGAAAATGGAGACAATAGTTGTAACTAGCTAAATACTGCGAGGTGCAATGCTCATGGTGGGGTCAGACTGAGTCTTACCCTATCTTGGTGTTGGGTCTCTATTCATAATTTGACATAGAGTGGTCTAGACCAGGGGTGCCCAAAGTGGGGGTTGTGAGATGTCTTCCAGAATGTTTTTTTTCTTCAAGTTATCTAAAAATAATACATTTTACCCATTTCAGTAAAAAATCTAAACAAAAATAGCAGCTAAACTTGAAATAAAACCTTGAAAATAGAAAAAGTAATGAGTTTTCTGTCTTTCTTTGTTTCCAGATGACTCCTAAGTTTAGGGTTAGTGAACAGTTAATTATCAAAAGCATCAGTAGCAGTAGATTAATTCATAACAGCACAGGAAACACAGACACATGCTCATGTAGGTAGGGTCATTTTCTGCAGACCAGCTAAATGAAGCCACATTAAATCACTTTGAGGGACAGTGGGGGTCACAAGTCTTTGGCACCTATATTTTGGGGGCCGCGGGCTGAAAAGTTTGGGAACCCCTGATCTAGACCTGCTCTGTTTGTAAAAGCGTCTTGAGATAACGTTTGTTGTTATTTGGTGCTATATAAATAAAGATTGATTGATTGTATCTCGTCTGTGTCTGGTCAAACTTGTTTGAATTTCGACTAGTCGGCTATTTGTAGATAAAATTTCCATTTAAAGGGCTGTAATATCAGTCATTGCAGTCGTTTCCTAGTGACAATAATTAATCAAATAGATGTCAACAACTCATTAAATCAACAAATGTTTAAGCTGATTAAATATTTCACATAAAAAAAAACGGTTTCTTAATTCTGATAATGTTCTGGTTTGATACTTCTTTAGGACAGCTAACATGAATGTTTTTATGTTGAGAATGTCGTCTTGAGATTTCTGTTCTGTTTTTTGTCTATGTTACAAATGTTGGACGATTCATAGATGCAAGAAATATTTAATAAAGACTGGTTTAACTTAGCAGCAGTCAGGTGCATTGGTGTGCTTTCCTGTTGAAGTACTACTTCTTTAACCTTTGCCAGTTTAGTCCTGCTCATTTTAATTTGACCCTTTTTAAATAACTAATCTCATCCTGCTGAACAGTCAAACCACACTCACTATAGCTGTTATACTCCTCATTTGACTCCTGCTCCCTGGCAGTGGTTTCAGATATTTAAAATAACTATAAATGAACCTGTTTGCTTTTGCAGCTCATTAAAGGCATCAGTATTCATTCTAATCTGTTTTAAAACCAGCAACCACATGAGCTTTAAGTTTGGAAACTGATTTAGTGAAGAAGCTTCAACCATTTAAGTTCTGTTCTGGTAAACGTACATATTGTTTCATTTGTTGTGCTGATATGTTTATTCTGCGTCACTTTATGAATGACTGCTTGGATTATAGGAGGAGTTGGAACAGACCTAAACATGATTGTACATTTGAACACTGTCTGGGTTAAAACATGGGTCTTGAATGGAGATCTAGGACAACCAAAAACTTTAAGATCTGTCCCGGATCATTTCGGTTTCTACTCAGACGGACAACGACGATCAGAAGAGACATTGTTCCTGGAAACAGAATTGGTGTTCATATTAAAATGATCTGCACGGCCATGTATAACTGGAGGTAAATGAGAAAATAGGATTTTGCCATTTTAGCTGGACTAGCCCTTTAATTCCCTCCATAATTCCCAGCTCTGACATTCACCTTTTAGCCCCTTTTATTCAAATATATGCAGCTAATCTCACTGCGCTCTGACTCCTGCTCCTTCCTGTCACTTATCTCGCCCAGATAAATCACCCGAGTCCTTAAGGGGCGTTCAACTTATTACCTCGACACAAAAAAGTCTGCCTGTCATGCTTGGTCTCATTTGCAGGTGATAGCTGTGTGTGTGTCCTGCACTCAGGGATCTGATTAAGAGGACATGACTGATGTGGAAGCTGCATGCTGCTTTATTTAAAAGCTGGCAGTTCTCTTCCTGCTCTATTGCAAACAGGGAGGGAGTGTGTTTCTACAGGCTGAGGCTTACATTAGTGAACATGCCCCAGGACCCTCTGGGTGACACTCAGTGTAAGTGTGTGCCTTCATCTGCAGTTGCAAAACCTAGCTTAGCTGCTGTAACACTGTTGACATGCCTTGTGTCTGTCAGTCTGTATCCCTCAGGCTATGCCTCTTAAGTCTCTACCTGCGTGTCTGTCACTCGCTCTCTGAGTATTAGGTGTGTGAGTCATATCAGCCAGCCTGCTGTAATAACAGAACAGTACTGCCAAGTTATGAAAGACAAAAAGAGGAGGGGGGAGGCTCCCAGGCTGGTGGAGACTGACCTTACTTCCCGAGTCCTTGGGTCCACACTCCCCTTTATCGTACCACCATTTGTTTTTCAGTTTGTCTAAGACTCCTGCTTCACTCAGTTTCAATACGGCAAGGTTTACAGGCGTTCTTCAAATCACGGGGACGGGGGAAGGGTGGGTGGGGAAAATAACATAAATAACATCATAGGACATGTTATTTTATGTTATTCAATCAAAGAAGCCCAACAAGAGCAGCTCAGTACTCTTTACAAAGTGACGAAGCCGGGAAGGGGGCCCCACTGTGGCTACATGTCTCTTTGCTCGTAGGTCGAGATCTTTATTTAGAGGGTGGGGTTAATTTGGATCTATTTGGGGAAGGGGCGGAGCTAACAGACATATATGCTGGGGCCCCGGCTGCATCGCTTTCTGGAACGGGAACATACTGCCGGGACCTTTTCAAAAGAAACACAGAGGCAAGTCCTGTTGACCCAAAACCATTTACACAGGAAGTGTACTTCATCCTGTATCCCGATAACCCAACATGGGCTACTGTCAGATGTTAGTTTAAGCAGCAGGCTAATAATGCTAAAAGCAACATTTTTTATAATTTAACCTTTACAATCATCCCCACACACGCAGTGCTGCAAATATTTTTGCTTCAACAGTACTCGCTCTCTTCTTTAGACTTAAGAGTAAACTTCCTGGTCGACCCGGCAGATGCTCCTGTTACCAACAAAACACATTTCTCTTTTGACCGCATCAAGGTTCACATGGGCATAGCGTCATAGCGGCTAACCTTCTCGCCACCGCCTCCGCTGCCACACTCTCCTTTGTCGTACCACCACTTGTTTTTCAATTTGTCCAACAGGCCTTGCTCATTGAGTTTTAACACTGCCAGGTTAACTGCACTTCTTGAAAACGATAAAACATATTTGGTGAGAGGGCGTGAGTATGCTGTCCAATTCAAGAGGGAGGGGGAGAGAGAGGGGGGAGAGGGGGAGGAGCAGCATTAAGAGAGGGACAAGGGTGGAAAAGTGCATTTAAAATTACATCCCATCCCAGGACCCAGACGCACTCTGAGCACAACTCTCTCCCTTTAATGTGTGTGATTTAAAGACGTGTTAAATAATGTGTATGTTTGAGCTAAAGCTAAGTCTAACCTGCTGTATAGAGACAATACTCCTTTTAAATTAAAATTTGACGTCAGTTAATGTTACACACATCTTAAAGAAGGTCAATTATGTTAAACTGATTTGTGTTGCCATCATGTGCAAATTTGAAGGCTTTAACACGTATTTCAACCAATTATTTTTAGCTAACAATTAGCTTGTACTAGCTAGCAGCTGATGAAATGTGTTAGTCACAATTTGTATTCCTGCTACAAAGTGCACTGTCATTGGCCGGTGATTAAAGCCAGCTTTAGTGAGGGGGTTAGTCTTTTATTGTTATGGCTTAAGGGTAATTATGCTAAAACAAAAAGTCAAATACAGACTGCTAGCATAGCAGAAGTTGCTAAAAGGATATGAGGCTAAATGCTGGGCTTTTGTTGTAAATAATCTTTTTTTCTGCTATTTTGAGGGAAAGTTCTGTTGATAGATTATGGAACTGTGTATAGAAAGTGGGGAAAAACCATAGACTGTATAAATAATGGACGAGGTATCCATGACGTCGACCATCTGTTTCTGAAGCGCTGTTTCGAGGCCAAGAATTTAAATTATTAGAAATTAAACAAACCTTAATTGATTTTTTTCATCTGGCGCAGTAATTGATGCTTTAATTTATTAAATTTCAACATGAAACACTGGCATCAGCACCGCCAGTCCCAAAACATTGGCAACAGCTGACGCTTTGAGAAACAGACGCCTTGAAATAATTTGGACCTGTTTTGGCACGTGTGCATGGAGTACGTCTGTTGTCAGCCAATTCAAAGCTCACAGGATTTCTGAGCATTAAGCTGTTCTGGAAAATCATGATTGACTTGCATAAAGCGTCTTTGAATAGCTGTTTAAAAGAAGTGAGTGTTTTGATTTCACGGCTGCTTTTGAAAGCTGCAGTAGTGATGTCTGATGGCTCAGATCAAGAGTGGAAGATTTGTCTCAGGGTGCGTTTTGGTCGTTGTAATTTATTTGCATCGTTATGAAAAAAAAAAAAAAAAAAACAGAGATGGAAATGGATCAGATACACAAAGCAGGACAGCTCATATTTCATTTTATGCTGACGATGTTGTTTTCGGAGCTGTTTGAAATAACAGACCTGAGCGACAGTGATGCCTGCTCGTGATGTTGCTGGTGTGTTTCCTCGCTGATATCTGGACAAGTGGCTGACAGAAAATGATAATCCCCAAAACAACAAGATGGAGGCCCTGAGAGGGTGGAGGACTACCGTGATCTGTCAGGGACTCCTCCTGGTCAAAGCAGTGGCTGAAAACTGGCATCAGCCTGGCTGCAAAACAAACCAGCAGCTGCTCCGCTGTGCTTCAGGAGTCATGGGCAGAAGAATTTACAGAGAACACCAGGTGGGGTTGAATTTATATGCTGTGAGGAGTTTAGGTGGTCAAACTGTCATGTGAGAGGCTGGACTTCTACACTTTTTTCCTTCTTCTTTTTTTCTAAAATAATCATCATAATCTGCACCTCTACTAGACTGAAGAATGGTGTTACTTTTGCCCCCTTTGGTTAGGAGATAGAACAAATGACCTAATTTGTACCTATTCACTCGAAGTAACAAACCTAATATTTGGGGCCAGAGCACCGACAAGGTCGGCAAAGGCCCTCTTGTAACCCTAAGGATTTTTCCTTCTTTCTGGGGAGCCCCTCAACACGGTTCAACTTACATGCATGGCATTTTTTTCACATATCTATCAAGACCTACAAAGAGGATTCCTAATGTCATGGTGAAATCCCGACAGGGAGTCTGCCATTTTTTTTTCTTTTTAGTTTTTCACCTGATTCGCAAGGGTATGTATTTAAGAGATGTTGCCCTCGGCCTTTTCTCGGATCAAGTTCAAACCACACACATTTTGTAGTAGACACATTGACGAGTCAAAGTTATCAGAAAAATTTCGCGAAATCTAAAAATTGTGGGCGTGGCAGACATGCAGGCGATGCATCAAACGCACATGTCTTGCCATAAACAGGAAATTTATTTTGGGTGGCTTTAAAATGCACAAAATATCCCCAAATCAGCCACACTTATCAGCCACACATCCCATTTATATATTTTGGGACTCTCGTCAGAGAAATTAAAAAATCTGCTCAAAAGCGCCCCCTAAAGGATTTAAAAAAGGGGTAAAATAACCCTTCCCTTAGAGGTTTTATTGAGCTATGTGCATGATTTCGGACATGCATATTCAGGGCACCAGGACAAACAAAAAAGCCTCTTGCACCCGTATCCTAAAACCAACAGGAAGAGCGCCCGTGTGAGAGGGCCCGTTCATCGTTGCTAATTTAATTGGTCATTGATTTGGATGGACTCTTTCATTACACATGACTAATGATAGTCGTGCTCCCCTTAAGTGGAGTTGCTACGAGCCTTTAAAAGACCAGCACTCCCCGGTGTTCTCTAACATGTGTGTGTTGTATTCCGGTGTTCTCCACAGGAGGAAATTAAAGTACAAGCAATCATGGAGCTGCTTCACACTGTGCTACAGACACACACACACACACACACACACACACACACACACACACACACCTGTGAAGTTTTGCCCTGAGTATATTTTTCCACACCCCTCAGTGAGGTCTTTCTGGCGGGCTTTGATCGATGAGCCTGTGGATTGAATGTGCTACTCCCCACAGTAATGACACTGCATTCAGTGGCAGGTCTGTAAATTCCACTATGTGCAGGAGGCAGTGACAGAGTCTGGCACAGTCACCCAGGGCTGCACTTTCAAACAGCTCCCAAACTGCTATTTTAGTCACTTAGTCGAAAAGAAAGAACCAGTCAGCCGTGAAGGAAAGCTGGAGTAGCATTAGCAAAAAATCTCAACTAATGAATCTGTTGCAAAAATGCAGATTATTTAAAAAGACATTTCTCTAAACAAAACATTTCAGGTGAGTCTAGAGCTTCAAGCATGCCATTCAAACATGTCTGCCCAAACAGCAAGCACAAGCACAAAGCACAAGCACAAAGACTTACCTGGTGTGGAGAGCTGCAAAGAAAAAGAATGAATAACCACCGCTGCATCATCACACTGACCCCACATGCATGCAACAAACACAGATGTAAAAAAAAGCTGCGACTTCTGCGCTGAAACAAACACAGAAACGCCCCACCACCCACACCAAGCATTAAGAGGACACACATAGAGATATAAGGCGGCACACCAGGGAAGGTGGAATACCATAACAACACGTAGAACATATTGTTACACTATTCCACCCACCTTAACTGTGAACCCTTGGGTGTAGCTACTCCGTAGCCTTTGGAGTCCAAGTTTCCTCCCACTTTCATCGTGTCGCACGGCTTTCGCTGTTCTGTGTACTCGTTCATGGTGGACTCCAACAGGAAGGCGTATTTCCCTTTGGACTTCCGGACTCGTGCCACGCCCTCAGCCGTGGTCTTGGTGAAGACCGTGGGCTCGGCAGACTTCATGTATCCCCACATCTTCTCGTAGACGGCGATTTTTGAGCGCTGTGGGTTTTGAGGGAGGTGGAGGTTCAGAAGTAGATGTTGTATGGAGGTAAGATAGAGAGAGAGAGCGTATCCACGTACAACATCAACAGCTGGGGTGACTGGATTAAAGCATTTCATCATATTGTTACTTCACACATGTCACACAGTAAAACATGTCTCTGTCTACAACTTACCACCTCTAACGGGACAGCAGAGGATCGAAAGTCTACATGTTGGTCTGTCTTATTTGGAGTAGAAAACAACCATACAGTTGTTTACATATTTAGAGCTGTAATCTAGAGAGAATGAATTTGTGGTTTCAGGACAAAGGAGACTAAAAGAAAGCCTTTGACATAACAAGTGACCCCCACAAAAGTGCTCCCATCAGGTCAGCGCTTCAGACTGACACCATACAGAAAACCCTTTGTCCTTTAGCCGTTAGATGTCTTTATTCTTAAATCAACTAAAATAGCCCATAGTTTATTTTTATTTACTGACTTTAACCTCTCTCACTTTTCACTTTTCCCCAGTTTATGAAACGTTTTCAAAATGTGAATGTCCACATTATGAAACAATGTTTTTTCTTCATATTGACTGAGATGATGCTAGAGACTCCACACTCTCTATAGCTTTTGATGTTTTTAAATGTTGTCTTATTTGTCATCCATGTCATTGTGTGTCAAAGACAATTTTCCATATTTTGGACACATTTAGTTTTCTTCTTTTTCTTCTGATTAAAAACACAGTTTCTGAGACAACTGGATCACTTTACTAACCCTTTGCATTAAACAGGTTAAGTCACAATTTTAAACTGCAAATACTCCAATCGTATGTATTTATCTAATTTCTATTCTTATCTCTAAAGCTCTACATGATCAGGCTCCTCAATATATCATTCTTACTCCTCAGGAGCCCGCCCTCTCAGATCAGTCGATATGGGTCTGCTGGTTGTTCCCAGAGCCCCTATAAGACTGAGGGGTTTCAGGCTTTTGCAGTCCTGGTTCCTAAACGTTGGAGCGACCTGCCTGTTGAGATCTGGTGTGCTGCATCCATCACTGATTTTAAATCTCAAAACGTTATTTTTAAAAAAAGGCTTTTATAGCTGTGTAAATCTGTTGTTCTGCTCTCTAGTATTTGAAGGTTATTTTTCTTGTTTTTTGTGAAGCACTTTGTAACTTTGTTTAGAAAAGTGCTATAGAAATAAAGGTCATCATTATTATGAATCATTATTATTATCATTATCAATATTATTTATTATTATTAAGCATGGTTATTATTATAATTATTATTATTATTATTACAACTATTAATACCATTCTTATACTACTACTACTACTACTACTAATAATAATAATAATAATAATAATTATTATTATATCTTCATTATCATCGCCATCACCATTATTATATATATCATTTTTATTATTATTATATCATTATTATTATCACCGTTATTATTTTTATTATTATTATTATTATTATTATTATCATTATTATTATTATTATTATTGTTGTTTTACTGTTGTTCTTATTACTATTAGTATCATTATTTATTATTATTCTGATTATTATTATTATGTTTATTTGTATTATTATCATTATTACTGTTATTATTATTATTGTTATTATTATTATTATTATTATTATTATTATTATTATTATTTAACGTGGAATATACGTGGTAGAGAAGACAGTAGCTCTTTCTCTGTTACCTGTTATCCCCAGTGTCAGCTACCTGCATGGTGGTTGAACACAGTCTATGGTGGCGTTGATAGTTGTGAAATATGAACAGACTCACTGCCTGCGACCAATTCATCAAGACTCATTTCATTACTTCATAGTATACCAATGTTTACTCTGATGATTATGACCTAGTGAGGGATTAAAAGGGTTAAAAATTGACACTACATTACAAACTGGTATATTGGTCACATGGGTGTACAGCTGCTCCCTTTTTAGACGACAACAAAGGTATCAAAAGTGCAACTCACACTCTAAATTTTACATCATTTTATCAACATTCACATGGATTAACATTTCCAATATGCTGAATATGGTCATAAATGTTTGCAGTGAGTAAAAATTGCCAACATGTCAAATTTTCTTGGCGAGTTTCTTGAAATAGGATGAAATCTGAATGTCATTTTTTCTTGTGAAATTCAATTCAAATTGTGTTATTTTTTCTTGTAATAAAATGTGTTAATGAGATATTTGGAGCAGATTTCAGATGAGCACAATCTCTCAGATTAGAGTTTTTCATTGTGTAGTACTTAAACACTAGTTAATATTCTTATATTGTATTAGAGCACTTTAATACTGGACATCGTTTTACAGACTTTTTGCAATATTATCTCAACTGTCCATGAAAGTATTATTGTGCATGAATTGTTCTTTAATGTTCCTTCATTTCTATAACCGACTCTCATCGTATTTCTTCTTGAAGTCATGCAGCACTTTATCGTTTCTCTTACCTCTCAGCCTGTCTCTGAGTGAATTTCCACTCTTGGATCGATACACTTTTATCTTATCTAACATCCGCCCTGATGACCTCCTAACATATTGCATCGATGTAGAGATGTGTAACTACCTGTATCTAAAAAACCTTTGCTACACAACATCAACAAGGGCGGCGATAACGGGCGACCCAAACAGTGTTTCACTAAACAAATTAGCGTTCATGATTTCATTTGTACGCCACCAGTTTGTCTTGAGATCTGAGATCAGCCTCTTCTCATGTGATTGGATGTTTGGTTCCCCTGCCTGTCTCAGATTAGACCATTAATCCCTCTAACACCCACTCACCCTGAAGAACTCTTTGGTGGAACCAGAGTCCAGAGTGCCGTAGGCGATGTCTGTCTGCTTGGCCAGATCCTCGGCGCTCTCGATGGGGGAAACCATCCTCTCCACTGTGAGGAAGGCAGCCAGGTTGGCCGTGTAGGAGGAGATGATGATGAGGGTGAAGAACCACCACACTCCTCCCACGATTCGACCCGATAAGGATCTTTGAAAAGCGGAGAAGGAGGGAGGGAGGGGAGAGAAAAAAGGAGGAAAAGAGTGGGGAAAGTTTGGAGGGAGGGATGACATTTCCAGAGAGTAGAAGGATAGTGGAGGGTAAAGTAAAGGTGAGGATGAAGAGGGGTAAGATAGAAAGAGATCAGTCAGTCAGTGTTTGAAGATACAGTGAGAGAACACAGGCCACTGAAAGAGATGATGTATGAGTGTGAGAGCATGAGAGCACCAGCACCACCAGGTGGAGCTCTGACAACACTCAAACCCTCCAGAGCTTTGATTTACCCCTCATTAGAGCACACTGCCTCATGAAAATACCCTCATGGTGACCAGCTATGATGAAGAAAAGGTTAGCTACTCCTGCTCCCTCTCTCCCCCTCCTCCCCCCTCCCCACTCATGTCTTTTTGTTTATTGGTGGGATGAAAAAGAGCGGCGGGTCCCTCTGGCCGTCGTGGCGGCAGCACTGTTCTTTTCTTGTTTGTTCGCTCAGGGGAGACAGATAGCCCGCTGCTCCGGAGCAGCAGAAGGTCGTGAGGAGAATCTTAAAGCATAAATGCTGCATTGAGGAGAACAAACAAGATCTCCCCTCGGTGCAAATCAAACAGAGGAGGATACAAAACCCTCAGGCCTGCTTGTCAGATGGTGAGAGAGATGGGGGTACGAGATGGGGAGGGGGGAGGCATCTGCAACACTCAGTGTTTGGCGGTTATTTCCACTTTGTCTTATTCCAATCTGGCTGCACTTCAACCTTTTCATACAGCCCCCTTCTGCAAGGAACACTGGCATGCTTTTTCTCACCTGAGTCCCTATGACACAGCTTAGTGATTTCCAACCTTTAAATGCTGGAATATGAAAAGAGACTGTATTTGAGAGGCTCCTGTCTCACACAGAATCTAACCACAGATCCAAGAGAGACCTCTGTGTTCTGGTCTGTAGCCATCAAAGTGCCTGCAGCAGCTCAGGCGACTTCCAGCAGAGGAGCGCTGCAGCAGAGCATGTCTCCTCTGCACACACAGGAAGCTTTACCCATGAAATAGACTTACTTGATGTATTAGCTCTGGATTTGAATACAAATGACTTCCTTCTCTTTTATTCCTCCCCTCTCTCCATGTTCCTCTCCTTGAGTTAGATGCAGTGTTTCTAAGAGAATTTAGGTGTAAACTAACGACTGAACGGAGGAGGAGGGGTCTGTGAATGAGAAGATGTGAGGATCTCCTCTGTTTCCCTCTGCGTCTTTATTTCTACTCGATTTTCCTCTTCCTACCTAAATAAAAAATCCCTTCATTCTCTCTCTCTCTTTAACCGTCTCCATCCTTTCCCCCTCTTTGCTGTTTTTTTTTTCTATGAATGCAGCAGAGGATTGTGGGAGTGTAATAATGGGACCAGAGGAGGAGCGTCACTGTGCAGTGTGTTTGCTGGCTGATACCACTGACTTTGATCCACAGTGACACACTGCTGTGTCTTGATGGGCCCGCAGTAAACAGAGGGGACGGGGGAGGGAGGGGAGGAGTGAGGGGAGGAGAAGCTTAGTGCGGGGAGTTGGGCTGATTTTAAGGCTACGTCAGTGTTATCTCTTTCCCCCTGTTTAACTTTCATAAATCACTGCGGTGCACCAAACTAATGGATTATATTAATAAAATAAAGACAACACAGATTAGACTCGTGTAGGGACGGATGATTAGACTTTGAAATGAGTTAGAAGCGTATAATGTACGATACAAACTGCAGCAGTATCTAAGACATACTTTGCTTTCAGGGCCTCAGGAGAAGAAGGTTCAGCTGTATTCCTGCACAATGATTCCTGCTGCGTTCACCACAGTTCTTTTTGTTTCTCACCGTGAAGAGTTTGCACTCCTGCCAACAGTGTTATTGAATCTGGGACATACAGACAGCCTCTTTCTAATCAAACCAGCCCTCCACATTGTCTCTGATCCGGCAGGTCGGAGTCCTCCGGATCAGATTCTCAGGTCTTCTATTTTTGCTGGATGCCGGAGCACAACTGTATAACTTTACAGTCATTTTAACTATTGTTCTGTTTAAGTGATAGGTGTTTCATGAGAACATAACATGGCTTTATTGGATTGGAGTGTCCTGGTCTCCCAACTGTGTTTGTGGAGTGGGCAGGGCTTACCAAAAAGTGTAGTTAGTCCTTTTGGTTTCATTTTCACATGATGAAGTGTGAGGACTGGTACGCCTTGTCGGTGAGTAACTGTATACTGGCAGTGCTGATGTTTCAAACAAGAATGAATGTAAACTTATGTTGGTTAATTTGGAGTTGTGTTTTGTGCTTGTATTGCAGGTTTACAACCTAATTAAGAGTCCAAATAACTTCTAACCAGCAAGTGTCGGTAGGCAAGTAACAACCCTTCCAGAGGGGAGCTTATTAAACTACAATAGGTAGAGAAGTGAAATCTGGACAACGACACATCAATCTCAACAGAGCAGATGGAGCGGGACAGGAAGTCAGGTTTCACCAAAACAAAATGAAAACATCCGGTTAATTTTCAGAATAAAACACTCTGTGTTATCACCAGATCGTATTTCACTTAACTACAACAACAAACCGTCATGATGAGTGGAGCCAGGCCTGGAGTCAACAGGTCAGAGGTTTTCAGAGGACCAGAAAGACAACATGGATGAGGAGAGGAGGAGAAGAATCTTTGATTCAGTGATTACTGCAGGAAAACCTCGGTCACATGACTCCAGCTGTCCGGCGATACTATCTGTGTCTGCAGCTTATCAGTGGCATAACTCTTTGCCTTAATATATTCAAATCAGCCTCCAAGCTGTGAAGAAATGAGCTGTGAGGGACAAAACGGGTATCTGTCCCAGGCTGTAAAAACTGTCCCATGTATAAAGTGTTCCTGATCGTCTTCCAGTTGTGTTCTTTCTGTGTACGCCCAACATCTAACGCACATACGGAGTGACGTAGGATTCCTCTCCACTTACAGAAGATGGTGGCTTCAAATTCAGACCTGATGACAGCAGAGAGTTTATTTAGAGTAGAAACACTCAAAGAACTTCAAATAAAAGAAAGCTTAGACAGGAGGAAGGTACGCAACACAGACTTGTCAAAAAAGTCCCAACAAACTTAACAACTAACTCCAGCTGCTACAACTACTACTATCCGTCTCTCCACTATCATCTCCCTCTATCCCTCTCTCCAACACGGTCTCAGCAGATGTGTGTCTAACATGAGTCTGGTCCTGCTGGAGGTTTCTGCCTGTTAAAGGAAGTTTGTCCTTGCCACTGTAACTTGCTAAATGCTGCAAAGTGCTCTGCTCATGGTGGATTAAGAGGAGATCAGACTGAGTCCTGTCTGTAAGATGGGACTGGATCTGATCCTGTCTTGATGTTGGGTCTTTGTTAATAATAGAACATAGAGTACGGTCTAGACCTGCTCTGTTTGGAAAGAGTCTGAGGAGAACATTTGTTGTGTTTTGGCGCTATATGAATAAAGATTGATTGATAATGTTAAGTTATGTCAAGGAGGATTAATTTTGGGTCCCTGAAATGAATATACCAAATAATATAGATCTGCTTTAAGTGTCACAAAATGTTGTTTAATTGTTGTGATTTTGCACAAAGTCTTACTGACCCCACACTCCTTCAGCAGGAAGACTCAGCTGTGGCTCCAGATCCTTAAATGAGGCTTCAAGATTATGCAGTAAAGCAGATGTCAGCCTGAGGACCCCATTGTTTCACTTTATATTGAGTTTTAGTGTTTCCTTTGAAATTACAATTTAACTTTTGTCAAATTAACACAGATTAATCTCCACATTTTGAGCCTGGAGCATCAGTCTTCATTAATGTTTGAGGTGAAACAGTTGTCCAGATCTTTAGTTATCAGCTTTGAAAACAGCATCATTTTAACGAAGCCTTGCAGCAGTTTGTGTTGTCAGACTATTTTATAACCAAAGTGCATTAAAAATCCCATCCTTTTCTTGATGCCTGAGAGGACTGGCGATGATTTGCATGTCTTGTATTACACGATCTTGTTAAATATAAAGCTCTGCAAAAAATATCAGAGCGCAGAAACACTCTATGAAAAACGTTGACTGTAATGATATACGAGCTCAGTGCTCCCATGAGTGGAGGAAAGCAGAGAAGCAGACAGGGGAAGTATTAAAGGGAATAAAGAGGAAACAAAATAGAAATTGGCTCCAGTGTTGGAGGATTCTTCGCTGCAGTCCAGAAAGCCTCCGGGCATAAAGAACACTAAATGTAGACCAAAGAAGAAGAGAGGAGTCTCAGTGATTATACAGCTATTAGTCAGCACTTTCCCCACACTGCTGCAATTGAATTAATTCTATTTCAGATAAGATACGATCTTTAAAAAATGTCATGATTTATATGTTGGCTGGGTGGCATTTCCTCACTCATGCTTCCATTATTTCTCTTCATGTGTAGATGAACTTAAAGCCTCTGGAAACATAAATGGAATATTTAAAATTCATATAGAATTCAGTGATTGAAGCAAATATTATTAACATTAATTGAAGTTGAAGTTAAAAACGAAAAAGTAGTCCACTTACACTCTTGGTACTTGTATAAAAAAAAGAGAGGAAAAACTGCATTTTATCCCAGTATCTTTTAGTCCACTGTCAATGTAGGGTCTTAGGCCTGACAGGTCATTTGCCAAAAACACAAGACAGTCCACATGTGAAGAGGCCAGTGCTGATCTCTTTTCATTCACTACGTTCCCAGCGGAGGAAAAGACGTGTTCAGAGCGCACTGAGGATCCGGGGACGGAAAGATTTCTCTCTGCAGTCTGCTTCACGCTGTGCATGTGTGACTCCTGTGACCTGTCCCTGACCCGTCATGCAGTGCGTCCACTCGCAAAGCAGCTGCCGATGTGTTTTTTCTCCACATTTGAAAATTAATTTTCACAATCGAATCTCCGTTTTTTAAAAAATTCGAATATATATTCGAATATAGAATATTCGTTGACAGCCCTACTCTGAATCTAAAGACATAAAAACTCCAGAATCTGAAAATGATTCATTTCAGATGGTCTCTGAGTGCTGAGTCACAAAATACTTCAGAATCAGGACTTCTATCATTTATTAGTTTTATCACTCCATAGTCTCCAGGGCATTAGGACCATGGGACACCTGGACCAGCGGAGGCTGAAGTGTAGCATGTGCACGCAGAGGAGCACGGCTCCGGGTGTCAGACGGAGCTGTTCGTCTAAACTCTGAGCTGTTTGGGGAAAGTTAGTGAACCGGTCCTGGGGAAAGTTAGTGAAACGGTCCTGGGGAAAGTTAGTAGAGCGGTCCTGGGGAAAGTTAGTGGACCGGTCCTGGGAAAATGAGCAGAGCATATGCGGGACTGCTTTAGCCACTAGGCCGAGGCTCAACTCAACCGTGTCCCAAAGTTTCCCCAAATCACAGCAGTTCAGAAAATAGAAGAATGACAACAAGCTGTCATTTTCAGCAGTGGATGTGCAGACAGGGACACAGGAGCACAGCGGTGCAAAGAGCAGAGAGACAGCTATACAGACAGATTACAGGCAGTACGTGATTAGCAAACAAGCTAACAGCTAAGACAACACCGAGGGGAGCCGGCTGAGACGTCAGGAGATGGTCTGAGCAGGAGCAGAGTAGTTTTGTTGAACATGTGTGCACGTGACTCAGTGATTCATTTCTGATTGGTTGGATATTTATGTCATCATAAATATTTAAGTTAACCCCGCCTTCTTTATTCTAGCGTTAGAACAGTATCAAAAACTTAACTGATGATACTTAAAAAAATAGATTCAAGTTCAGTGTTGATATTTTAAATATATACAATCTTATGTAAATATGACCATGAATATCATAGGTAGAAGGTTTTGTTGATTTGGTTTACCAGAGGCTTTAACACAGCTGGGGAAGTACTCATCCTCCATACAAGAGATTCTTACGTCTGTTTTTATGATATAAATTTAAACTGAGCAGAGATCTGTTTTAAATCCCTGATTCTAGTTTGTCCACAAGTTGTTCAACCTGATACAACTTTAATTCAAATCCCTGAGTTATTGAAGTGAGGATTAAATATGGGACAAATGCGTATAATGGGAACAAGAACACAATTAAACACTCCTCCTTTCCGCCTCTCATACTGCCAAAAGTTTTCATGTGGTCTAGATATGGATATTTAATTCAAGCCAACACTTAAGAGATGCCAATAATTCTGATTTCTTTATTAATTACATGAGCGTTTTAAATAGATTTCAGGCTCCATCGCCAATGAGTATCACACTGGAGAATCCAACATTTGCCTCATGTCTGATGTCCCACACTCCCACCTCTATTCTTGGTTTGATCAGTCAAATTTTAGATAATGGTGTCCCTCTACACCTCTTCAAGACGAGTACATAGAATATATAGATACATATATTTGATGTGCAGTAAGTGTGCACGCTTCAAAATAGTGGTTTGAATGTTTTATGGTGTGTGTGTCGTATAGCTTCAAAGAACTGTTACAACAAGCAGCATATAGAATATCCTGAACATGTGATCCTTTCTCACTGTGAGGAATAATGCATGTTTGCCCCGTCCTAAGCCTTTAGAAGGTCAGTTTAATGGAAAACAGCGTTGTTTATTTGTGCGCATGCGCCAACCGTGCATGCAGCCTGTTAGAGTCGCTCCTCTTCGTTCATTCTTCTCTCTGATTTTTCTTCTCGTTCTTCATCAAACTTTGTCTGATTTTTCTCTGGCAGTTTGTTGAAGTTGTGACCTCTTTTGGCCTTCTGTTGGTGAGAGTGGTGTACTGTTTTTCACGTTGAAATCACTAACTTTAACTTTTACTCGCATTACTGTTGCCCGGCAACACTGCTTTTTTTTTGTTTTCACTCATACTCAGCTGGTTGAACTGAAGCCAGCTGGCTCATCGGCTCAGGCCGCTGGATGTTCCTGCAGAACTCTGGAGGTTTAGGATGCATAGAGGCAGAGGAGGCATAGAGCTACGAGGAGGAGAGCTGGTATGAGGAGACGGAGGTTTATGGAGAGGAGATAGAAGCTGTGTCTCTCCTCTCTCATCATGGGCAACGTGAGACCTCTGGCTAATAATATGGACGAGCTAACAGGACTAGCCAGGAGTCAGACGGAGTTTCAGGAATGTAGCATGGTGTGCTTCACGGAAACGTGGCTGCATCAGGATATTCCAGACCACAACGTCTCCATTGACGGCTTCCAGACAGTCCGGGCAGACCGGGATAGCAGCGAGAGCGCTGTCAGCCTCCGACCATATTATCTTGTCATGCTGGTAGCTGTTTACATCCCCCCTCTGCCAACCCGACTACGGCGTCCATGTTCTCAATGCAGCCATAGCCAGGATCCAGACACACCACCAGAATACCCTCTTCCTGATCTCCGGGGACTTTAAACTTGTATTTAATTTCTACACAGCTTATCAATGTATTTGTATAACTTATTGTGTATAGAGCAATATACACAATATCCCCCCCCCCGGGATAAATTTTCTGATTCTGATGAGATTTAATGAAATTTCAAAGATATGAAGGAACCCCAAGCTAGAGTAGATCTCCTCTCAGGATTAAAGTATAATTCACGTCAATGTCGGTGACCGGTCTGAAGAAAACCTCATGCCACTCTGTGATGGGAAGAAGCCAACTTAAATGCGCTCATGCTTCCCTCTTCTTTCTTATATTTCCTTTGATGTGTACGAAAAAATGACGCTGCTGCTGTCAGGGTTGATTTGGTGCAGTGTGTGTGTGTGTGTGTGTGTGTGTGTGTGTGTGTGTGTGTGTGTGTGTTTTCCGCAGGATTTAAGTGAATGTTTGGTTAGGAGAGAAATGAGGGCAAAGAAGAAAACACAGGAACATAAAGTGGAGGAGGTAAAGAAGTGAAGGACTTTAGAGAAGCTGAGATGGAGGGAGAGCTCTGACCTTGAGCAGCACCTAAATAAATGAGTAGGTATTGGTCTGCTCCCAGGGTGATACCTGGGGCGAGACCACACTTTTTCACTTATTCATAGCAGAAAAACTGTCACTCAAGAGCCTCCCTCTTCCTCTTTCTGCCCTCAGCCTCTCTTCTCACCGCAGCTGCAGACCTATTATAGGAACTTATATCGATGTAATACTCTCTAATAAAGCCTGTATTCAAATATCAGCCGGGTGAGGACGACCTGTCAGGTGAAAATCGAGGGTGAGGGCTGAGTGGAGCTAATGATATCAGTTCAACAGGCAGATAATACTGAGGCACAGACAAACTGATTTATTTCACACATTATTCACATTCATTTTCACTTCAGTCCACTGCTGATTTGTTCATTTTAAAAGCAGAGCTGAAATGGGATTTAAGCACCCAATCATTCCTCTCCTATCATCGTGAAGCCTGAAGACCGGCACGGGGGACGTCTCCAGCTTGTTTTTTAAAGAGCCAGACGAGACCACAAGAAGAGGGCAGCCCGAGAGGAGAAGTTCAGAGACTTGAATTAGTTGTGACATCTACCAGACAGCTAGCAGCAACCTGCTATCAGTCAGAACAGTCGCACCCAGAGAGGCCTCACTTTGAGCCTTAACTTGATTTACAGAAACCCTGATGAGTTTTCATTAATGAGGAAATCACAAATCAGCCAATACGTCTGAAATATAATCTGTCACTGTTTGTAGAAATAGCTACCTTAACAGAATTGACTCATCTTGGAGCACGCTCTAGTGGCCATTTGAGGAACTGCATTTTTTTTTGTCAGGTTTGAGTGATTATTATAACATTCATCAAGACTACATGAAAATAGAGGTACATTATAAGAAGGCACCATAATACTAAGGCTCTCTGAGGCTGTTTGAAATAAAGGTCCAGGACTTAAAGGGAATAAAACCCTCAGACCATCATTTGAAAATGTACTTCCTCAAAGCTTTCGTGAGCTCTCTTTCTGATGTCTATCTTCGACCCAAACAGCAGCTCAAAGTGGTGATATATAATCAGAGATAATCCAGGCTCTTTCATGTTGGACAGCGTTGTGCCTGAGATAACGTCTCTCTATTAACTCCATATGATGCCGGCTAATCCTGAAGAAAGTTCTCTCTCTGATCTTTATTAACATTTTAAAGAGTAAAAATATTCACTTCTGATTTATCTTTCTATAGAGCAGAAACATCACGGACACTTTACCAATATAGAATCCCGAACATTTATTTGTCTTTATTTTATTCTTAAAATGTAGACCTATTTTCATCAAAAGACTCTTGTTATAAAACGTTGGTGCTGACTCTATACTTATTTTTTTACTTCTATAATTTTCAAAGAGCATGCAGGTGAAAACACGTGAAACAGAATAAAACACGAAAAGATATCAAAAGAAATAAAACAGTCAACATCAAGTCTGAGTCCTCCTCATCGTCAGAGTCCAGTCAATATTTGAGTCTGAGCCATAGACTGTATAAATAATGGACGGAGTCTCCGAGACGTCACCCATCTGTTCCTGAGAACTGTTTTGAAGCCAATCGTAGGTGGGAGCCATATTGGTAATGCAGAACTCAACCAAACTTAGTGTGACATAAAGAGGCGGGGTTTGAGCCTCCTAGCCAATAGCTATGTGTTCCTGCCTGTCAGTCAAGTCAGCCATATCCTTATTTGGGCAAAAACTTGTAATCTTAATATCTTCTGAATGTCACTTTAGAAAAAAATTCACCCCCGATAGAGAAATTAGCTACATAGAGCCAAGCTGTTTTTTTAACCAGGCTGTAAACATGTTCATTTCTGCTGTAAAGACTGTCTTTTTGAATGGGTGTGTATGTGCTTTCTGTTGTTTCTGCAGCCAGCCTCAAGTGGACGCTCGATGAACTGCAGTTTATCCCACTTCCGTATAGGCTTCATATTTTGAAACCGGAGGTTGCCGCTTTGTCTGAGCCCAAGTCTGAGTCATCAGTCTAAAGCCTGATTTATACTTCTGCATCAAATTGATGGCGTAGCTTAAGCCGTAGGCCTCTGTGTAGTTCCCGTACTTACGCAGGGGCCTACGCACGTAGCTGAAGTGCAGCCCCTCCAAAATGTAACTTCACGTCAAATTGACATGGACTGCAAGCCCTGTGATTGGTTCTGGGATCAACGCACATCAGCAGTATATTTCATCTCCTCCTCTCTGTTCTTCATGTAATCATGTCTGTAGGATAAACAGCAACATGTATCAGCTGTAGATTAACAGAACACGCTCTGAATCTCTGAGGGAAAGTAAACAGAGATCGTAGCGGGGCCGGAAGCAGGCGGCCGGCTATCAGAGAGACCACACTGCCCTCAAGCTTGTCCGCGACACGGACACATCGACGCAGAAGTACACTTGAGGTCAAAATGATTACCCCCCCTTGTGAAATCAGATAAAACCCTTAATTTCTCCATGAAAATGACCATTAACAACAAGTGTTTATAGTTTATGTGTTTCCAAAATAACAAAGACAAATGTTCACTATGTTTGACTTGGATATTTTATTGATGCAATGAATTGAAACAAGAAAAGGTAAAAATGGCATGTCCAAAATTATTAGCCCCCTCGCCCTAAGTAGTCAATAGTGCACCCTTTCTGAGCCACACTTTACAACAACCTCTTCAAATAGTTCTTTATAAGGTTGGCACATGTCTCTGGAGGGATTTTGGCGCATTTTTGCAATGCAAATTGTTCCAGCTGGTCCAAAGTACATGGTTTCTGAGCATGGACATTCACTTTGAGCACCCGCCACAGATTCTTCACAGGATTTAGATCTGGGCTCTGTACAGGCCACTCCAGGACCTTGGTTTTGGTGTCCTTTAAGAGCTGTTGGACCAATTTTGACGTATGCTTTGGATCATTGTCTTGCTGGAAGACCCAGCGCCGACAAAAGCCTAGACTAAGAGCAGAGTTCTTCATATTATCCCACAAAATATCAACATAACTTTCTTATTCCATGATGCCATTCACCAGAACAAGATTTCCTGTGCCTGAGGCTGCAAAACAGCCCCACAGTACGATGCTCCCTCCACCATGTTTAATTCTGAGGACCGTGTTCTAAGGGTTGAAGGACCTTTCTTGGCCAAACATGAACAACATCCATATGCCCAAAAAGTTCCATCAGACCAAAAGATGGACTTCCAAAACTCATCTTTACCTTTCAAATGTTCTCGGGCAAACCTCAATTTGACTGATTTCCATTGTCTTTGGCATGGTTAGTAAGAGTAGTCTCTCTCAATAATGTGTTCAAGTGCCCTGTTTGGAGTCCCTTAAGTAAATCTCAATGCTGTTTGAATGCTCAGGTGTTGTTAGGAAGCCAACAGACCTACAGGAAACAAACTGACTGCTCAGGTGTGTTTTAAAAGTAAAAATTCACAGGGGGGCTAATAATTTTGACCACCCCATTTTTCACTATATTTGATCTAAAGTTATCCTAAAAATGTATTTTAAATTCCAAAATGTACCAAAGCTACTAAAGAACACTGGTGAATGTTTGCTTATATCAAGTTTTATCAATGATTCAAACATTGGGCAGAATTTAAGGAAAATGTTCCAGAATTCCGGGGGGGCTAATAATTTTGACCTCAAGTGTATGTAGAGCTCATGATTGCTTGGCCACTGCTGCATAGGGTCAACACAGAAGTATAAGGCAGTCTTAAGTCAAGTTATGGGTTCTGAAAATCAGGACTCAAATAAGAGTCCTGTGCTGAAGTACTACAGCACTGAAACATTTTAAATAACTGTAAACATACTATAATGCAGTTAAATGCAGATGATTAAAAACTACAACTCGTCCTCTGAGATTGGAGGACTAAGTCTGATGGTATTTGGGTCTGACAGCTCCTTTTGTATTGTCTTAAACTGTTTATTATTGCATCTTCAAATGATTATCGACTGCGACTTCATCACTCTTCTTAGATTCATCTTACATGCAGAATCTTTATCACATCTTGAACCTCCAGCTGGAACCTGCAGGCGGATGCTGCAGGGGTGGAGGGGCTGGGAGTTGAGCACAGCACTAGTATGGGATTGTGTTGCATCTTAAATCATGCAGCTTAAACAGAGAGGAGTTGTTATCCAGCTGATTAAGAGAAGGACGCATGTCAGGTTAGAATCAGTGCAGCTTGATTTACCCGCATCACTCGCATTTTATTACATTAAAATACAGCGTGCCTCTTTTTACCTCATTGATGTGGTTCTCAGTTCAAACTGAACATAAATCTGAAGTGAGCATCCTCACAATGAGCTGAGAGATAAAACAAAATGATGAAAGACGGGGCAGGAACTCAGTAATTTGCTGCTGAACACAACCTTTATTTTTGATCTTGTCTTGTGAAACACGGTTAAGTTTTTACCCCTCAGGGCCTCGACAAAGTGCTGGAATAAAACAATCTGTAGTCTGGCTACACAAAATACAGATGCACATCTCGCATTAAGAGGTCACGAGCGAAGAAGACAGGCCGAGCTGAGAAACACAAACAAGAATTTCAAAGGCTGCAGGAGATGTTTGTTTTGGATGAAAGCTACGCAGTCAGCAATTGCTACAGCAATATCAAAGCAGGAAACGGTAAATTGGCTCTTGACTTTGAAGCTGGAGCAACACTGTACATACAGAGGCAATCAGAGCTTCCAGCAACACCCGTAATTTGCAGGAATAGTGCGACGAATCAGCCGAGTGTGACGAAGGACAAGGCCTGCTGACATAAGCAATAAGCAGTGCGGCAGTAGTGCCGTGTGTCAGCTGGATAACAAAAGCTAATTGGCATTGAATGAATTAATAGAATAATGGGAATCTTTTAGATAGAGACCACTTGAAAGTCATTTCTCCTTTTCAAACGCAGCTTTTGTTGGCCCAAATCCACGGCTCAAATTAAAAGCCACGCTTCCTCTGCAGCCGTCAGGAAATTTGCCATCAGTGTTCACGCTCTCCGGGCTAATCAGGACTAATCAAGCCAATCACAGCGCTCTCATTAGCTCGCCTGCAATGTGGCGACCATGACTCAGCAGAGGAGACAAAGATAATCCATCTGAGGCAATGAGATGGAAATGACTGACAACACCTGCAACAGCCGTGACCGATTAAACCTCCAGACGGCTGCTGGGATATTTATATTGATATTTACTGATGCAGGGATGTGACATCCTGCAGTCTCAGGAGGAAAACACAGAAGAACTGAAGCTGCAGTCATCAGGGATTTAAAGTCAGTGAAGACACTATCATGTCACCATATCATTTAAGCTCCCCTCATCTCCACTTCCCACCGAGACATCGCCATCGGAGATCAGGATATTAATCACTGAATTAATTATTGCGGGCAGCCTTAAGGGAGCAGAAAGGGGTATTAACCCTTATTAACAGAACGAGAGAGGGGGGGAGGAGTGCGGTCTATGCTATTTTCACCTCTGCCTTTCCTGTTGGATCCGTCACAAAATGACTAGAAGTTATAAATAGAGAGGAAGAGGAACAGCTAGAGAAAGAAAGCTGGATTAAATGAGTAAAAAAGAAAAATTGGGAGATTAGGGAGCCGGAGCGACATGACATAAGATAATGAACTGATATGCAACGATAAAACTATGACGTCCATCTTTCAGTTAAAAAATCCATTAAAGCACATTTTTAAAATGATGATAACTATTTGGTTGTAATGAGCACTTTAGAGATTTGAGGTTTGAGAGTTTGACTCAATGAGGCATGAAACACTGAAACCAGGATTTACATAAGAATCTACAAATACTTTAATCCTCATTCACCAGGTAGTTTTTCTTCAGTTGGTTCTTAGCAAGGTGCCTAAGAAAACATAGCAGAGTCAACATTTATTCAAACACTTCTAACATATGTGCTTATTATCCTACACATAACATTACAGGAATGAAAGCTGGTTAATTTCAGATGATGTTTTTATATATTTCTTCATATACTGTATGATATTATTAGAGATACATTGATTAATAAGTAAGCTGATTAATTGACTTGATTAATGACATCTTGAAATAATCGGCATTGGCCGATGTCTGCGCTCATGAAGCCAATGAAAAAAATTAACAAACAATTTTGAGCTGTTGAGCAGTGAATTTTCTCGGTCCTTTAAATTACAACGTTTTTACTTCCCTAAATGACAGCATATCAAATCTAAAACAGTTACTGTTTAGTGTAGACACAAGCATGAACAGAACCAGTTAAAGGGTTACAGCAATATTTCCTTATAGTTTGCTGTTCTGACCTGCTCTTAATGATCAGACACCTTCATATCTTAAAGAGCTCATAGTGCCCTATTACCCCTCTAGAACACTACGCTCCCAACATGCAGGCCTGCTGGTCGGACCTAAAGTCTCTAAAAGTAGTATGGGAGGTAGAACCTTCAGTTATCAGGCCCCTCTCCTTTGGAATCATCTACCAGTCATGGTCCGGGAGGCAGACACCCTCTCTACTTTAAATCTCACTGTCCCATTAAAGTTACTAACCAAAGACCTTTCTGGAGTCCCTGAGCTCCCTTGTCTCCTAGGTTCCTCTGGATCTCTGCTGCTGTGGACATCCCAGACTCCAGCTGCTACAACTACTACTATCCGTCTCACCACTATCATCTCTCTCTCTCTTCATCTCCCTCTATCCCTCTCTCCAACACGGTCTCAGCAGATGTGTGTCTAACATGAGTCTGGTCCTGCTGGAGGTTTCTGCCTGTTAAAGGAAGTCTGTTTGGAAAGAGTCTGAGGATAACGTTTGTTGTGCTACATAAATAAAGATTGGTTGATTGACTTTGTAACAAGTCAGTAAGAGGATCTCTACTCATGACTGTTCGCACATGGTTTCTATTCAACGACAAATGTCAGAATCTTCTTTAAAGTGGATCTGAAGAGGATGGTACCTCCCTGGAGTGGTGGGTGACTGTCTAATGTGATATTATGTGACCTCCAGTCGGTCACAAACCATACTGACGGCTCAACCATTACCTGCTTATATGAAGCTACTGTTCAGTGTTTCATGCAGCAAGAGCAGGACATTTTTTAACAACTGAAACTTATTTTGTAATCCTTCCTCAGGGCGAGCTGTCTCCCGAAAATTCTAGAGACTGTTGTGGACTCAAATTGATTTTGGACTGTCCGATCGGCTCGGGACTGTAACACATGAGCGATCACCGTTGGCCTCTGGCCCTAAATCAGCCCCGTTCACCTCTGCCCTCCTCTCTCCCTCCCCTCCTTCTAATCTCCCCTGTGTTCGGGGATTTGCATGCTGTCCTGTCAGGCTAAACTGCAGCAGAAGAGCCTCTGAGCTCCGGGGCCGCGTGCTGATGGATCGGGAGAGGCCGGTGGGATTAGCAGTGACAGGTGGAACCACAGCCGCAGACAGAGAGGGCTGAAATGTGGACTTTTCTTTCGGATACCGACATTGTTGCATGGTTCTTAAGTCCTTATCTGCAGTACACAGGCGGAGATGTGGTGGGCAGGGGTGGTTATTATGATGGTGACTGTGAACAAAGCGAGAGTACTCCTTAAATGAGCAGGAACAGGCGCTCTATAGTCTCTTCTATAGGTTGCTTACGTGAGGCTGGGCTATAATTGTACCTCGGGATCCTCCATCTTGTGTGTGTCTCTGCTTCCTCTGCTGGGGGGAGGCTGAAAGATACAGGCGGGTTTGGTCCTCCTTTCATCTCCTAAAATCTTAACCAACTCTATCACAGTTCAACATTCATAAGGGCTTAGAGCAGATAAAAAGTACTGTATGAAAGACTTTAAATAACTATAGGAGCTGTTCTAGCAGCATCTTAAAATAACCCAAACAAAGTGAAACTTTAAGCTGGACAAAGCCATTCAGAGGGCTGAGAAAGGCTTTAAAAGATATGAGAAGCCATTATGACTTATAGGCTTCTCCAGTCTTTATGTTATGGATGTCAGCAGAGAGAATGCCAGAGTGTGAGGACGGACATGAAGCTGAGCTTTGATTAAGAAACAAAGACGACCAGCCCTGGAAAGCTACAAAGGAACATGAGAACGAGCCCCAATTTCTCCACCCTTTCACCAAAGAACACAAAGCTTACTGGACTCCAGCCTGCAGGTCTGAAGCCCAAGGGATTCTGGGTATTGGATCTCAGAAATTTGGCCAAAGGGGAGAGAAGAAACGAACACGGTGAAAGACAGCATGGACGGTGTGTTCTCAATGAATCACACGCGTTCAGACAGAATCATGGTCGCTACTGTAACCAGAGCTCAAATACACACAGACATGAGGCAGGTGAGAGACACAGAGACAAACTGCTTCTCTAACAAGCAGACAACATTGTGTATGCAAGTCAGACAGAAAGAACAATATGGCTGAAGAGAGAGAGAGAAGAAATCGATACTAGCTGAGAGAAGCACTCTCTTTCCCTCTCTCTAATAAACACACACAGTGTTGAATGTGCATGTGTGCAAACAGTATGAGCAGCAGATGCAAATAACACAAACAGCAATACAGAGAAACACATCACCTCTATAATACGCTATCGAACTACAATCTTCATGCACATCATTCCTCATATGCAATCGTTTCATGAACAAACATACTTAAACCTAAACAAAACAAATATTCAGTTAGCTAAGCTTAGTTGGTGTAAGAGGGAAAGATTGATATCATCGTATCTATGTGCACAATATTTGTCCCTTGTGTTTTTATTTCAGTTTTTGCATAGACAGAAACCACATACATACTAAAGAGTGAGCTTTGAAATCCTGAGTAGGAGTTTTTAAAGTTTCTGTGGAGTCATAAAAGTAGTTTCATCGTGCCTTAAAACAAGGGATGGGAATCTCCAGGTGACTCGAGATACAATATGACATGATTGATTATGACATGATTACGATATGATACAATGCTATATGATACCATGGGGATATCAGGTTTTAATAACCACAAGAAAGGAATTAAAACTTACTTTAAACTAATCCATGGAAAAAACAAGAGCATGGACGACGTAACAATGAACCGACACAGAAGGGAGGAAACACAGAGACTATATACACACACTGGGTAACGATTCGCAGGTGAGAACAACCAGGCACAGGTGAAGACAATCAAAAAGGAAGGAAAACACAGGAAGTGAAACTATACTAAACACACAGAGATTATTCTACAAAATAAAACAGGAAGCACTAAACACAACACAGACATAAGGATATATGAATAGGAAGGAGAACATGAAAAAAAAAAAATCTCAGGGAATAACTTAAATTTAACTCCAGGGAAAATCAACCCATGACACAGAAAGCACAAGAAATGAAATAAACCTGAATGGATCAAAGAAAAATCTAAAATCACTAAAAGACTGAGAACAGACCAAAACGTGACAGAACGATACGATACAATCAGATATGAGGCGATGAAGAATGATAGGATACAATGTGATAAAACACAATACAATACGATACGATACGAAACGAAACGATACAGTATGATACGATACGATACAATACGATACGATACAGTATGATACGATACGATACAATACGATACGATACAGTATGATACGATACGATACAATACGATACGATACAGTATGATACGATACGATACAATACGATACGATACAGTATGATACGATACGATACAATACGATACGATACAGTATGATACGATACGATACAATACGATACGATACAGTATGATACGATACGATACAATACGATACAGTATGATACGATACGATACAATACGATACGATACAGTATGATACGATACGATACAATACGATACGATACAGTATGATACGATACGATACAATACGATACGATACAGTATGATACGATACGATACAATACGATACGATACAGAATGATACGATACGATACAGAATGATACGATACGATACAATACGATACAGAATGATACGATACGATACAGTATGATACGATACGATACAATACGATACAGAATGATACGCTACGATACAGAATGATACGATACGATACAGAATGATACGCTACGATACAGAATGATACGATACGATACAGTATGATACGATACGATACAATACGATACAGAATGATACGATACGATACGATACAGAATGATAAGATACGATACGATACAGAATGATACGATACGATACAATACAATGCAGAATGATACGATACGATTATGAATGATACGATACGATACGATACAGAATGATACGATCCGATACGATACAGAATGATACGATACGATACGATGCAGAATGATACGATACGATACGATACGATACAGAATGATACGATACGATCCGATCCAATACAGAATGATACGATACGATACATAATGATACGCTACGATACAGAATGATACGATACGATACAGAATGATACGATACAATACAATACGATACAGAATGATACGATACGATACGATACAGAATGATAAGATACGATACGATACAGAATGATACGATACGATACAATACAATGCAGAATGATACGATACGATTATGAATGATACGATACGATACAGAATGATACGATCCGATACGATACAGAATGATACGATACGATACGATGCAGAATGATACGATACGATCCGATCCGATACAGAATGATACGATACGATCCGATCCGATACAGAATGATACGATACGATACAGAATGATACGCTACGATACAGAATGATACGATACGATACAGAATGATACGATACAATACAATACGATACAGAATGATACGATACGATACGATACAGAATGATAAGATACGATACGATACAGAATGATACGATACGATACAATACAACGCAGAATGATACGATACGATACGATTATGAATGATACGATACGATACGATACAGAATGATACGATACGATCCGATACGATACAGAATGATACGATACGATACTATACAGAATGATACGATCGGATATGATGCAGAATGATACGATCGGATATGATGCAGAATGATACGATCGGATATGATGCAGAATGATACGATACGATCCGATACGATACAGAATGATACGATACGATCCGATACAGAATGATACGATACGATACGATGCCGAATGATACGATACGATACGATGCAGAATGATACGATACGATACGATCCGATACGATATGATACAGAATGATACGATGCGATACGATACGATGCAGAATGATACGATACGATGCAGAATGATACGATACGATACGATATGATACGATACAATACGATAAGATACAGATTCAGATTCAGAATACTTTATTAGTCCCAGAAGGGCAATTCAGTTTTACAGTCAACCGGTTCATAGTTTAAAAATACGATACGATACAATGCAATACGTTACGATGCAATTCAAAATGTGACGATACTATTCGATACGATAAGTTAAGGTACGATTCGATATGTTACGATAAGATATAATTTGATATGATACGTTGCGACACGATGCAATATGATATGATTATATATATTACAATTCAATATAATTAGATACGGTACGATTAGATTCAATACAATAAGTTACGATATGACTCAATATGTCAGGATACGATATAATTTGATACGATACGTTGCGTTGCGTTACGATACGTTACGTTACGATACGTTACGTTACGATACAATGCATTACAATATGATTTGATACTTTATGATACTATGCAGAACTACACAACACGGTACAATGCAATATGATGCAGAATGATGCGATGCGATTCGATACAATACGATGCAGATTAGTGCAGAACGATACGTTACAATTTGGTATGATACGATACAATACCATTCAAAATGATACGATACGATTTGATAAGAGAAGATATGATACGATGCAACACAAGTCAGAACAATATGATATGATACAATGCAGATTGATACGTTACGATGTGATACTATCCAGAAAGACACGCTACAATTTGGTACTATACGATACAATACCATTCAGAATGGTACGATATGATTTGAGTCAATACGATACGAGGCACAATGAGACGTTTGGATACAACACGTTGTAATGCGATGCAGAACTATGCCATTTAAAATGATACGATGCAGAATTATAAGATAAGATTTTCATAGATAAGACATTGTATTTGTAAATGTACATATACGAAATTAAATCTGTTTAGATCTTTAATTTTTATAATCAAACAATCATTTTTTTGTCTCTGATGTTTTGATAATTGTTTCACACAAGTCAGGATGACATTGTTTTGCTGTGTCATCAGTTGGCCCCAATTTGAGACGTTATACTAAGCTAAGGCTGTATACTCCGGAAAGTTGGATAGATATCAATCTTTTTGTCACACCAAACAAGTATTCAGAAATAAACTCTTGAATCATTTTTGGTCTTGTCTTAATGCCTCTAAAAAATGTTAAGATATCACAGAATGACATGATTCCAGATCTTAGATTGATGATGAATAATCATGAGGTTTTCTTATCAGTGTTCTGAAAAGCAAATACTTATTTTTTTTAAGTTATATTTTTTGCCCTTTTTTCCTTTATTTTATAGGACAGCTGGAGATATGGGGAGTAGAGAGAGGGGGGAAGACATGCAGGAAATGGTCGACCTGCCGGGAATCGAACCAGCGACCCCTGCGACGAGGACTGTAGCCTCTGTACGTGGGGCGCTTAGACCACTAGGCCACCAGCGCCCCCAAAAAGCAAATACTTCTATTCAATTATCGAATATAATCTCCAGATTTTTGTTTACTGCAAACAACAATCTACCTTAGAGTCAGTAAACAGTTAACTGAGATTGTTTCAGTATTTATGGTTTATGGCTGCAGCTTCCACGTAAGAGGCAGACTCAGGCTGAGGACTCACTTCAAAACTGTCAGGGAGGTCAAATACTTAGAAAAATGCACATTCATGCTAATGGTTAATTGTAGATGTTTTTAAATCTGTAGGTTAGCTTAACAATTAGTACCTTGTCATTTTTAGTGTTATTTATAACACAACATTGAGACTGAACAACATACTGATGATGACTCCTGCCTGTCACAGGATGTCGTCCAGACTTGTCCCGTTTTAATGTGTGTCAATCAAACATGTCTGAACAACATTGAAACCTGATTGACAGGCGAGACATTAAAGCACTTGTCAGACCATCAGAGACACAATCCAATTAGGAGAGATGACACAGTGTGATTCTAATCGACCTGAAAGTGTTGTAATGTGTCCCCAGCCTGAGGACTAATGAGCTCACAGTTTATCAGCAGAAAAACATACTTTAACTTTTCTGCTTTTTGGGATTAAAAGTTTTGACAGCGGAGCTTCAAGCATATCTTACCTTGGGGAGATGTCACAGCCCTGCTGCATGAAGGCGCCCAGGGAGAACCAGAGGGAATTGAAGATACCAAACTCATTGGGGGGCTGGTCGCTTGGCGGACCGTCGGTGCCCTCTTCGGGCTCCTCGGTGTGCCATTCGTACGGGCTGAAGCGGCTGACCAGGAAGAGCACCACGCTCACGCCGATATAGGCGAACACGATGCACATCCAGATCTCATAGGCCAACGGGTCCAGGAAGGAGAACACCCCTGGTTTGGATTTCTGGGGCTTTTTGATCATAATGGAAATGCCCAACGACATGAAGGGCTTTGAGAAGTCAATCACTTCCTCCCGGACCAACGTGATAGTCAAAGGGGCCACAGCGATTTCCGCTTTCTGTGGATGAAAAGGAATTTGATTAGCCTTTCTGAGAACACCACTGAATCCAAATGATGACAGATAAACAAACACAAATGATGGATCATCTCTCTCTGAGCAGGGCGGTGCAACAATCAAACATCACTTAGTCACTGATACAACATGCTGGAGGCCAATAGCCAGCCAGCCATCAGAAAACAAAACAACAACAATTACTCCTTTTTCCTCCTCCGCTCGTTGTTCTCCCTCGACTGAGCAAATCTCAAGTTTATACGCTTGATGAATTCATCTCAGCGTGATCAAGTCAAGACAGAGAGAGAAAGAAAAGACATTCTGCACCCCCTCTGAAGCTCAGAGGCTTAGCTGAAACTGCAGGAGAATCAGCAAGAAGGGTAAAATAATGTGTCTGAGAATATGCTTACAGGACAGGAAGGTAAGAATGGGATACAACAGCCACCTCGGAGGTCTGCAGATGCGGAAAAGTGCAAACTGGCTCACTGAAAATCCACAAACCTGATTACAGTCAGTGACTTAGCAACACTTGTGACCTTGTGTGTCTGGCGACAGAGCAGAGGGCTTAATATCAGCAAGAATTCAAAGTTTCATTACCACCGTCTGACGCTGAAGGAGGCAGAAGAGGAGAAAAAACAGGAGCAAGGGAGAGAAAATGAAAGAGATTTAACTTCTTTCATCCTCAGCAAAAAGCACTAAGATGACAGCCTCGGGTGCTCAGTGCGTGCTCAAAGACATGGCAGGTTAAAGGGAGGCTGGGCTTTTGTGGCAGTGTGGCTTTTTCAGGGAGGACCGGGCAGAGAGGAACGGTCTGAGGACGGGAAAGTGCTGACAGCTTCAGTGTCCTCAGACGCACCACAGACACTTCGCCTATGCCCCCAATCACACACACGAGACACTGAATGAGAACACTGAATACATTTTCTAACACACATTCTAGTTTTTCTGTGCATGTGAGGACCTTACTCTAACGTTGATCTTTCTCTCTGCGCCATCTTGGACACAAATCTTGTTTCTTATCTCAACCCTCGCAACTTTAGGTGCATTTAGATCAAGAGTTCTGGGGTCTTTTAGCCCCCAGAACTACTTTACCCTGAACTAAAAGGTTCCTGTGCCCCCATTGTTGTCTGGGTTTTGACCGCGGGCTGAAGTCCAGGGTAGATTGTGAAAATCAGGCCAGTGACGTATAGAGAAAATAAAAAGTAAATGCACTACACCACCAGACCAGTAGAGGGCAGTAAAACAAAGATGAATGCCATTCATCACAGATGACACCATAGAAGCAGACGGACAGGCAGGTATCATTATGAGCAACACAACAGTTAGCCTGTTGGCATGAAGAGACTTAGCTGGTGCTGTTTTAGATGGTGCTATATTTCATCACAGATGGATTCACTGAATCAACACGTGAGAGGAGATAAGCGCGAGTAGCAAAGACGTTTCAACACGGCTTTAAAATCCTTTTGAACTCAAAAAGCCGTGGCAGAGATCAGCCGGTGTTTTGGTTTAAACAGCAACCCTGTTAACTGGAGACTCTCAGCCGGATGCATCCCTCATAAACGTCTTTAGACGATCATTAAATATCTGAGGAGGATATTTTGAAATCTTAATAAAACTAAACTAGTTTGCATTCCCAGGAACTCCCTCTGTGTTTCAACAGCTGTGTAAACTCCACAAACACTGACACGTTCAACTGAAGGTCTCCAGTTTACAGGGTCACTTTTAAAACCATAACACCGGGAGAGACGCATTCACGGTGGGCTGAGAGAAGACTACTGTTACAAGCTGCTAAATCAAGAGAATCACAGCTTCTTCTTTTGAAAAGTACTGCATACAAAAAAGATAGAGCTAATAAAAACTAATGAAAGAAAGAGAAATCAAGTGAATCACAGATGTGTGTGATGTTATTGTGGACGGAGGGGCGGAATAAAAACACTGCGGTTAATCTACCAATCAGACACGTTCAGCATTGCAGGCCCTGCCCCCCGAAAGTACCAGGACCTTTGAAAAATGAACTACCCCCCTAGCAGGGGCTTTTCAGGGGGGAGATTATCTACCCCTGAACTAAATTTAGACCCTGGGTCCACTGGTCGAAACGCACGTCCAGGGTAAAGTTCCTCTGGTTGAAAAACGCCATTTCACTCTGTATCTTTGTCGTTCATTTTTGGATATATCAGTTGAGGTTGTCACAATCCGACAGCTATCGATGAAATGCTCCAAAGAAGAGCAGCAAAGATCCTGGTTTCTGTGGCCTACGAGGGCTGTTTTCTGGGTCCTTCCAAAACTTTCATTAGGGGCCTGATGTAATGCACAGTTGACTTTATTAATGGTTACTTTCAAAATCTGGCTTTCTAAAAATGTATACAATAAAGTGCCAGCCAGTGTTGAAGTTGCAGATTGCAGCCAACTAGAAGCTGTTCCCCTTGGGCCCTCTTTTATCCTCTGGGAGAATCTACAGTTGTCAAGAAACTTGCAAAAACTTTTGTCCATTCTGGGCTACAGTAGAAAAACGGCTGTGGCAGAGGACCTTATTTCTCTGTACGGAACAAATCACTAAAACATGGAGCTCACAGCAGCAGTAACTCGCCGTTAGACGACAGGCAGAGATAACAAAACTGTCTTTGGAGATAATGCATTGTTGATTTGGAAAAGCAATTAATTCCTCTTGTCTTTTTTCGGCTGTAACTGCTGGTTTAGAGTTTAAATGGAAAGAAATGCATGCCAGTACGCCCCTTATGCACTTGTTGGCGACCATTCGCAGTGAATCATTACTACTGTACAGTTCAAATATCTGATTTTTACAAGCTTTGTTGAAAAAGTTCCTTCAGTGTTTGACATAAAAATGGCTCTGCATCACTCTGCCCCTATCTAATGTTCCATCAGGCTTTATAATCTACAGTAACTTTGATGTGGTGCAAATAATTCTGTAAAGCCTCATGAGTTCACATTCATTTGAAAGCTGAAGGTTGGGCTCAATACAAACTACTTTACTGTGAGGTAGCTCATAAACTTTATATGACATTAAGTTATAAACTTTATACGGTATGACCGAAAGTTTTTAATGCACGTTCTTCATGGAAATTTACTGGATGTGGACGTCTTCATCTTTTTATGAATGTATGACAGGCTGTGCACTGTGGAGTGTGATGACGCCCTCAGGGATGAGGTGACAAATCTGGGAAAAAACAAACAAAACAAACAACCAACCCCCCCCCCTCTGAACTTAAAGGGAGCAGAGGGACTTCAGGGTGAAAGGAAGAAGCTGTGATGTTGATGGTAATGGTGTAAATAATACTAATAATTATGGTTATCTATATCTATATCTATCTTATGGTTAGCTTTATTGCTATAATTACCGTTATCATTATCATTATTATAATTATGAAGTATTTAGTTATAGTATGTTTAGCTATTTATTTATTTGCTTCAAAATTTTAATATATCAAACTAATTACTATTACTATTTTTATACTTATTGTTATTATTAGGGCCCGAGCACCGATGGTGGGGAAGGCCCTATTGTAACGCTAAGGGTTTCATATTATAGGAGATTGCAGTTTTGGACCCCTGAACGTTAATGAAAGTGCGAGCATTTTTGCACACTCATCGGGCCTGGTGAAAATTGCAAGTTATTATAGGTCTCGTAAAAAAAATGTCTGTAGCGCCCCCTAGAGGTAAAAATAACACCCTACGCATCGAGTTTTTTGAGCTACATGCATGAAAAACCTTACACATATTTATGGCATCAGGACGCACAAAAAAGTCAGTGGCACCCATATTCAAAACTCAACAGGAAGAGCGCCACCTAGCTTTGAACATGAAAAAATGGGCCAAAATGGGTCTGTGCAAGGGTGCATACTTTTGCTAATTTCTCCTAGAGCTTTTCTCCGATTCAGTCCAAACTAGGCACATTCTATAGTAAGCCCATTGAGGATTAATACAAAGTAAAGGCATTTCGTTTAGACGAAAGTTGTGGGCGTGTCGGACTTTGGGGCAGGGCATAAAAAAAAACAACGGAAAATTGATTTTTGTGACTTTAAAATTCACTTAATCTCACCTCATCCAACACACTCATCAGTCCTGGGAAAAATTGCGACATTTTATGGGTTTCGCAAAAAAAGTCAAAAAAATGTGCTCACCAGCGCCCCCTACAGTTTTCAAAAACCCCTCCCCATAGGGGTTATTTTGAGCTACATGCTTGAAAAATTGTATCCATATTCATGGCATCAGGATGCACAAAAAAGCCTCCTTCACCCATATCCCAAACTCAACAGGAAGAGTGCCACCTAGCTTTGAACATGAAAAACGGGGTCACAAAATAAGGGTGTATACTTTCGTTATCTTCTCCAAAGGCATTTCTCCGATCCATTCCAAACCAAGGGCAACCTATAGTAGACACCTTGACGAGAAAAAATTATCAGAACAAATTTTGATCAGACAAAAATTGTGGGCGTGGCATGTGTTGAGGCGGGGCATCAAACGCACATACAGCTTTGAATGTGAAGAATGACGCCTAAATAAGGGTGCATACTTTTGAGAGCTCCTCCTAGAGTTTTTCTCCGATTCAGTCCAAACAAGGCACATTCTATAGTCGACATATTGACGATTAAATTATTGTTAAAGGAATTCTGTTCTGACCAAAATTGTGGGCGTGGCATGTGTTGAGGCGGGGCATCAAATGCACATACAGCTTTTAATGTGAATAATGTACATGTGCATGTACATTGTGGTTAATTGTTCCCCCACACACTGAAACACTTTTGAACCAACCTTCAGAGCCTGGTTCTGAAATTACTCTTAACAAAAAAAAGACCTAATGGTAGTGTTATGCTTTATTCATGTAGGTTAAGGATTTTAAATTCATACCTATCTGACAACAGTATAATAATTAACTTGACTGTATGAAGTCTCATGACACACATTTGTAAATTAGGAAAAACTTATACTTTTTCTCTGTAATAAAAGAGACACTTTAAAAATCCACATTTGTTTGTTTAGTTGTTGTTTTTTATTTAATTGTTTGTTGTATTTGTTTGATTAGTGGGGGAAACCGGAGTTACCCGGGGGAAACCCACTAAGACAGAAAAGGGTGAAGACGGTGAAGATGGGGGTGAGGAAATGGGGGAGGAAGGTTAGTTAGGGGTCAGAGGGATGGGGCTGAGGAGTTATTGTAGGCTCTTTCTTCTTCTTCTTCTTCTTCCAGGACTTTGGCTTCCTCAATCCAATAAAATGTCGAAACCTTTTCCAGGATGAAGGTTTGACTTGAGGCGCTATCTCAGTGACTCCAGTCAAATCTTGGGGCTCTTCCTGGGGGGTGAGGGTTGTTGCACTTGATTCAGAAGTCTCAGCACTGGTGATCTCTGAGTCCTCAGGCCCCTCCTGGAGTTGGATGGCTGGTCCCTCAGTGATAGATGACTCCTGCTTGGGGATCTGCTCCTCTGAGTCCTCAGCCTCCTCTTGGACCTTGACAGCTTCAGTAATCTCTCTATCTTCTTCCTCCTTCTCACTCATACTCTTAATCAGGTCTTCCTTCTCAGCTGTCAGGTTCATCTGGTCTTGTTGGTCGTCCATCGCCTTGTGGCTCTTGTGTTCTTTTTGGAGAAGCATATATTTCTGTTTTTCTAGCTGAAGCTCAGCGTCAAACTTCTTCTTGGTGGTTTTTTGTTCCTCTTTCAGCTCCTCATGTTCTTTCAGAAGTTGTTTGTGAGAGTTGAGCTGAATTCTCAACTCCTCTATCTCTCTCATGTGATCTTTCTCCTTGTCCAGGGTGTTTTGCAGGGAGATGTTGGTTTCTGCCATTTCTCTATGCTGGGCGTTCAGTTCCACTTGTAAGTTCTTGATGAATTGCTGGTCTTCCACAATCCTGTCTGCATTTGCCTGGACTTCCCTCTCCAGCTCACTATTAAGTATCTCAGCCTGATGTCTGAAAGTGGCGACCTCTGTTTGATACCTCTCACTGAACTCTTGGTTTGAGACTCTAAGGGTGCCCTGAACCTCTTGGATGAGCTTGTTTTTGAACTCCTCCTGGATGTTTTTGAGCGTGTTCTTCAGCACCGGGTTCTCTTGGGAAGGACATTCCTGGGGGCTGAGTTTCTGTTTCAGCTCATCCACCTCCTCCAAGAGTTTCTCCTGCTTCTTGATGGCCTCTCCCTTCTGGATGTTGATCTCTTTCATTTTCTTTTTGAGGGTATCCCGTTCAGCCGTTAGGTTGACGATAACTTGCTGGCCTTGGATATCAGCGTCAAAAGCTTCCAGCCTCCCCTTGGTGATGATATAGTCCTTCATCAGCTCCAGATACTCCTCTTGAAGTAGCTTTTTTGGCATTCTCTTGATGGACTCAATCAACTCAGCGTCTAGGACAGGAGTTTCATCACCAGTGGAATTACACGGCTCCTCTTGGTCCCCTTGGTCCTGTGGATTTCGTGCAGTGAACTCCTTTTCATTCTTCAACTCTTGCGTGAGTATGGGTCTCTTGTTCTTCTTTTTGGGAGAGATTTCCCGCTCTGCATTCAAGACTTCATCATGTTTTTTTAAGTCCAGATGAAGTGTTGAAACATCGATGGGTTCCTCCTGATGTCTTGGTTTGCGTTTAGCAGCCTTGGTGGTTTTCTGCGATTGTTTCGGCATTTTGATCGTTTGGTTGAGTGTGGACGAGTGTGGATCTCACCTACAACAGATTCAAAATGATCAGACTGAGGAAAAGCTGCTGGTTTATATAGTGCCATTTGTGACATCACAGTACATCATTGTCTTTACAATGCGTACTCATTCCATTCCGTTTGCCTCTGACTCACTTCAAGAATTACATGGTTTTTTTTGTTGTTTTTTAAAAAATGTCATAGAACAAAATAAAAAGCAAAATATGTCAAATTCAAACAATAACAACATAACACACGAGAACTGCATAAAATGTGATATCAAACCTCACACATATAATATGCAAAGTGCATAGAGTGCAAGAGTGAGAATCAAGGACTGGGAGGGAAAAATGAATGAAGTCAAATAAAGTTAACTTCATTATAAAACAAATTTTAAAAACAGCAACAGCTGACCAAGGTGTTGGCTCAGTGGGTTCAAACCTGAGGATGTGGCACCCCCTTATGGTTTGTTGTTACTCATCGGGCCTGGTGAAAATTGCAAGTTATTATAGGTCTTGTAAAAATAAATTCTGTAGCGCCCCCTAGAGGTAAAAATAACACCCTATGGAGTTTTTTGAGCTACATGCTTGAAAAATTGTACACATATTCATGGTATCAGGACGCACATAAAAGCCTCTTGCACCCATATCCCAAACTCAACAGGAAGAGCGCCACCTAGCTTTGAACATGAAAAACGGGGTCACAAAATAAGGGTGCATACTTTCGTTATCTTCTCCAAAGGCATTTCTCCGATCCATTCCAAACCAAGGGCAACCTATAGTAGACACCTTGACGAGAAAAAAATTATGCCTAAAATAAGGGTGCATACTTTTGAGAGCTCCTCCTAGAGTTTTTTTCCGATTCAGTCCAAACAAGGCACATTCTATAGTCGACATATTGACGATTAAATTAGTGTTAAAGGAATGCTGTTCTGACCCAAATTGTGGGCGTGGCATGTGTTGAGGCGGGGCATCAAATGCACATACAGCTTTTAATGTGAATAATATGTATTTCACATTCTATTGACCAGGACAGTAAAAACAAACTTCCAAACACTAACATCAAACCGCCGAAACACTTCTCCAAATAACTTTGCATTCAAATTAAAGCAAAGGTCTCTGCATAAACCAAAGAAATGTTTTTTTAAGACTTTCAAATGCCAAATTCTCCAAAAAGCATCAGGCAGTGGCCAGAACAGGCGATGCTGACTATCAGGCAGTGCATCAAAATACAAACAGATTTCAATGTGAAAATGTAAAAATGATAAAAGCAATTCTGTTCAGACTAAAATTGTGGGCGTGGCACACTGTCAAGTTTGGAGGTTTTCTTGGCAATCTGCCAAAAACTTGGAACATTTGCACCACCTAAGGCTGCATATGCTCTCAGATCTTGCTTTCGCATCATGTGATGGCAAATATCAGGCAGCGGTTTACATGTGGCGGCGGCTCGCGTAGGCGGTGGCTGCAGGTGTGCGAGGGCCCGTTCATCGCCGCTTGCGGCTTTAATATTATTATTATTATTTTTATTATTATTATTATTATTATTATTATTATTATTATTATTATTATTATTATTATTATTATATCTCTTTATTTGTATTTACTCTTGATAATTTGAGTTAATTATACTAATATGTTAATATCTTAGAGCCTACAGAAACAGTTACAGTATATACTTTATAGAGATGACCAGTAAAGGCCTCATCATGTTGTGTTACCTAAAGGAGTAATGGAAATATGTCCACTGAGGAGGCTGTGTTACCGTCAACTGATAACGCAGGAACAAACTTGTGGTCATCAGCTCTGCTTCAAGGTCAGCTGCAGGCTGAGAAGCAACACACACACATTTCTTGGTTACACTGCACAATAGTAAGACTGTCTGAAGACATTTGTATCGATTGAGAGACTAGAGCCAGTACGGAGATGGCTGCGTACAACACCCAACTTCCAGGCCAATAGGAGTTGGCTGCGTACTTCCTGTACGCCTCTCAAGATGATACTCTATATAAGATTATCATATACTGCTCTGTCATTTTGAGACCAGCGCTGTACTTTTTTACGTGTCCACAATAAATGTTTTCTGAGACCTGAACAAATTCTCCGGTTTTCATTCTCGAGCTGTCAACAAAAGAACTGGGGCTAACACTCAATTTATTACTTTCCCCACTGAACTATTTTCCCATTTTTTAAATGCATTTATTTAATTTTTTATGTGATGATAGTAATTTTAATAATCATTATTATTATTATTATTATTATTATTATTATTATTGTATAATTGTTTGTATTCAATGTTTGGTCTCTCTAATTATTGATATTTTAGCTCACCCCCCAAAGATTTGATTTCATGACTTTCTCTAAACCCAGTTTGTCTCATGCAAATACACACACACACACACACACACACACACACACACACACACACACACACACACACACACACACACACACACACACACACACACACACACATACACACACACACACACACACAAAAAGTCTAATATGATACTAATCCTGTGCTTTATTTCAATAACCCATACTTCTGTATGTCCAGACCGCTCTTCTGCTTTTGTGCATTAAACTTTTTGGGGTTTTTAATCCAGAGAGAAAAGAAAGAGTTGATAATACGCTCTTCATCTTACATCTTTCAAAATATAACATCTGTGAAACGTATTTATTTTTAACCTAGCCCGTAAAAAAACACCAATTAGAGGATGCCAGAAGCACCTGGCACCTGTTTGTTTTCCCAGGCTATGTTAATATCACAGCTGCTGTTTGTCTGTATGCGTTTTCCTAATGAAGGTCTGAAGACTGACGGAAAAATAATCAAGTATGAAAATGTTGTCAACAGTATATTTATCTGGACAAGTAGGGCTGATTGGACCTTTATTTTGAACCAAACAATGGATGTTAAAATCTGCACAGTTTCACCTTTTAACTTTCTTTGTATTTGTTTTTTGATTTCATACTTTCTTGCGGCTCATAGGTGACACATGTTTGAGGGGTGAGGGAGTTAAACCTCTTAATCCAGGCACTTTAACATCTAATGTTCAATATTTTCAAAACCGTATAATGAGCTGATAAAAGACTTCAAGAGACAGATAAACTGATAGTAAGAAACAGCCCTAGTCCTGTGCTGACAGGTTTAAACAGTCTAAAGATGACTTTTATTGGGCATGAGGTATTTCTGTGAAGTGACTTAAATTTAAGGACTTTCACGCATGGTTCCTTCTCTTCACAGTCCTTTGACAGGATCTGTTGTGGCTCACGCTGCTTGTAAAAGAGCTGGAAAAAAAGACGAGAACATAGCTGCACTTTTTACTTTGTTGCTTTTGACCAACCTGGTTAGTCTTTACAGCTACAGCGCATTGTACCGCCTGATCAGTCCTGACACATCCAGCACTGTGCCGCTCCTCGCTTGCTGCAGTCGACTTAACAATGAGTCACCGCAGCACAAAAGAAATGCAGGCGTGAAAAATGTCACTTTGTGAAAATGCCAGAAAGAGGACTCAAAATGCCTTTTTCTTCCATTTTTGTTTCAGGTTTATCTGAGACAAGTTGCTCTGCTGGTTGTGTGAATAAAAAATGCATAATTTCCTGCAGAGCAGAAAATGTTATCTATTAAAAGCCTCAAAACCTGATAGATAACTACTGTTTTCCATCGGAAACAAGGAAGACAAGATACATATATTTATACTGTATATAAGCCAATGTTCATGATTTAAAGCCTTGAGAACCTAAACACAATTTAACTTCCCTTCAAACGGTTTATTCACCTATCTATCTTATTTCTGCAGTATTAAATATTAAGGTTAATTTAGAAATAACAATTTAAAAACACAAAAACTGTCCTCTATTTTTATCATCCACCAGTTCACATCTGGGTTATGTTTTATCTCCACTTTTATTTGTTCTGTGTACAAATAATTGTCAGAGCAAACATGCAGGACACCACACTGTCAAGTTTGCTGATGACTCTGTGATTGTCTCCCTGCTCGACAATAACAGCCCGGACCACGGCCCTGTGAAGGCAGAATTTGTACAGTGGTGTAAAAACTCTTTTCTAAGGATCAACTCTGGAAAAACAAAAGAGCTTGTCATGGATTTTAAGAAGACCCTCACTGCCTTCTCCCCTGTTTTTATTGATAATCAAATAGTGGAGATTGTGAACTGGAGCAAATATCTCAGCACTTTTATCGATGATAAACTTACATTCGAGCATTGGGTTGACGCTGTTTACAAAAAGGCTCATCAAAGAATGTGTTTTTATTGTAAGCTGAGGGGTTTTAATGTCAACAAAACTTTTATGCAGATGCTTTTTTTTAATCGCTTTTAACTTTTTCACTGGTTTGCTGGTATGGGTCGACATGTTTGAAAAATAAAAAGAGACTTCAGGCTATTGTAAAGATATGCAGCAGGGTTGCGGGCACATCCCTGCCTGACATGTCAAGCCTTCATCAAACCAGAACCCTCAGCAGAGCCTGGTCCATCGTGGCTGACCCGTGCCATCCTCTTTTTTGAGTCTTCCCAATGCCAAAAAGCAGGACAGAAAGATAAAGAAACTCCTTTGTCCCGGTAGCAACTGGCCTGCTTACTGCTGCCACATAAATATTGTCTTTATGTTGTTACTGTTTTAAATGTATTTATGTTGTGGCGTCATTTGTTGTACTGTTTTGATCATGTCACCGCTGACTGAAAAACAAATTGCCCCCAGGGGATGATGAAGAAACCTTGAACCTCTTTCTGGACTCTAGATGTCTTTACGACTAAGAAACTCTCAGAGTTGTCCAACACCACATGCTTACATCCCCTTGTCTCCATCCCAAGGTCGGCAGCAGAGAGACACCTCACCTCTAAATCAAATCTCCAGATCCGCCTTCCTTTAACGATCTCCACACCTACGCTCTCTCTCTCTCAGCTCAGCTCTAATACCGCACTAATTCTCCTCTTCCTGCGAGCATTAATTCCACCAGAGATTGATAGACTGTTTACAGTTTGATTCCAGATAGGTTTAATTATTTGCACGGCAAACTCTACACAGCTGTGTAACGGACGTGCGAGGATTAAATCCAGACCTGGGGATCAGAAAATAGTGTCTGCAGAGGGATGTACCGATCAGGAGAACCCCATTTGAAGCGTAACTCTGCATGTAATGGACATATTAAGGGGTTTATTGCATATATATATAAAACTGTTTAAAGCGTGTCAGTTATTTAACAATGTGCCATGGCTCGTATACTCTGAAAGCAGGAGGACCAGCATTTATATCATCTTCTCCTAAACTGAGCACTCCCTCCATTTTTCACCTGGTTCTAAAACATTTATAACCCTGTAACGCCAAGCACATCATATTTGATACATCAGTTTTTGAGACCTCTACATCATCAGTGTGATATATTTTTTCAGAAAAAACCTGATGTATGCAATCAGATGCATGCAGTGCACGGATAATCCACCAGGTGTGAGTAATTCATGCACCAGAAGGACGTCACTTGAGACATCCAAAATGCAAGCTGTGGATCAGAGACCCACTTGAGGTTTTTCAGGGATATTTTTACCAAGTTTGACAAAGTTTGGATGTAAATAACTCTCAAATTGTTCCTGAAACTTCAAGAGGAATAGTTACTGGATTGATGCAATGTAAAATGAATGAATAATTCATTAATTAATTCATCTTCAAACCATGTTGAACATGTGTGTATCAAAATTGACACAGCAGGTATAAAAGGACATTTATTTACAGATCTGTCAATCATAATTGTATTAAATTTCATACATTATGCATTCCATAAAGCAACATACAGTCTTTTTATTAATTAAGAACATGTTTAAATGACATAATGAGATATATTTAGAGGATAAATTGAGATATTTATAAAGTATATTGTATTTTTATATATGCAACCTGCTGTATCATGATGATTGATGACTGGTTGAATGTTGCCATGGCTCCCTAGTAAATAATTGTCTTTTACTCATTGATTTCCACTAAAAACTGAACAATTCAGAGAAGAAATACACAATAAATATGTGTTTTTTGTTGTGTAGTATAAACATAGTATGTATGACGTCGTGCAATATGGAACAAATAATCTAGGTTTGAAATTACTTTGGGAAAAATCTGAAAGAAACTCAAAGTTTAATAGGCTAAAAATGTTCTTTTTATATGTTTTAATTTGTTTAAAGAAAAAGAAACTTTGAGCAATACATTTGCACCAAAATGCCTGATGTATCAAATATTATAAAAATGAAAACTCATATATGAAAATTACTTTTTAATTTCTTTTTTTTAAAATTAATCAGAAATTCCAATAAAGACTCCATTTTCTAAGAATTTTAATTTTCTGGCAATTATTTGATGGATCAGACTTTACAGGGTGTTAGAGGAGGAGTTAGTTTTCAGCTGCAAATCTACCAACTAAATACAAACTGATGACCACTTTTGTTGCTTTATGTTTGCATTTTCCTGTTGTGCGTTTCCACCAAGCAGTCTGCTGTGGTTCAGTACGGTTTGATTTACATAAACCCTGATCTTGCTTGTGTTTCAACAGCCAACTTTACCCATGGGCGTTTCACACAGGAAGCATGCTGGCTGCATAACAGCTCTGGAACGGCTTGACATACATTTCTGCGTGCGGGTTAACAGGTTAGAGCTTTCAGACTGCCAGTGTGAGCAGAGCATCTCAAGTCTGTTTCACGTGCTGAAAGTTTAAAGAAAAGAAGGCATGCTAATTTCTTCCACGAGCTGCACGCAGATCTCAGCCAAAATAGGCAGAAATGATAAGCTGAGCGCTGCGTTGCCTCTGTGTCAGTCCTGCTTATGTTACACGCATTAAAAACCAATGGTGGACAAAGAACACGTCTTCATTACTGAAGTCAGAGTATAGTTCCTCCTGGTCAAACATTCCTCCAATACAAGTGAAAGTTGTTCAGTCAGATTCTGACTTGAGTTAAAGTCCTGGAGTACTTGATTTTAAAAATACTGAAGTATTCAAAGCACTTTTTAAAATATCTCTAAATGTATTTTCACAAAGCATGAGGTCAGTCAAGAATGCATGGGTGAACATTCTGCTCTGTTCTGTTTATCTAGAAAATATGATTTCATATCTAAAAAGTCTACCATGAAATCTAAACTAAGTTACTACAAGCACAGACAAGTTTACAATGTTCCTCTGGAATCAAAGCAGTGTGTTAGCTCCAGACCTCCACATGCTTTCTCAGGTTAGATGCTGATGTTTTGGAGGCTGTGATGAAGTTTGTGTGGTAAACAGATCAGAGATTTACAACAATACAAACAATCATTCTTTATTTCAAAAGCTCAAACGTGGGTTTAAAATATGGCCGTGGTGCTCAGGTAGAGAATCATCATCCTTCTCAGTCATAGCCATCATCACCACGACTAAATGAACGCACTGATCTGAAGAACGTTTGATCTACGCTCAACCCAGGTACGGCTACACCACTGAGACAAACCAAACACAAGGACACCAACAGTTTACGGTCTTTGGGATCTGATTTCAGAAAAGAAAACTCATCAGCCGACTTCAAAGATAAAGTAGAGAGTAACTAGAGCACTGATAGAAATGTAGAGGAGTCAAAAGGATGATATTTGTCTTTAAATGGAGTAAAAGTAAAAAGTTCTCCAAAAGTAAAGTACAGCTCCTCAAAAAATGTACTCAAGTACATTTACTTTGTTACTGTCCAACACTGTTGAAAACACAGTATCGTAGTTCTTCTAGAAAGCAAAGGCCTGACCTGATTTCACACAATTCAATAAACAATGAACTTTTGTTGTAAAAAAAAAGTTGTCATTAATAATGTTGGCTGCAGACAAGCTTAGTTAATTATCAAGTATCATCAGGTTATGGGAAATGTTTGTTCTTGTGCGATGTCCCTCTCCCTTTGCATCCATCTCTGTGTCCCTCTCTCTGCTCAAATCATGGTCCAAAATATATATGAGCTTCAGGACTCTCACTTTTGAGATGATTAGTCTGAATGAAAAGAGTATTTGTGTAAAGAGCCCTGTGATAGGTTGGCGACCTGTCCAGGGTGTACCCTGCCTTCCGCCCGAAGCCAGCTGGGATAGGCTCCAGCCTTAACAGGATAAGCAGTTAAGATAATGGATGGATGGATTTGTGTAAAGAGTGCTTTCAAAGTGAGTAAAACCCAAAGCTCTTACCCCGTACACCAGCTCCCCGACCATCCCGTTCCAGATCTTCGTCTCTGGGTCCCTGGCGCCGTACTTCCCGTCTGGGACGATGGAGATTTTGTACTTGATGCCGATGTGTTTAGCGATCTCAGAAGCCAGGTCCACGCAGTATCCCTCATACTGGTCGTTGCCCTCGTACATCTCCCAGTTCTTCTTAAGCATCACATAGGGACCCTCCTACACAGGGGACCATAACCAGTGAACCAAAGCGTCAGACAGACAGACACGCAGACATGAGGGCTCGCACAGCAACACACAACAGAATGAGAAACAGAAGCTCTTGATACCAACTGGGGCTGAGGTTAAAGGCACACTGTGGATTGTTTGACCACTAGGGGCGCTAGAGAGCAGTGTTCACATGAGCAGGCCTGTTCAGTTTCTGTCTAATGCACGAGCAAGCAGATGATACAAAGTACAGACTTACTGATGGTGTTGGCTGTTTCATTGATTAACATTTGATGACAGAGAGGCCCTTCAAAATGAAAACGCAGAACAGGATTGCTCGCAAGAAACAATGATTGCTGACAGTGAATGTTTTAAATGTTATTCAGAGCTGAAAATGACTGATTGTGTAACAAAAAGATGTTTGTTTGAAAGAAGGGTTCCCCTCAGTTTCAGGTTAGCTAGTTAAAAAAAATGTTATAACATGAAAAGCTAAATGAACTGTATGATTGTAAAGAAAAAAAGATTAGTCAAAGATGAAACCAAAGTAGCATCACCGACAGATGTAGGACAAGGGGTTAACTTAAAGTGCACTGAGTCATGTTACATAAAGCATATAGGGATGTGTGCTTTTAGTTGACCACTTAAGTTATCATCTTTGTACTTAAAGCCTCTGGTAACCCAAATCAACAAAAACCTTCTACCTATGATATTTCAGACCATATGTAAATACTAAAAACTATGTACAAATATTAGAACTCAACTTTGATCCATTTTTCAAATATGTTCAATTAGGCTTTTTAACACGTTTTCACACTGGGTTTTAAGGAGGCTGGTTTAACCTGATATTTATTATGTAATAAACATCTAACCAATCAGAAACTAAACACTGAGTCATGTGCACACATGTTCAACAAAACTACTCCACTCCTGCTCATCTCCTGACGTCTCAGCCAGCTCCCCCCTAGTGTTGTCTTAGCTGTTAGCTTGTTTGCTAATCAAGTACTGCCTGTAATCTGTCTGTATAGCTGTCTCCCTGCTCTTTGCACCGCTGTGCTAATGTGTCCCTGTCTGCACATCCACCGCTGAAGATGACAGCTTGTTGTCATTCTTCTATTTTCATAACTGCAGTGATTTGGGAAACTTTGGGGAGCAGTCCCACATATACTCGGCTCATTTATGAGTTCACTGACTTTCCCCAGGACCGGTTCACTAACTTTCCACAGGACTGGTTCGCTAACTTTCCCAAGGACTAGGTCACTAACTTTCCCCAGGACCAGTTCACTAACTTTCCCCAGGGCCGGTTCATTAACTTTCCCCAGGACTGGTTCACTAACTTTCCCCAGGACCAGTTGACTAACTTTCCCCAGGACCGGTTCACTAACTTTCCCCAGGACTGGTTCACTAACCTTCTACAGGACTGGTTCACTAACTGTCCCCAGGAATGGTTCCCCAACTTTCCCCAGGACCGGTTCACTAACTTTCCCCAAACAGCCCAGAGTTTAGACAAACAGCTCCGTCTGACACCCGGAGCCGAGCTCCTCTGCGTGCACATACTACCCTTCAGCCTCCTCTGCTCCGGGCGTCACATGGTCCTGATGCCCCAGAGACTATGGAGTGATAAAACCAATAAATGATAGAAGTCCTGATTCTGAAGTATTTTGTGACTCAGCACTCAGAGACCATTGTAAATGAATAAATTCAGATTCTGGAGTTTTGATGTCTTTAGATTCAGAGTCAGACGGCTCAAACATGCAGGCTGTGAACTCTCTCTTGACCTGTCAATCAAAGAGTTAGGCCACGCCCACACAGTCCTGAGAAATGCTCTGACCTGTAAAATAAGATGTTTTTGAACAGAGTTTTTTCAGAGTTGTGGATGTTTATTTTCACTCAGATTTTTGTTGAAGCTTGATTACACATTACATTTTGATATTCTTGATGTATTTTAAATATTCCATTTATGTTTACAGAGGCTTTAAGATCCATCCGATGTAATCTCTATATCTCTGTGTCTTTGCTTCTGAAGTGATTCAGATTATTCCTCTAACATTATCTGCAGCAACAAACAGAAAACATTTTTACTCCTCGAACCCTGGATAAAAATACTTTCTCCCTCTCAGAAACTTTTAAAGATTTTAGAGATCTTTTCCGTCACCACCTGGCTGTATCAAAGGAAAATATACTGCTGCATCGTGCAGCTTTAAAAGTAATGACTTTAGGCCTGATCCCCACTGCGGTGAGATGCTTTTTTTTTCGCTGAAGATAATTTAGTCTACATCAGGGAGAGATGCACGGGTAATCATAATGACAGCCTTGTGCTTCATATGCACGGCTCAGACTAGAGTTCAGACAGGAGGCTGAAAAAAATCTTCAAAGAATTAAGGTGGATGGATGATACAGAGACTCAAAGAAAGAAGTGAGAGGAAAGTATGACGAAGCAGAAAGTGAGGCAGACGTAAAGCTGAAGGGAAGTGAGACATGTGCTGCCTTCAGACCCAATGACTTAATGCCTCAAACAGGCCCCAACACTTGAAGTAATCATTGGGGGCTACATCCATCCACACTGTGACCAGCAGTGGGCTATAGATCATTACGCCTGCTGTGAGAGGAGGAAGTGATCCAAATGTAAACCTCGTGCTCGTACTTCCAAACAGATTACATTTGTGATGGAGGGAGGTCGACTGCATATTGATGACAGGAGCAATTTATTCCTGAGATGTGTTGGCTTGACATTGCCCCGGGCCAGAGCGAGGTAACTAAAGACTCAACAGTAATGCAAATGTTTGACTGGGCCTGTGGCAGAACTGAACGTTAATATGCATCATAATGAAAGCACAATTTAACCCTTTCCTGCCAGAACTCATCATCAGAAACCTAAAACCTCCTCTCGCATAAAACTACCAATCCATAACGCTCTTTGGTGTTTAGCATTCAAATATTTTCTACAAACGATTAGGTGTGCATCACTTCGTACTTCAGCACACTGAGATTATATCCATCCCTCATCATGATAATCATACTGTAACACAATCAAAAATGCTTAAGAGCAAAATCTGTTTGGAGGACCCTGGAGCTAAAAGTGAGCTCTGTAACCCGCCCCCCTAACAGACTGCACATGCAAGCTTCATCATTTTTTCATAATCACTGAAAACTGAAACGGCTTGTTTCAGCACACATATACAGAAAGGTGGAGAAATCAAAACAGAGGCAGAATGGATTCTTTTCATTCTCGGGGGGTTTGTAGACATGCCAGGGACACATATTTCAGGTAGAGAACCATTAAAAAGTCAATTTTGCATGATATGTCACCTTTAACCTTATTGATTGTTGGTTGGGTTTGGGGCCGGGCCTGGAGTTGGGATCAGGATGGGGGGGTCTTTTTATTTTTATTTTTGTACATATCTCTATTTTTTAAATGTATTCTATTTTAAGTTTTTTTTTATGTACAGCACTTTATGTTACAATGTCATTGTATGAAAAGCCCTTTATAAATAAAGTCTGATTGATTGATATAAATGCTCTAAATATAGTGTACTCTTACACTGATGAACGTTTGAGTCAGAGATACTTAAAACTAGCTCAAAATCAGGCCCTTCTGCAGCGCTTTACAGCTTCTGTGCCTGTACTCAGGCTGGTTTCTTAGCAAAGGGGCCGAGGATCTCCTTTGGGTTTACATTTAATATTGACAAGTAGCTTAATACATACATCCCCACTTCTGTGGACAGCAACTTGTGTTTCACTTGAGCAAGAATCCCTACCATTTGCTAATCTAGTGACATGAAAAAGTTACAGAGATTAGCTCTGTTCCTTGAGCTGTAATATGTTACTGACACCACAGAAAACATTAGCTGGTGAAATAATTGTAGAAGTTTGCCTACTATCACGTCAACTCAGATATATGACCTACAAAAATGTGTGCAAACCAGCAGGCTAAGGTTAGCCCCCTATCACCAGAGCTGGGCACACATCTGTGTATCCTAAAGCCTGATTTATACCTCTGCGTCGAATCAACAGTGTATTCTACACTGTTGGTCCGTGTAGCTCCTATACCTACGCAGAGGCCTACGCACATAGCTGACGTGCACCTCCTCCAAAATGTAACTACCCATGGAATCAATGCAGTCCGCAAGCCCTGTGATTGGTCAGCTTGGCGACATTGTATTTCCCACATTTACAGCACTTCCCCACTCATCTGCCGCACATCGTCCGTGTGTTTGATCTCCTCCTCTCTATTCTTCATGTAATCATGTCTGTATGATAAACAGCAACATGTATCAGCTGTAGATTAACATAACACGCTCTGAATCTCTGTGGAAAAGTAAACAGAGATCGTAGCGGGGCCGGAAGTAGGCGACCGGCTATCAGAGAGACCACACTGCCCTCGAGCGTTTCCTGCACGACATCGACGCACAAGTATAAACCTGCCTTAAGTTATCTGCCATACTTTTTAAAACATACTTTTAATTAAAATAAAATGATTATCCAAGACTTAAACTTCTGTTAAATTCAGTTTTCGTCACTGAACGTCACATCCTCTGGTGATTATCCCAAATCATGAACAGAGAGATATATCCATAAAGGCTTTCAGAGGCAGAGAAAGACTTTCTCATTCTTTAAGCTAATTTATGATTCTTCACACATTGGCGACTCAAAGAGATTAATACTTGTAAATGTTGCACATAACATCTTTAATTAATCTTAACCATATTAATAATGGAAACTTAATTTACAAGTTGATCTTCGCAGATGTTTTGGATAATAAAAAGCCCTAATATAGCTTCCATCCATGTGATTTATGATAGCAGGGTGCATTACAGAGCTGGCAGCCAGAGGAGCAGAGGGAGTGGCAAAGATAAAGGATGCAGTCAGGGTTTCTGGCATGAGAGGAGAGCAGGGCCTCCGAGGTCCTCACAGAAAAGCCAGTATGGCTGACAGACCGGTCAATAATCCCAGACACACTGCTTCAATCACCGCCTAATGAGACTAATTAACATGCCATTGAAAGCACACAAACACACACTCACCAGGACCACTCAGTGTCAGAGAAACATACGAACACACACACTGGTGCAGGACTGTTTGACTGAGACTCCTGAAACCCGCCTGTTTGCTCCTGTGTGTGAGTGTTACGTAAGACAAACAATCTGTTTCTCATTCTGTTTGAACACGAGCAGTAATAAGCAGCAAAGCGATGGTCCATATTGAACTATAGCTGGACCACGAAAACACTTTGTGAAGCCAACACACACTCATGCCTCCCAGTAAGTGACTCATTTGTGGGTCTCAGTCATCAGCAGCCACTTGAGGCGCTAATTACATTTTTATTTGATTCAATTTGGTTGCGTGACATTGAAAATGGGGCCGCACATTTAAAGCACAAATTAGAAATAATTTTTGCAAATGTCCGCTGCCCTTTTATTTTCATGAAGAGCACTCTACTGGCTGCTGAGCGGGGAATAACTGCCGTGTTGAGGGTTTTGGATTGTCGTTGTGCTTTAATCATATCTGTATGTTTTTATAGCTGGGTTCAAATAAAACCTGAACACATGCAGGAAGTCAGGCTGTTTGCTGAAATACACATTAAGTAAAATGAATAGATAGAAGATGTTCCCAGGATTAGATAAGACCTGCCCCCACTGCCACCAGGATGTAACCACTTTGTACCACTCTTTTTGGAGCTTCCCCAGTCTTATGCCATTCTGGTCCGCCATCTTTTTGACATTCTCCATTATTTGTAGTAAGGATATACGTCCTGATCTAATCATTGCATTATTTGGAGTTGTCCCCAGAGTTTTTGCACTTACAGGCACACAGGGTGATGCTTTAGCCTTTCTGTCACTATTAGCCCGACGTTTAGTTTTGACTAACTGGAAATCCACAGAACCACCACCACACAGTAAATGGGCGGCAAGTGTGATGGCCCATCTCAAACGTGAAAAACTCAGATACTCCATTAAGGGCTCAGGACAAGTATTTTTTAAAGTCTGGAAACCCTTCCTCTCTTGCTTTGAAGAAAATTTAACCTCTGAAAAGTCAGCATTATATCTGGGTTCCCTGAACCTCCCCAACCTCAGAGTGTCTGTGAATATTCATGCAACTGCATTTGAAAGCTATGACATGTTGGTAAGTGTTTAACCCACAGAGGAGGCCGGTCAGAACCTGGCCCATTAACCGGGTCGACTCTCACACCCAAACTCTAAAGAAAATGTAAGTGCTAATGCTGTATCTGGAAATCTGTCAGTGCCATAAGAAAGCCACTTTGTTTTAGCACCAATCACGGATGCAACCCTTTCGTTAGTGTACCAATGCCTGCAGAGCTCTGGAGGGTCATGCAGCAGAACACAGTGCAGGCCCCATAGCAGCATCACTGTGATACAGGGCCTGCACTGCGTCCTGCCACAGGACCCTCCAGCTCATCGTGAGAGCAGCTGAGAAGATCGTCGGTGCCTCTCTCCCCTCCTTCCATGACATACACTGTCCCCACCTCATCCGAAAATCCCTGTGTACAGAGTCTCCAGGCCAGGACCAGCAGATACTCTCATAATTGTAATATTATTTTATTTTATTTATTATCTCAGTTAGCTTGTTTATTTTAATGTAGCTTATATTTTTTCTTGCATGCCCCTTTGTATCCTTCTCTACTACGTTGTTTATTTGTTGTACCTAAGGTCTGAGAGAAACGTAATTTCAATCCTTTGTGTGTCTGTCACAAACTTCAGTATTGACAATAAAGGACACTGCAGCAAACTGAGCAGCAGTTCAGGTCTATGAGGTGCGAGGCAACTTGAATTTTACCCAGGTCACTAACATATGGTGAATTTTGATGTTGGTGCATCTCAGCCTTACATAATTTGAAGCTACAAACACCTGTGGGTAACACTTAATATTGAAAAGTATCTCATACTTCAGCGTAAAACGATCTTTTAAATCCAGACAAAAGCGAAAACCTTTTGATCCTTTATCCATATTGTCCCCCATGTCTGAAAAGAGCTGCTGCTTCACATTAAACCGGCTCGTGTCTTTTAAAAGGCCTGATGTGTTTCCAAACACCTACGTACGTCACTCCAGAGTCAGGAGAGGTTTTGGTTTATTAAAGCATCCTGAATCTACAAATCCAAACATGTCCTCCTCCTGTCTGATTCCTTAAAAGAAGCTGAGCAAAAACATAATTACAGCTGGACCTCGTCTGTCCTTTCGCCCTCCTAAAGATGGATGGTGTGCCAGGTTTCAAGTGCAATGAAGGACTTAAAAGCCAAGACACACTTCATCACTGTGCCAGCCTCATCCTGCCAATATGGTGACAATCACACTCTGCCCTTGTCTTAGGGGCCTCAATGTGTTTACACCAACTTCCAGACAGAGAATAAAACTACCTTTGGTTTCAATCTGGCAACTAGGATACGAGCTGCCCAATTGGACTGTGTAGCATTTCAAAGTTCTGATAAGTGACTTATTTAGGACAAAAGCTTTCTTTGGTGAGGTTGTGAGTTTGGGTTTAAAAGTTAAGGTCTATGTTTTGGCCTGAGCAGGAAGCTGGTATGTGTCGGGATGATTACAAAAAATGTCCCCAGTCATTAGCTCTATGTCTGCTATAACACAGTGTAACATTATTTTCAAACTTTAAAGAATAAAAGAAGTCAGAACTGGGCAGACTTTCAGGCTACTGTGTGATTGAAAAGTTGCTTACATGGAGAAGGTGTTTCAGTGTTTGGCCAATCTCTAAACAGCTCGTTGTTTCTTTGAATAACGTAAAATCTGGACTAGAAGTCGCACTGGTATATCAGACCCGGTCAGTTTTGTGGCTCGCAGAGTGAGTCTTCCTACGTATAGTTTCTGTGCAACTGCGATGTGCTTTCCAGTACCATCTGTTTTTGCTGTCCTGCTAGCTATCGGTAGTGTAGCTTAGTAGAACAGTGTAAGTACATTAGCTTTAGCTCGCACAAGCATTGGTTAGTTTGCCAAGACTCGCCTATCCTGTCTCCACTCATCATTTGTTGTCTCACATTGAGGAGTCTTTTCAATCAAACCAGCACACCGCAAGATTTATTTACAGTAACGGACCCCTTTACAGCCTACGTCATCAAAAAGGTGTGTGTGCATTTTGGCAATGGAAGCGCCATTTAGCTACGTTCATTCAGACGAGTTAGCTAGCTTTAAACACACAATTAAATCTGTTGTCAGCATCAAAGTGTCGGGTTGTTCTGTGGACTCAAGATCTCTCTCCAGAGTTCAGACAGGATTACGACCGTTTATGAGCAACCGGTGTTTCTGTGATAAGAGTGACCGTGCTAAAAGGTGACGTTCAACTGAACTTCTCAGGGATTGTCACCATTACAGCTGCTGTTGAAATATGAAAATAGTCCTTGTGAATACACTCTAGTTTATTTTATATTGTATTATCAAATAAACACATCAGATATGTGTTTCATGAAAAACTAAAAGCATTTGTGAGAGGCACATTGGGCTGACACTCACCAGTTAACAGGGTCACACTTTTCACTGAAACACCAGCGGCATCTGTAGTTGCGAGCTTCTAAATCTCTTCTTTATCCAACCTCGGTTCATCAGGTTTGAGTGGGATTAAATAATATTAACTGTTGAACATCTGAACCCAGTTTTCACCGTGAAACAGTTGGTTTCATGTTGAGTTTATGACCAAATAATACGACTAAGACTCAATATGGAGAGGTCAATAATACATGAAAGTTTTAATTATGAGTAACAGAAACAGATTTTATGTTAACATCAACACTACAGTTTATTATGAGACTAATAACTCTGCTGACTAGTGATTAAAAAACACAGAATCAGTATTACTCTGATCTCTACCAGTGCAGTTTGCTGTCTGGACTCTGTTGAGACCAAATGTTTTTTGTTTTTTTTACCAGGCTGTTAACACGTTTATTTTAGCTGTAATACTGAGCTTTGTGGAGTGTGTGTTTTTATGCGGCCTCCAGTGCTTTTGGAGCTAGTCTCTAGTGGACACTTAAGGAACTGCAGTTTCTAGCATTTCTGCATAGACTTCATATTTCAAGACCAGGGCCCGTATGCACGTCCAGTCACGAGCGATGAAAATGGGCCATTTGTACTAATGGTGAAAAAAAAAATGTATTAGTGGTCTGCATGAGCCAGGTTAACACCCCAGCAAAGCATTACATTTTAATGGCGGTAAACCCCACCATTACAGGTGCTAACGGCAGGATTACCGCGCCCGCATGGTTGTGGAACTTGTTGCTCAAAGCTGCTTTCATGTTGCTTATTTTATTTGTTAGGTCTTCTACTGTGCGCTCAGAAACATTACACGCATTTACCCAGTTCAAGATCTTCAGCCAAACTTTCCCTTTCTTCTTGTTTGTGATCTTTGATGATTGACTTGTTGATAACAGCTGTTTGTTCATTCTATATTCTTCTAATCAAATGTTCATTTCTTCTTCCGCTGAAAAATAGTTTTTACTTGATCTTCTTTCAGTCACACCGATACCGCTCGCCATGTTTATTGTTGTTTATGCGTAGTAGGCATGCGCAATTGGAATTTGTTGGATAGGGGTTTTCCAGGAGGCTCCCTGGACAGATGACGTTTTGCACCAGCCTTGCTTTCATGGCGCAATTAGTTAATCAGCCAATTATTTGCAGTCGTGAATGCGGCTAATGCTACGAACAAATGGGCCGTTCCATAATGTTAAGACTAATGGTCCCGTTTGTGTAATGGCTGGACGTGCATACGAGCCCAGATGTTGCTGCTTGTAGACTCGTCTTCCTTGCTATGTATCCAGCGTGCTTCAACAGTACAGCGTTCGCTTGCTTTTTTGAGCACCATTTTCTGGGTAATATACAATAATGCAACAAAATATCTCTCAGCATTTTATTCTGGTGTGTTAGTCGCATTTTACGGTACACTCTGTTTAAAACCTTTCTCTGGCTAACCATAACCATACCAATAATTATCTTCAGTCTGGGAATTTAGCTGTAAATGCATCCTGTAAACCACTGTTTGTTCAACCTTTCCAGCTCCAGCCACTTATCAAATTATGGTCACTTCAGGCTCATAAATGTTTGTTATAAGTTGATATGGTCAACCAATGAAAGGGCAAAGTTACTTAAATATTAGGACATCAATTATCCTGGCCCCAGCTGAGGACAGGGTCTCTGTCAGGACATGATCTCGGAATTAAGTTCCAGAAAAGATGAAAAAGAAATGTGTAACAATATAAATGCTGCTCACTCTCCACTCTATTGTACAAAGCTGTTAAATGAAGCCTCGGGTTATAGTTTGGGAACTTTCTGAGGAGAACAAAAGCAGCTGTGTCCTTTAAAATCTATAGTCACACGGCGAAGCTGAACATAATATCCTTGTTGCAGAATTAGAGACGTGTATGCAAGTTTATTTTCTACATATTAAACATTTCCTTAATAACAGCTGCTCAGAGGTTCCTAAAACACAGAAGCAGCTGTGATGAAATACAACACTGAGACACTTCATTAAGTTCCAACTAAACAAACATTACTTTCATGAACATTAAAAGCGTGTGTATGAAAGGCAGCTGTCATAATGAAACTATAATATCATGCTGCATAAAAGCTTGATGGATATGAACTGGGATGATTATGAGCGCATTAGTCTTTCTAAGCTGTGTTAAAGCTTTACAGGAAGCCCTCAGAGTGTGTAATGTCGTGAACAGTGGAGCAGGTCGTGAGAGAAAGTGACAGATTTAGAGCATTCACTTCCACATAATGTATAATCACATTCTGGTGCCGCTTCACTTTACAGTTCAAGGTCCTTAAATCTTCTCCCAAAAATTACAAATTCAAATCACGATGGTGTTGAAGCTGTGATTGGCCACACAAACACAGCGGGCATGACGATGTATGAATCTAGCACACACAGACAGGTGTAGAGGGAGCTGGTTTATGCTAGTAAGCAGAGGCTGTGCTGTAAGGAGCTGGGGACCCATTCTAGCCTCGATGGGGGTCCATCCACAAGCAGCGAGCCAGTGTCTTTCTCCCTCCATTTGCATTTCATTTTCCTCTGGAGGGGCTCCATTACGGCTCTGAGTGGCTCCATTTCTTGTTCAGTTTTCTGTCCATTAACACAGTTGCCGAGTCTCTCTCCTCTCGCCCAGTGTGTCTTTAGGGCTTCATTTTGGCTCGGGCTGCTGTGTCCATCACTCTCCCATTAAGGGGGCTTTCATATCCTGCTTGCGTCCAACTGGGGCTCAGTTTCTTAAAATGGGGTTCCTCATCAGGGGCTGAAAAGAGGGAGGATTGTGCTGAGCTGTGACTCTCCATTCCCACCCTCCTTCCCTCCTCCTCCTCCTCCTCCTCCTCCTCCTCCTCCCAGCTGCTAAATCTGGCTGCTTTACTGTAGTCAGCCATGTCAGAGTCACTGCTACAGCCAGAGATTCACATGCCATGCAAAGGCCATTCATTCAGTCATGTGTGAATTGATTTAGCGGCTCTATTCAACCCTTTTTTTTCTGTGGAATTGGAACAAAACACTCAGTAACGGCAGCTGGTAATGGAGCTGTTTGACTGCGTTTTGAGATGTTTATTGAGCAATAAAAGACTCTCTCAGTGACGGTAGTTGATTCTGGAGTTCTCTGATGGTTTTCTGAAGTTTTTATTGGTTGTAATAAAAGAAAGCCCCTTTCCAAAGGCTCTATTTGACTGTTAATGTTGCTGTATCGAAAATAAAAACAAGCGTGGTCCCTCACCTCTAGTATTACATGGTTTAGGGGCATTCAAAAGAGAGTAGCCTTCAAAGACCTAGACAGACGCCGGCGGCTACTTGTTCTTTGATTTGATAACTTTTGAACTGCTACTACTATCAACAAGCTTTAAAAACTCAGTTACAGGGGACATTCTCAGCTTTCCATTGATGCCACATTTGTCTCATTCAGCATATTCAAAACAAATTCAGGAGAGTCTGGCGCCCCCCAAAATGGTCTAGTTCTTTAGGCGTTAAGGGCTGAATTTGGGGCGTTGCATGGGACTTTGCATCCTTGCAAAAAGACATCCTAGTACATACACTACCAGTCAAAAGTTTGGACACACCTTCTCATTCAATTTTCTTTATTTATTTTAATTATTTAAAACATTGTAGATTAATACTGAAGACATCAAAACTATGAAATAATCTGGTTTTGCCATAATCTGAATTACAACAGTAGTCAAATAGGGTTATCCATTGTGTACTAACCCTACCTCTGAACAACACAACTGATGGTCTCAAACACATTAAGAAGGCAAGTCATTCTACAAATGAACTCTTGACAAGGCTCATGTTAATTAGAAACCATTCCAGGAGACCACTTCATGAAGCAGACTGAGAGAATACCAAGAGTGTGCAAAGCTGTCATGAAGGAAAAAGGGGGCTACTTTACAGAATCTAAAATATAAAACAGATTCTGCTTTGTTTAACACTTTTTGGTTCATTCAATAATTCCATATATGTTCTTTCATAGTGTTGATGTCTTCAGTATTAATCTACAGTGTTTACAATCATTACAATAAATACAAACCCTTGAAAGAGAAGCTGTGTCCAAACTTTTAACTGGTAGTGTACATACCGCTTAAAGAATTACATGTGGGTGGAAATGTTACTGCTCCATTATTCTTGTATATTGAGGCTTGTATTGAGGGAGATTTGGTATCTTGCTGCCAAAAGAGCATTGATTGTTGTTGCAAAATGTTAAAGAAGTCCTTAATCACTACTTTAAAGGCTGGTAATAAAACATTACGACTAATAGTGCTTTATGCAGCTGAAAGAGTCTAACTGCTATGTAATCTCTGCAGAAACAGTACGTCTACCTATAATACACACCATGACAAATACAGCATCAAACAGAATTACCCATGAATGCAAGGTTAATCAAAAACAGCTGTGTTAAATGGTGAATGCAGAGTATCGCAGTGATGCTTGTAGAGTACCTTGGAAAAAAACTGAGGTACTTTACAAGAAAAAGGTTGGAAGGGAAACAGTGAAGCTAACCAGAGAAGGCTGAATGTTAATGCAGGTTTTAAAGTCTGATGTGTAGCCTCTGACTTGCTCCTGACTCAGCGTATCCCTCATGTGTGGTCTTACATGTGTTCTGCAGCAGCGCAACGTTTTAAAGTCATTACAGAGTGATAACAGCACAGGTGCATGCGTGTGTGAGTGTGTTGAGCACATGCAGGTCTCTTACCATGATGGTGGTGACGACGACGGTGCGGTTCTCCATGCCAGACGTGTCGTTGGGGAGCAGTGGAGAGTCCTGGATCAGCACCAGTTTGTCTGCATCGTTCCAGTAGCCGATCTGCAAGACGATAATGTGTCAGACTGTGTGCATGTCTATGTTCCTATATGCTGCATGATTTACCTATCATATCTTTTTCTGATTATGAGCAGCAAAGCCAACAACCAGGCTGATGAACGCTAAGTCCATTGGTGCTCCAACGGCCCACTGCAGGGACCAGATTTGAAATGCTAACATGAAACTAACAAAGAATGATAAAAGCTTAATTATATATGTAATTATATATATATATGATGATATTTCAACTATTATGTTATTATGAGTTTTTACAAAATGAGTAGATTACTCCATGCATGACATTAAGTCCACTTAAATTGAACAAAGTATTAAAACTAAAGGACTGTGATGTTTTACGTGCAAAGAGGTAGACGTGCAGTAAAATGAAGGGCACAGTCAGTCACTGCGCTCAAATATCACATAAATATTAAATTATTGCAGCTGAAACGCCCTCATGCAATTTTATTGAAAGACGGATGTTCTGCTGCTTCTTTTTGTTGAGAGCTATTTCACGTGGAGGAGACATTTGTTGTCCTCTCCGAGTCCCTCAGGGTCGAGCTGAGCGACCGGAGCTGACAGAGGTGATATGTGGTGGTCCTAACGTTTGGCCCCTCTGTATTAGAAACATGGAGTAGATGAGCCTCACAGTATTTACTCTGATTTTTATAAACACCTGATATCTGCAAACAAATATTATATCAATCAGGTGTATTGATCTTTAATAAACAGGAGCTTTGACAGCAACAACAAGCAGCTGTAAGTCAGTGAAAGCATTGGAGCCAGCTGGCCGCCTGTCCTCTGCTGCTGGAACGCAGAGCTGTGATTGGCTGATAGCTCCTGTGTACTGGGGCATCAGGATGATTGAGGAACATGGAAAATGCAGGAGAGAGGCCGGGACACACACACACACACACACACACACACACACACACACACACACACACACACACACACACACACACACACACAGGCAAGCACACACACCATGTCCTGACAGGACCCTCGCTGAGCACAGGGCGACAGGCCAAAGCAGCTTTTGATTGATGGGAACTCCTCTCTGCCTCCTCCCTTCCTCCTCCCTTCCTCCACCTTGATAGCTCTCTTTTTCATTTCATCCTCTCATTCTCATTCTCACAAGTGCTCCTTTTCCCTTTTTCCTATTTTGCTTGATTCTTTTTTCTTACTTCCATCCTCTCCTTTGAGAAATTCTGTCAGAAGGTGAATCTTTTTTCATACCTCTTTATGAACCATCGCACAACAGAGTGTGTCATCTCTCTCTGCTCTCTGAACATGTACTGTTTCAGGTGGAGGATGGTTGTTGATGTGTCTAGGTTTTGTGCTTTTCTTAGAATTACAAAATGAATTTAATAAATTTTTTTGTTTTATTCTTTAGTTTCTTATAATTTTTTGAAAGGTGGTTAATATTTATTTTTTAATTGATGCATTTATTAATCTTTTCATTTTACAAGGATATAAAAAGGTAAAAGGCAAATCATCGATTTAGAAAATGTACTTTGGTATGGAAGAAACTTGTTGAAGGTTTATATAAAACAAAAGAGGATTAGGGCCACTGAAAAAAATCAAACAAAATGAAGGTCCAATGCATTTTTTAAATTTTTATTCTGAGAAAAAAAAACAGAATTCTGACTTTAATCTCAGAATTCTGAGACAATCTACTAATAAAAAATATATACTGGACCTTCATTTTTTCCAGTGACCCTAATCCTCTTCTGTACCACACAAAGGTAAAAAACAAACACTAGTTAAAGTTGATATTTTTTATATTAATATAATCCTCCTCAGTGTTTATCATGTGCTTTTGATAGTGAATAGGTTCCTCCAGCTGCTGTCGAGGCGTTGATGATCATGCATATCCTGGTGTTTAGGTCTGTCTGGAGTACTGCTCTGGTGGTGATGTACACTGATAAGAGGACATTTAAAGTCCTGGTTGTCCCTGGATCAGCTGCACATATCTCTCCTTACTTCAGAGACATAGAGTGAGCTCAAAGAGGCGATAAATTGATCTAAGGTGGACAAATATTCATACAGAAGAATGAAATGAGGGCAGTGTTGTGTGTTGTGTGATGTGATTACCCGTCTGGGTCCATTATTCTTCAGCTCAAACACGTCCATCGTGTAGTTTACTCTGCGGCCATAGTGGTCAAACTGGACATTACCTGTTAATCCCTGCAGCCGGACCTGCACAAAGACGAGAACACAGAAATTATTAATCCATGGAAAAGACAAAGAAACACAAAATACAGATTATAGTTAGTCCAACAGAGAGTTCAGGGAGAAAAAAACAGCACATTGAGGTCCTTTTATTTGAATGTTCTACCAAAAAAGTTAAAAAATGTGTTCTCTCTGAGTGTTTTACAATGAAAAAAAATAGAGAGGTTTAGAGAATATGATATTTTAAGATGAGACAACTGGTGAAATATGCAAGATAAAGACAACTTTTTCAGATATCAAACATCTTTGATTTTTACATTTTATAGAGCAAGCTGTCTGTGAATAGAGGTGACTTTGGAAGACTTTTTATTGAACCCTTAATCCTTTCTTTCTAAGATACAGTTTAGAATACACCTCTGGTTGTTTTAAGGGCATTAAAGGAATATTTCAACATTTTATTAATCAGTAGCTTCCAAAGACTAAAGCTTTCCCCCACTGGCTTCCAATTCACTTCAGAATTGATTTTAAGGTTTTGCTGTTTGTTTTTAAAGCTTTGAATGGTCTGGACCCTCCCTATATAACTGACCTCCTGAGCCCTTACAAAACTTCCAGGCCTCTGAGGTCTTCTGACATGTATCTAGGCCCCGCTTCTTTTAATAGCCTCCCCTCCTCAATTAGGGCCGCCTCCTCTATTGACTCTTTTAAGATTCGCCTAAAACACACTTTTATAGTTTAGCATTTGAGTCCTCTCACCCTGAGTAAGTTTCTATTCCCAATAATGTGCTTTCCTTGTTGTTTGTTTGTCTAATTGTTCTAAATGTTCAAATAATTGTTTGGTTTGATCTCACATTGTGTTTTTTATTTTACTTTATTTATTAATTTTATAAATTTTTCATGAATTGTACAGCACTTTGGTCAGCTTCTGCTGTGTTTTAAATGTGCTTTATGAATAAATTTGACTTGAGTTCATATTTCCCTCTTAGATAAGAGCTTATACACACTTATTGCAGCTATGTGCTAAACGCCATAGCTAACCTATGCTTCCTAAAATTGATTTTGGATATCAATAAGGAGATGTCTGGATGTTTGCTCCCGCTCTGGGAGTGGTGAAGTGAAGTGAAGGTTATGCTGGTTAAAAAAAGAAAGGGAGTTAACAGAGGCTGCAGTCCTCAGAGCGGGCAACCTGATTCCAACTTGTGTTCATCTGCTGTCTGTCAGTCTCCACTCTCTTTCCAGTTATCCACTGTCATAACCTTTGAATCAAAAATGCATGAAAGCCCCAAAAACCTCAAAACAAAAATTAGGGGGGCAATTATTTAAGTGTTTGTTTCTCAGACGAAACGATATGATTGGATCAAAGTGAGTCAGTCTGCAGATAGCCAGCACCCCTCCCTCTCTCACCTGTTTGAGAGTGCGCTCCATGTCGATGCCTTGGTTCCACGGTGCAGCGGGGTTAGCGAGACAATCGCCAGCGTTCCCCCGTCTGGAGATGTCCACCTTCTGCCGCCTCAGGTTCCTGAAGGCCTCAGCCATCACCATCACCCCGTCGTACGTCAGCGCTGAGGTGTACTGGGGAGGAGTAAAACAAAAGAAGGGGGGGGGGTTATACATAGATGTTTTCTATGTGGGTAAAGTTGGGATCTTTGCTGTATTATGGAAAAGGAAATAAAGCAGAGGCTGGACCTGTGATTTATAACCTCCAGTCATGGTTCTCATGAGGCCTTCCTGCTGTTCTGTTCAGTTTGGGGCCAATTAAATGCCGATTAAGCTGGACAGGTAAAATCTCCTGCAATATTTAGGAGTAAATCTCTTTAACACAATCGGTGTAAGTCTGCCTCGGAGAGCATGCTGAGTTCCAGCAGGCCGAGCAGTGTGCCGTAACGGCCTCGGTGTTGCAGAGAGGCAGCAACTTCTCTCTGCTCATTATTTTCTAGAAACAAAGACGGAGAGAAGGAGAGAGAGAGAAAGCCTCCCGCTTTCCCCTAATCTATCTTTGACCTCAAGACTCTGCTTTTGCTCTGATTATTTACAGACATCACTGTCTCCATCATGAGCCATACATTTGCCTAAAACCCACCTCGAGCTCTGGACAAACTAATTGAGTGAAAGACAAAGAGAACACATGATGCAGGGTGGAAGGGGAAAGAAAGGGAGAAGAGGATGTTTGGTCCAGCCGGGAAGCAGTCTGGCAATAATTATCCGGGCTAGCAGGAGTTCATTAACTTGGCCTCCGGCTTACGATGACTCCTATTCATTAGCCCACTGCTCACTGTGACATTACGGCTCTCTGCGGAGGCTGCTGCTCTCCATCCTTCTGTTACCGTCTGACAGGCGGCCCAAAGTAACGTACACAAACACAAGAGAGGTGCAGGATGAACAGACAGGACAATCGCCGCTGGCAGCTAAAAGCAACCAGGGATGTGGACAGGGGCAGGGTGAAATGAGGGACTGTGTCAGATTTCTTCTCTCTGTGGAGCTCAAACATTGTCAGTCAGATAAGACAAGACATGACAACACAAGAAAGATCAGCCTCATTGATCTCAGAGGAGTTCATTCAGATGATGCAGCAACACAATGACAAAAATAACGCAGGCAAGTGTGATTCAAATCAACACTTCTTTTCTTTAGAAGCTAACACTTTACCCGCCTGAGGTAACGTTATCTATACAGTTAATTTAAACCCTGGCATGGCTGAGGATTGAAGGTTTACATCCTCAAAGCGCTGCCTCTCTGACTGTTCCCTGATCCAGGACTATTGCCTGCTCAGTGATCACAAACACAGAACCAACACGCTGCAAAGTGACTCATTCAGAGGCGGTGTAAGGACTCTGAAGTTTGACAGAAACAATGACACGCTCGGCTGATCATTGATCACTTTCTGTGTTTGCTTTTTGTCAGATTCAAAGATAAATGTTTGGGATGATTCCTGTTAAACAAAGATCTTTAAAAAGCTCAAAGGCTCACATTTTAGTTTACCCTGATCAATATTGTATCGACAGAGTCCGCTTTTCTCTGATTCTTACAGCAAATATTCTGAGTGTCATGACTAATAGGCTGAGCTTTCTTAAGGGTTTCAATCCTGTTGTTATCATGAGATCTGTATCTAATATCCTCACAGGGAAACACATGATAATGCAGGTGTTAACCTGACATATCGACCCAACAGTTTTAAAATCTTTCTTTCTGAAGCTTCTTAAACAAAACTACATGGCAGCATGAGTTCAGGTAACGCCTGAGAAAGCACTCTGAAACATTGTTTCTGACAATTATCAATGGACTACTGTTTGTCAAGATCCAGGTTAGAGCCAGGTAACACGTTGGTCTGTGCTCATCTAAAACAACTGGTCACCTGATGTCTTTGTGAAACAATACCCCAATACATTAGATGTCTCAAGTGACGTCCTTCTGGTTCATGAATTACTCACACATGGTGAATTATCTGTGCACTGCATGTATCTGATATATATATATTTTTTTTTTCTTTAAAAATATATCACACTGATGATGTAGAGGTCTCAAAAACTGATGTATCAAATATGATAGGCTTGGCGTTATAGGGCTAGGTGGCTCTCGAGCGTAGGTAGAAGATTTCTGGTTGGTTCATATTTGGCTCTCAAAGGAACGAATCAAGCTCCACTTGTGTTTGAAAACACTTTATTTTTACACATTTAGTGACTATCGTCGGTCGCTGTGATACACTTCTCACTGATCCAATCATCTTTGCTGCAATAGATGTGAAATGAGACCCAAGAATCTCGTTTAGTATGTTTGTGAATGTGTGGTGATTCTTGTGAGTGAGGCCGAGCACAACGCCTTAGGTAAACACAACAACAGTTGGACCTTCTTAAATAAATCAATCAATAAATGAATAAATAAATAAATAAATGAATAAATGTCCACCATGAATTACTGACATGTTGATTCGGACTGGATTAAATTATCAGAAGACCTCTGTGTGTCCTGAAATTTGGTCGATACACACAGGATTTAAAACACAGACGTCCTCCACAATTATTAAAAATCACCATAGGTCCCTCAATGATACTAATCCTGTGAGAATAGGGCTTATGACGTGACGATGAGGGCTCAGGACTAATAAATAAAGGTGACATATTAGCTAAGTATAGGCAATGATTTTCAAATGTTTGTAATAATCGAAGAGTTACTTTGAATATTTTTTCATTTTAAAAGTACAATTTTTCATCATTTTTATCAGTGCCTGGTTGTAATACAGTGTTCCCACCAGACGGTGGCTACAGAGCGTCTTAAAGCTGTTTGCTAACCGCATTAAATAACAGAAGAAGAAGAATGCTAACTACTAACCCAACTCAAAACCCATCTGTTTAAACTGGTTACTCCATCTGACCACAACTCCACTGTCCATTCACTTAAAACTTTTTAAATTGTGTTTTATTTACTGTTTGTTATTTAAACTCTGTTTGTTATTTAAACTCTGTTTGTTATTTAAACTCTGTTCTTTATTTAAACTCTGTTTGTTTTTAATGTTGTAAGGTGATCTTGAGTGCCAAGAAAGGCGCCTATAAATAAAATGCATTATTATTATTATTATTATTATTATTATTATTATTATTATTATTATTATTATTATTATTATTATTAATAGCAAAAGAAGAAGAAAACATTAGCGACAGTCGCTGTGATTTTCCCCATTTCTGAATCTCACACTACTACACATGTATTTCCAGAGACTGAGCATGGCTGTAAAATGTAAACACACATGCCAAGCTGCGTCACAGAAACACTGACATAAAGATCAAGACAGACACTGTCAGTGCCCGCTACAAGCAGCACCTCGTCCTGCTGCTGGTTAACAAGACTGCCACACAAACGGGCTGTTAATGGGACAGGTGTGTGTGTGAGTGGGGTGGGGGGGATTATTCGAATAATCGTTGAATAGATAACAATGATTATCGAATAGTGTTTTGGCTTGAAATGCCCATCCCTAATATTAGCAAGAGCATTACATAAACTTGATGCATCACAGGTTTAAGGAAGATAACATCTGAAGATATTCAAAGGCATCTCAGCACAGTGAGTCAATACATCAAGGAGGGTCCTCTAGTTTTCTTGGAGATAGTATTTTTGAAATACCTTTCAAAATCTGATAGAAATGCTTCCTCAAAAATGAAACAAATTTAGGGACGATTTGGAGAGCTGAGAAAATGTGTTTTCATGTTTCTACTTTTAGAATACTTTCGGATAATATAGCTGTTTTCATGATAACTCCCCAAAACCTTTTCCAGATGGGCTGCATGTGTGAGCTCGAGCAGGCATTACTTTCACTCCCACTTCATCTGGACTTTATCCTCCCAGCTTGCAGCACAGAATCCCTTTATTCTACACTAATCTTCATTTGCATTGTCAGAGTATGTGCAGCATGCTTTCATACTTTGTTATAAAATCCTGAGTTACACGTCCTGCATGTTCTTCTCCACTCACCTGGGCTATCGTGGATATGTTCAGTTACTAACAGCATTGATATAAAGGCAAAAACTGCAGTCAGAACATCTGACTCGGTTGTTTTAAGTAACCTTGATGTTAATCATGGACATTAACATAGCAGGGACTTAACAAACAAATACAAATTCAAAGGGTAGAGAGAGAAAGAAATAAAAGGAAGAGGAATAAAGTAAAACGTGGACGAATAAAAGCATTAGCAGTTTGACTCTGGGATAAGATTGTGAAGCATTACTCTGAGACTACCGCAGTGTCCTTTGACGTCATGTTCAGCCTCCTGAGACCTCGCCCCACCCCACAGGGAGAACTTCACGCTGAGAGGAGACTTTCGAACACTTTTAGGAACACTCAACCCAAGAAAGTTTTGGAGATAAAGCTCCTGAAGGTTTTTTGCAAACATGCATATCTGAAGAAAAGTTTCAGTTTTAGTGTTTATATAACAACTTTTGATGATTTTTTTTCTTTCTTCTTTTTTGTTCCTATTAAATGGATACCAGTGTTTACAACTACTCAGAGAATTGACTTAAAGGTACAGTGTGCAGGATTTAGCAGCATTTATCAGATCAAGGCTGAAATGGAATACAATATCCATAAGTAAGTTTAAATAGTGTATAATAGTTTTGAATTAATCTTTTATCTCTATATAAGGAGCTGGTCTCCTTCCAGAGAGGCTGCCATCTTGGACAAACAAGTAACATGCATTTTAGGATTTAAGGCTGGTATATACTTCTGGGTCTCCCCTACGCAGCAGGGACTGACGCAGACATGAGCACCACGTACTTGTGCGTCGATGTGTCCGTGTCGCGCAGCAGTTCTCTGCTGAAACACTTGAGGGTAGTGTGGTCTCTCTGATAAGCCGGTCGCCTGCTTCCGGCCCCGCTACGATCTCTGTTTACTTTTCCACAGAGATTCAGAGCGTGTTATGTTAATCTACAGCTGATACATGTTGCTGTTTATCATACAGACATGATAACATGAAGAATAGAGAGGAGGAGATGAAATACATGGCCAATGTGCGGCCGATGAGCGGGGATCCAGGAAGTGCTGTAAATGCGGGAAATACAATGTCGCCAAGCGGACCAATCACAGGGCTTGTGGTCCACGTTGATTCTACGCAGAAGTATAAATCAGCCTTTAGATTGTGGCTGTGTGAAATGCACAACTTGGAAGACAAAGACGAAGAAGAGAGAGGTTGTTGTGTGCAAAATAATTTGTACTTAGATGGTAAAAACTTGACTAATGGAGGATCATATTTATCATTCATCAGCAGCATCTTGTCCTCGAAGGCCACCATCGCTCACCGACAGGAGGGGTGAGCAAGGGAAGCGTTTTAATCAGACTGAATCTTTAACAATGAGAGAAAATACCAAAGTAGGCACTGACTGAAGTTCTTGAAACCTGGCGGACACAGAGCTGAGTATCACCTTGTTTCTCCCTGAGATGATAAATCTTGTCGTCATACACAGTACAAAAACGTCTACCTGCAGATTCTTGTAACTTTGAACACAAGGTGTTAGATTTGTCTCTGCAGAGCGAGTTAATATGCCAGAAGAAGACCTAACTCGCAGGCTGTGTTAATATATTAGAAGAAGACGGGCCGACTGTGACTCAGGCTGTGGACAAACTTAATGGCGAGCAGAGTCATTTAGTCTGAGTGGATTTCCAGGAGAGAGAGCAATTTATCAGGAAATGGAGAGGGGAAATAAACACACACACACACAGAACACAAACAGCCCAGCAAACACACACATATACACACAAACACGCATTATATCATGTGATATCACCCCGTGGTGTAAACTTTTAATTTGAACCGCCCAAATCCATCAGACACACATCCTTCACACTCACACTCACATTCACTCACACTCACACTCACACACACACACACACACACACACACACACACACACACACACACACACACACACACACTCTCTCTCTCGTCTTGACTCACACGGTTTCCACTCTGCTGCATCTGGTTTTTAAAATAGAAATCTTTGTTGGGCACAGATTTGCTCGGGGGCAGGAGGAGGTTTGCTGACCACCATGGCGTGATGCCTTCTTGCCCCAGTGCCATTTGCAATCTGTGTGCCTGAAAAGAATCTAAAGTGGGTCAGTCTGTCACATCCCTGCAGAGGAAAGCGCAGGATGAAGTGCTGCAGATCTCTGCTGCTGCCGCTGAATCTTGTTTTTGTGCATTATCATGAACGTGTTTTATTATGGGTTACATCAAGCCAGCTTTGTACGTGATTCTGAGTCTGAGTGCTCTGCTGCTGTTCTCTGCACGCCTGGCAACATGCTGCTTTGACTTCATACACTTTCATGTAATCTGGTCCTGTCCACCTCTCTTTTCTGCATCCTCTCTCACTCACGCACTCTTCAAATTTCTCTGTAGAATTGCTGAAGCTTCATCCCCAAAGTTACTTGTTCCTACATTTTCCTCACAGCGTGAGTCTCTGTAGGCAGGAGATGACATCAGAAGCCCGCTGTGTGAGCTGCAGTGTGATGTTGAAGCAACAGAGACCTACGCTATGAAGACGTTTTTTGCACTTATATCCACGCTACATGGACGAATGAACAGACATCTTCAGTGCTCTCATTCCAAACATTCACCCTCTTCAACCTCTCCTTTTTTTATTCATCCTGAACGTGTTTCTCTTCTGGGTTTGCACTATTTGTGTGATTTTAATGCCATCAACACTGGCCCACTCACTCATGGTGACTTATCCTCAATATTTCCTGCAACATTTTCACATCAGCTCACCCTCATTTCACAATGCTTTGCAGGATTGGGGGCGCATGGAAGGCAAGAAATGTAAACAAAACTTGCCAAGCACCAATCACGATGCATCAATCTCAACAGAGCAGATGGAGCGGGACAGGAAGTCAGGCACCAAAACAAAATGAAAACATCCGGTTAATTTTCGTCATGATGAGCGGAGCCAGGCCTGGAGTCAACAGGTCAGAGGTTTTCAGAGGACCAGAAAGACAACATGGATGAGGAGAGGATGAGGAGAATCCTTGATTCAGAGATTACTGCAGGAAAACCTCGGTCACATGACTCCAGCTGTCCGGCGGTCCTGCTCCGTGCTGCGTTCCGAAAACGCAACCAGTGGGTGTTGACGGACGAGAGCGCTCAGGGGGAAGTCAGTCCCATCTTGAAATGGCAATGTAAAAGGGGCTTTCCAGGAATTGGGAACGTGTCAAGACCAAGAAAACGGCAGGGGGTGACCAATCAAGAACAAGACTTTGAGGAATCAAGGGATTGGGTCGTAATGAAGACTGAGGCAGGGAAAAACCAAGTCAGGACCAGGGCCAGACTAGTCTGCCCCATGCTGCATGAAACTCAATAAAATGTAAAGTATGCAAACTATATCCACTCTTCAATTTGATCTAAGATAGAACTTTTACACAAAAAAGCACAAATTCCTCCTCAGATTCTTCTCCATTCACCTCTCTGTTTTTGTGAGTGGATGCCGATGAGTCCAGCTGTTTGTTGCATATTGAGTAAGACATTTTCTACCAACAGTAACGATGGGATTAACATCATTATAATCCCTTTCTTGTCTGAAATCCAAGACAAGACTAAGCAAAAAAAAACAAGACCATAGACCAATCTTCAGTACTACAACATTCATGTCCACACACAGCAGACCGGTAGCTGTTGGTTTCAGCTCATCTCTGTCATCTGTTGATCTAGAGAATATAAACTGACTTTAGTTCACCACAGAAATTTGATGCAAGAGGAAACTAAGTAACTCGATCGTTTCTGTAAATGTTTGCATGTCTGCAGAATTTAAGAGCTTACCAAAGTCTCTGAATCCACAACAAGAAGCTTTCAAGAAGGATTCAGTGCCACAGATCCAAATCACAAGAAGATAAACGTATTAATACATTCATACCTTGGGTGGGGCGTCCGAGCCTGGGTACTCTCTCTGATCCAGCTTGTTCCAGCGCTGCATCAGTTTGATGACCATGGGGTTGCTGAAGTCAACCAGCTGGAAGCCTGTGACGTTAGCTCCACCATGCATGAAGCGCTCCAGGTTGATGTCCTTAAAACCCTTCAGGGGCAACAAAACAGGAATGAGTGGTCGTGGGCTGAGTCAGATGGAAAAAAAGCTTACAAGTAGGTGACAGCAAATACAGCTAAGAGACTGATTCAGGACCTTCATATCAAGCTCTCTGAAAGGGGAGGGAGCTGAACCAAACTGTAGATTGTGTCAGGACTTAAAGTCTCCATGGTTATGATGGGAAGACCCTGTCCTGTAACTCAGATTGATTACTGAACAGGGACAGGTCTATCCCTCTTTCCAGACCCAACTCGGTCAAGGCAGATGTGTGTCTAACATGAGTCTGGTTCTGCTCGAGGTTTCTGCCTGTTATAGGAAGTTTTTCCTCGCCGCTGTAACTAGCTAAATACTGCGAGGTGCAATGCTCATGGTGGATTAAGGTGGGGTCAGACTGAGTCTTATCCTGTCTTGGTGTTGGGTCTCTGTTCATAATTTGACATAGAGTGGTCTAGACCTGCTCTGTTTGTAAAAGCATCTTGAGATAACGTTTGTTGTGATTTGGCGCTATACAAATAATGATTGATTGATTGATTGATTGATTGATTGATTGATTGATTGATTGATTGATTGATTGATTGATTGATTGATTGATTGGTAGATTGAGGTGTAATTTGTGTCAAATCAACCATAATGCAGCACCAACATGCCCGGATCCCTGACCCTCAAGAAATCCCTTGGTAATGTGAGTCCGTTAGAAATGAAGGACCAAATCCACTGACTTCATTTAGAGTGAAAATGAACCGGCCTCGAGGTTCATATGAGGCTACAGCAAGCTGAGTAAATATCCTCAAACAGAGATGAGCACATCTTGTTCCCTTCACCTAGTATCAGTTTATCTTCCTGACTTGGGCAGAGCAAATTGTGCTTCCAGATGCTGGAGAGTCTGCTCCAACCAGCCTTTAAAAGAAGCAGCCACTGGGGCCTGAGCTGGAGAGGAAGTGGAGCAGATGCAACAAATTAATCCAGCTAGATGGAGTCAGGCTATGACTTACATCTGAATATATTTAAAGGATGTATTGATACAGTCTTTGCAATCAGCTAATTATATTGAAGCAGCCTGTATCAATGGGGATTTAAGTAAGGGGTGATGTATAGTGAGCAGGCGGTCATATGAATTAGAAACCTATTGGGTACAATAGAATAGAATAGAATAGAATAGAATGTACTTTATTAATCCCTGAAGGGGGAAATTCAGGAGCAGGACCCTGATGTGGCTACCTAAAGAAATAAACATGTTGAATTTTTTTTCATGTTGGTTTAATTGATTTAAATAGCAAAATGGTCAAAGCCAGGGAGGTAAACGGCTCCTGTTTCAGAATAACTAACTCCAACAATCCCAAGTTTGTGAAGGTGCTGTATGATGGCTTCAAGTATCGAGCACAAGCCCTTTTGATTTCTTTATTTGATATACACTACCAGTCAAAAGTTTGGACACACCTTCTCATTCAATGTTTTTATTTATTTTAATTATTTAAAACATTGTAGATTAATACTGAAGACATGCTATGAAACTATGAAATAATCTGGGTTTGCCAGTAGCCAAATAGGACTATCCATTGTGTACTAACCCAACCTCTGAACAACACAACTGATGGTCTCAAACACATTAAGAAGGCAAGTCATTCTACAAATGAACTCTTGACAAGGATCATGTTAATTAGAAACCATTCCAGGAGACCACTTCATGAAGCAGACTGAGAGAATACCAAGAGTGTGCAAAGCTGTCATGAAGGGAAAAGGGGGCTACTTTACAGAATCTAAAATATAAAACATATTCTGCTTTGTTTAACACTTTTAGGTTCATTCAATAATTCCATATATGTTCTTTCATAGTTTTGATGTCTTCAGTATTAATCTACAGTGTTTACAATAATTAAAATAAATACAAACCCTTGAATGAGAAGGTGTGTCCAAACTTTTGACTGGTAGTGTATATGTGGAGGGATATTAGGGTTCATTCAACCTCTTATGGATTTTACATGACTAAGTATGAATAATTGAGTCAGTGTGTGTTTATTGTTTACCTTCCTTTGACTGATCCAGACCTTTGCAGGTGGATTTAATACGACCCAAATCCTCAAATAGTTATCCCATGATACATTACATATAGAGCCGGTCCAGAGTATACTTTTTGTTAACATTAAAGGTAGTGCAGAATGCATGATATATCGTTTTTCATTTCATCGTAAACATGGATGCAAATGGATAACAGAACTTAAATGCACATTGGCACCACAAAAAATAAAGTTAAGCTACAAAGAGGAAGCAGTAGTAGGCAAAATGAGAGAGCAAGAGGAGATGGATTGAGGAAGATATGACGAGAAGAAAGAGAAAATCAAACACAGTAAGTTTCCCTCTCACCAGGTTGGCCATGATGTAATGGTAGCCTTTGACATGTTTCCCCACGCTGACAATCTGCAAGGAGGCGGAGCAGAAATCACGTTAATCTGACTGGATTACAGCATAGCATACATTAATTACAGTTAATGAAGCATGTGACAGAGTGTGTGTAACTTGACACAGAAGGACCATCAGGTTTAATCCTTCGGAGATCAGACGTCTAAACAAATGAACGGGCGGTCACGTCAGTGTCTCATGGAGGGAGCAAACACTTCACGCTTTCAGACACACAACAATGCTTCTCGACACACTGCTATGCACACAAGTATAGGAGAGCTGCGTGCCATTGAGAAAAACAGGTTTTGAAGGCTGACATCTGCTGGGAAATCCCACTGGACGTCCGGTTAATAAGGGCGTGAGTTAAGCTGAAAGGGAAAAGCTTTGATTCACTCACAAAAGCTTGGATGGGAATCAGTGCTGTCAAGACTTGAGAATCAGGTGGGAAGATTAAAACATGAAAACACATCCATGAAATCAATCTGAGTCACAGCATGGAGGTGCAGGAGAGATTAGCATCCAAACAACGCCACTAAGAGGCTGAAAATACATCTCTTTACTCCTGTTGAAAGGTATGTTTGATTTTTATAGAGACTACTTTTTCAGCTGAAAGTAGTTCCAGTCAAAAGTACAAAGACAGAATATATATTCACTTCTGGGGATTTCTTTAGTGTTGTTACGGACATTTTTATTACATTGAGGCTGTATTTTTACTACTCTGCATACTTAAGTTAGTAAAAATGTATAACTTGCATTTACTCATATCTTAGGAGAGTTAATTTATCCAGTAGATGTAAAAAAAGGAGGGAGTAATGACCTGTGCTAGGATCTAAAAACTTTAGTTTGAAGTTGAGATGATTAAGCAGAATGAAGAAGACAGATCCAGTGGCTGCTGTGTCTTGATTGTACAGTTTAATGGTTGAGTTCTGAAGCAGAGTCACGCTCAGGTAGAACATATTAGAAGAGAGAGGCGCTTGATCACTACCGGGGAACGGAGATGAGTTAGAAATCAATGACTCAAAAGACAGCTAGAAAGTTTTGTTATGATTTATCGTGCCATGAAGCCTCAATTAATAAATATTGGTTGCACTCAAAAATGCTGACTCATTAAGTGTTCATGACAGCGTCCATAATTTTCAAAAAGAAAACCAAATTTGGATTCGTCAGACCAAAGGACAGTTTTCCACTTTGCCTCAGTTTATCTTAAAAGGCTCAGGATCCTGGTTATAAAGGGTTTTCTCTTTGCATGGTTCATGCAGCACCAAACTGTGTTCACAGACAGTGATTTTCATTGTTACTTTAAGCCCAAGCAGTGACTTCCACTTCAGAGTCATGTCTCTTTTTAATGCAGTGCCTGCAACTGGGCTGGGTCACACCCATCCAGTCTTGGCTTTGGGCCTTGTTCCTTTCGATTGAATCTTTAAATTATATTTTGTACTGCACATGATGTAACCCCCAAACTCTTAAAGTCTCTGGTAACCAACAAATGTTCAACCTATGATATTTCAGACCGTATGTAAATACTAAAACTATGCAAAAGTATTAGAACTCAACTTTGATCAATTTTCAAATATGTTCAATCACGTTTTTTAACACTTCTTCACACTGGGTTTTAAGGGGGCTGGTTTAACCTGATATTTATTACGTGATAAATATCTAATCAATCAGAAATGAAACACTGAGTCATGTGCACACATGTTCAACAAAACTACTCCGCTCCTTCTCAGACCGTCTCCTGACGTCTCAGCCAGCTCCCCTCAGTGTTGCCTTAGCTGTTAGCTTGTTTGCTAATCAGGTACTGCCTGTAATCTGTCTGTATAGCTGTCTCTCCGCTCTTTGCACCGCTGTGCTCATGTGTCCCTGTCTTCACATCCACCGCTGAAGATGACAGCTTGTTGTCATTCTTCTATTTTACTAATAGCGGTGATTTGGGGAAACTTTGGGACGCGGTTGGGTTGAGCCGTGGCCGAGTGGCTAAAGCAGTCCTGCATATGCTCGATTCATATCCCCAGGACCGGTTCACTAACTTTCCCCAGGACCAGTTCACTAACTTTCTCCAGGACTAGTTCACTAACTTTCCCCAGGACCATTTCAATAACTTCCTCCAGGACTAGTTCACTAACTTCCCCAGGACTAGTTCATTAACTTTCCCCAGAACTGGTCCACTAACTTTCCCCAGGACTGGTTCACTAACTTTCCCCAGGACCGGTTCACTAACTTTCCCCAGGACCGGTTCACTAACTTTCCCCAGGACCGCTTCACTAACTTTCCCCAGGACCGCTTCACTAACTGGCTGTGAACTCTCTCTTGACCTGTCAATCAAAGAGTTAGGCCACGCCCACACAGTCCTGAGAAATGCTCTGACCTGTAAAATAAGATGTTTTTGAACAGAGTTTTTTCAGAGTTGTGGATGTTTATTTTCACTCAGATTTTTGTTGAAGCTTGATTACACATTACATTTTGATATTCTAAATGGATTTTAAATATTGCATTTACGTTTCCAGAGGCTTTAACAATTTCAAACTGAGGAACAATATTCTGAAACTGTTTTACTATTTGCTCACGTGCTCTCTAACAGAGTAGTGTACCTCCTCCCATCTTCACTTCTGAGAGATTCTGCCTCTCTGGAATGGCCTTTGGAAGATGTTCCTCCAGATGTTAATTCTAACATTGTTTACCGGCAGACTCTGTGATCCTGTAGTTAGCTGTGAAACATAAATTCTGCTAACGTTTTTTTAGACTTGTCGGCTAGTCCCAATTTAAATTTCCATATAAAAAACAAATTTGCTGCTTCAGAACATTCCTAGATCTTAACGTTAAACATTTAATGGAAGCAGTAAAATATGTTTGGCACGTGGTGAGATAGAGAGAGGTGTCGCTGCAGTAGAACAGCTGTGAGCTGGAAATAACATGCAGGGAGCCAAGACTAATTTTGCCTTGGAAGACCAAATTAATGACGATGCTCACACGAGAGGCGCTGGCACTCACTTTTATAACAAATCATTAACTTGATTTTCAAATCCTCATCACTTTCTTGCATTTACGTGTCATGTTTATTCATCAAAGTACATTTTATTCCTGTAGAGCCAAAATAAGAATGCTGAGAAGATGCATTCTGATCCGTTGATCATCATGTGTTCATCACTGTTTGAAGCATTTTACTTTATTTGAAATATCAACCGTCGAGTTCACATGGCTGAAGATTAGAAATGAAAGCAGTGAGTTCTCTTTTGTTTTTTTTTGTTGTTGCAGTTGTAGTAGCATCTTTTCATGTTTTTTATTATTTTCTTTAACTTTCTTGATCTAATGTAAGAAGACTCAACTCAAGACCAACCGTTTTAGTCTAGCTTTTAACTGAGTTTTATTCTTAGAGCAGTTTTATTTCACCTTACTTTATTTATTTATTTATTAGCGATTTAAAATTTTAGTCCCTTTTTTATTTTATTTATTTATTTATTTATTCATTTTAAGTAAAGCATCTTATTTTCTTTTAATGGTTTAATATTTTAGTGTTGTATCATCTTAGAAATGTATTATATTTTCGTGAGTTTATTTTCCTGTGTTTTAACATCTTATGTTTCCTCCAGTGTTTCCTCATTAATATATCATGAGAGCGTTTCCTCAGTTCATTCAGCAACTTCTTTTTTATTTTTCATTTAATTATTTATTTATTTAATTTAATTTAATTAATTATTTATTTTATTTATCAATTTTTTTAAGGATAGCATCTTATTTTCATTTAATGGTTTAATATGTTATTGTTTTATTATCTTAGAAATGTATTTTATTTCATTGAGTTTCATTTCCTGTGTTGAGTTTTAACATCTTATTTTACCTCCAGTATTTCCTCATTAAGACATCATGAGAGCGTTTCCTTAGTTCGTTCAGCAGTTTCCTTTCTATTTTTCATTTATTTATTTTATTTTATTTTATTTCTAATGTTATTATTATTATTGTTGTATATATTGTGTTCTTAACCTTAGGACTGTGGGGTGGATTTGGGGTCGGGCTGGGGTTGGGATTAGGATGGGGGGTGTCTTTTATTTTCATATATATCTTTCTTTTTTAAATCTATTCTATTTTCAGTTGCTTTTATGTACAACACTTTGTGTTACAATGTCATTGTATGAAAAGCACTTTATAAATAAAGTCTGGTTGATTGATTGAAGACTCCCCTTGGCAGCTTCACAAAGCTTTGTGTTTTATCAGACTTATTTTCTGCAGAAGAGGTGATAATGAAGTAACACATTTATAACCGTCCTCTTTAAAAAGCACTCCAAGACATGCATATTCAACCTTTAGCTGCTGCAGCATGTATGTGAATGTGAAGGCTCCACAGCACTCATTACTGACATCGATCTACCTTTAATACAAGTTACATCTGCTGTCTCTGGACTCTCTGGATAAAAACTTTCTTGGACTTTAACTTGAACTTTTATTCCACTTTAGTTTGCAACGATGGTTCAGTTTGTACAACTTGCTAATGAGCTTCCAGCAGATTAAATTCCTGCCTGTAAATAAAGAAACATTTAGTATTCAGAGATTTAATGCTCCTAAATCCAAAGTTACATCTGGTTGCTCACAAGCCCTAATATCTCCTGACTGTGCCGTTAATAAGCAGCTAATGAGGCCCAATTACGTATTCAGATCCTCATCCTGGATCAGCAGTGTTTGGAGAGAAGCAGCTACAAACAGGATGCTAATACATACTAAAATACATGTTTATGAGTTTGGCAGTGACTCTGACCACCGCTGCACACACAGTGCATCATCCCACAAGCTCTGAATGTGACAGGGTGCATTATGTCTACTCTGACTCTGGCATTAAGCGTGGATAGAACGAGATGTCTGCTGCTCTGTGGGCCAAACGCACTCACACACATACACACACACACACTCTCACACACATCTGCAGAGTAAATTGTTAGAACTATGACAGATGTCAGAGTGGAGGTTTCCTGAATAATTGAACAACAAACAGAGAAACCAGGTGCCCCTGGGACAGATGCAGGGATGAAGGGATGAGGAGGAAGAGCAAGAGGAAGGCAAGCATCGTATTCTGAGTGTGTTTATGCCAAGTAACACCACCCGAGATCTGAGCAGACTGATTTCAAGCTCAAAACTGTCTAATTAGCACAAACATACAAAAAAACTGAGCAAATGAAACGCAGAGCATGTGTGTAAAATGATACCTCTGTTATTTGGAGATATTTAGTTCATAAAACCCCTTTTTTTTGGACAATGGAGAAGGTTACTTCTGACAGTTTTGCCAAATGTGGAGCATTTATCAAAGGATTTAAGATTTTATGATCAGAAAATCTTTAATCTATTTCCTCTTGTTGTTTAAACAGATATAACACATCGTTTTGGAACCTTATGAGCTGGAGCTTTAGATTCTTTTTCAGGGTATTACATTAACTTAGTAAATTGCTGAGTCATGGATATACAGCAACCATTTAACAAAACCAGCATTAGGACATCTTGGTTACACTTTGACATGATCATGCTTAAAAGAAAAAACAATATCTAGAGGTGGAAACAAATCTAAAGGTGTTTTTCGACTGCAGGAACTTTACCCTGGAACTGCATGCGTTTCGACCAGAGGAACCAGGGTCTAAATTTAGTTCAAGGGTAGATAATCTGCCCCCTGAAAAGACCCTGCTAGGGGGGTAGTACTTTTCAAAGGTCCCAGAACTTTCGAGGGGCAGGGCATGAAACGAATAAGCATTTTCGTCCAAAAGACTAAGACTAGAACTAAGATGACTGCCAAAAACAACACTGGTCTAAATGCACCTTAATCTCCACCAAACTTTATAAAGTCCTCACGCACAGCTACAGCAAGTGAGGAAGGTCAAAGTTACAGGAAGTTTGAATCTGCTCTGATGTACCAGGACACCTCATCCTGCAAGTATAACTCTTTGTATTATGAATTTTTAAACTAGGAAATGTAATATTCATAAAACTTTCAGGGAGCCTTGAAAGGTGATACCTCATCACTTTTAAGTCTGTGAGATGGGACGGGCAACCCGACTTAGGCTGAGAGCAGCAGAGTGTAAGTGAGCCGGGAGGAGAGCTGAACTTGGATCAGGGCAACAACTGAAAACCAAACTTCTAAATCTCAATGACTAGAAAATAATAAATAATCACAGGGGATGTTTTGGATGTTAAAGCCTCTGGAAATGTAAATGGAATATTTAAGAATATCAAAATTAAATGTGTAATCAAGCTTCAACAAAAATCTGAGTGAAAATAAACATCCACAGCTCTGGAAAAAACTGTTCAAAAACAGCTTATTCTACAGGTCAGAGCATTTCTCAGGAGTGTGTGGGCGTGGCCTAACTCTTTGATTGACAGGTCAAGAGAGAGTTCACAGCCTGCATGTTTGAGTCGTCTGACTCTGAATCTAAAGACATCAAAACTCCAGAATCTGAAAATTATTCATTTACAATGGTCTCTGAGTGCTGAGTCACAAAATACTTCAGAATCAGGACTTCTATCATTTATTAGTTTTATCACTCCATAGTCTCCAGGGCACACTTTAAGAACAAGACTGGCATTACTTCTCGCCATATGTGGTTTCATACATCTGTTTAGATTTAAAAAACGTCTACCTTGGCCAGCTTTAAGTTAAAGGTGGTAAACACAAGCACCTGGAGATGGTTTTGCTCAGTTTGTAGCAGTGTTGTAGTACTCGGGTCACGTTTTGCAGGACTCGTGACTCGGACTTGGACTCGAGCACTGATGACTCGTAACTTGACTTGGACTCGAGCGCTGATGACTCGGACTTGGGGTTGGACTCGAGCATTGACTGCAAGAGGACCCGGATGATAGAGAGGAGGACTCGGGCTTATATATTGATACAGACTGTTTTAATGTTCATGTTAGATTTTGTATGTTTCATAAAATGTATTCCGTTCAGAGCGAGGGCTGGCACGAGCGTTCGCCTGCCTGCGCGTTCACGTGACGTCTGCCAGGATTAAAAGACGCTACCAGCCATTCATTTTTCATTCAAAGATTTCACAGTAAATGCAGTGAGAGCAGAGCGACATGTTGGAGATTTAAGAGACCCATCAAGGAAAGAGACCAGCTCAAACTTTAACAAACATCTGTACAGGATGAACCGAAAAGTGAGAGAGATGCTTAAGTTTCTTGAGACCGTTCATCCCTTTACTGTTAGTATAATGGTAATATAAGACTAAAATAACTAAACCCTCGTTATTAAGTTGTTTGATTTATTGTTAGCTTATTGGACACCGACAGTGATCCCAGTGCAGCAGAATCTCTGAGCGCGTCCTCTCATCAACTGAAGCGCGGCGCGCATTTACGCACGTCACACAACGCTGTGACTTCATTCATAAATTAATCTACACACACACCGGTCGGATTTCATTAGCATCTCACTGCAGTGGCATTAAGACCTCGTCAATTTACTAAAATCGAAACTGAAAATTAAACCGGCCACAGCTCTGGGGGAGACTGGATCGTACAGGATCAGACACATTTTAAATGTCCAGGAAAAAACTGCAGATTCTCTGATGTCATATTGAACAAGATAGTTTGATCACCAGTCTGTAGCGTCCTCGTGCTCTAACGTCTTCTGGTAAAAAAAAAAGAACATTCACCTCTCCCTGTGTCCGCCCCTCTTATCTTACCTGCCCATCCAGGTGAAAACAATCAAACTATCAAAATGCTTACTAAAATAAAATAATGATAATGCACATGACATTGCCCTTAATATAAACAACAACAGATAAATGACATAAAGTAAAATGATTATGAATATATTAGAATAATTTATATTTATGGCATAAAATGATGAAAATAGCTCCAACACTAATGTTAATGAAATAAATGTGTTTCCTACACATCCAAAAAGTCCCACACAGCCAGTCTAACAGTCAATAGTTTGGATTCAAACGGCTGCCCTCCTTGTTATATATAACATTATCGGTGAGGACTCGACTTGGACTCGGACTCAAGTCACTCGGACTCGGACTCGGACTCGAATATAGAGGACTGAGGACTCCACTCGGACTCGGATTTGGGGACTCGACTACAACGCTGGTTTGTAGATACATTTACAATAAAGGTGTGTTTGTCATACTCATTTGAGTTTTGAATCCTGTTGCAGCTGAATTCTGTGACTGCTGTAATTTCTTGTCATAGTTGAACGCCAACATGGCAACAAACATGTCTGGCTCGTCTTGTATGAGCTGCACTTTGCTCTGATTCCTCTTGGTATCAAATTGGCAGACAATATGCGTAACGTCTCTTTAAACCACAGCTGTCACACAACATGGCACGCTTCTGTTGAACAGGAAATTGAGGATACACTAATAAAAAGTGAAAGCTGATGTCATGGTCACGTCACCTGTTCCAGCATGTTCTGCAGACGCTCCGCCTCAAGGTCGATTACGAACTTCTTCTCCTGTCTCCGGTCCAGATCCTCCAGCAGCCGTCTGTAGCTGGCATCGTTGAAGTTTTCCACACAGATGGCGCTGACCTGCCAGTTGTTCTGCCCCGCCTTCTCCATGATGGCCTGCAGGATGGCGTATCCTGATAGAGACAGAGAGGAGAGGATGTATCAGGAGGGGGGTAAGCACAAGAAAGGGCTGAACACATTAGACTGTGAGTTTGAGCTGCATCATTATATTTATTGGATCACACAGTATAAAAGTCGTATATATTAACCATCTGGTACAGGCAAAGATGAACACAGTATGCCCAATAAAACTTCAGGGTTTGATATGCAGGAGGAATCTTTGTAAACCCTTCTTATACATCAGCAGTCACACATTTTCCCAAGTTTAGTTTAGAGGTGAGCGCTATTTTGAAGCTAACAATCAAGAAAGGACTAAACTTTTATCTTATCCATTCTAGCATGAATTCACCTCATTTTAAAGAAGTCCTTCAGGGTGTTTTTGCCTGTATGGTCTACATTAACATGATAACCTCTCTGTCACTGTGTAATGTTGCAATCGTCTTAAATGTTTATAGAAACAGCAGAACATTATTTGTGTTTCTTATTATCCAGCTTTCTTTCTTATTACCAGGCTGTTAAATACTTGATTCTGATTGGTTTAAACCCCTTACCAATGATAATTGATTATCAACAACAAAAGCATGGCAAGGCGAACTGATCACACACGTCACATCGAAACTGTTGAGGCGTTTTTTGACCGCAGGAACTTCACACCAGAATTACGTGCATTTTGACCTGAGGACCCAGGGTCTAAAATTAGTTCAGGGGTAGATCATCTCCACCTTAAAAAAACCTGCGAGGGGGGTAGTACTTTTCAAAGGTCCTGGGAGTTTCAGGGGGCCATGGCCTCCAATGCTGAATGTGTCTGATTGGTAGATTAACCGCAGTGTTTTTATTCCCCCCACCGTCCACAATAACATCACACACACCTGTGATTCACTTGATTTCTCTTTCTTTCATTAGTTTTTATTTGTTCTATCTTTTTTGTATGTGTGTGTACTTTTCAAAAGAAGAAGCTGTGATTCTCTTGATTTAGCAGCTTGTTACAGTCGTCTTCTCTAAACTTATTGCAGATGCATCTCTCTCGGTGTTGCGGTTTTAAAAGTGACCGTGTAAAGTGGAGACCTTCAGCTGAACGTGTCAGTGTTTGTGGAGTTTACACAGCTGTTGAAACACAGAGGGAGTTCCTGGGAATGCAAACTAGTTTAGTTTTTATTAAGATTTCAAAATATCCTCATCAGATATTTAATGATCGTCTAAAGACGTTTATGAGGGATGCATCCGGCTGAAAGTCTCCAGTTAACAGGGTCGCTGTTTAAACCAAAACACCGGTCGATCTCTGCCACGGCTTTTTGAATTACAAAGGATTTTAAAGCCGTGTTGAAACGTCTTTGCTACTCGCGCTTATCTCCTCTCACGTGTTGATTCAGTGAATCCATCTGTGATGAAATATAGCACCATCTAAAACAGCGCCAGCTGAGTCTCTTCATGCTAACAGGCTAACTGTTGTGTTGCAAAGATAAGATTTATCACTCTCTGAAGGCTTTGTAGTCGTGAGTTTAAAAGCTCCTGCATATGTTTACTGAAGAAAACTTGGCGGATGTCCTTATTGGCTTAAACACGGCTCTTTGACCATGTGAAGCCATAAAACACATGCTGATAATTGCTGCTTTGAATGCACACTGGCATTAGTTGACACAACACCCTTGGCAAGAGAGCATCCTTCCAATCTAAGAGAAAACCCACTGAGTCAAACTGCACTAAATGTTTTCGAACCAGATCCTGGTTTTTAGTCCACTCAAGGACACGGACTCGTCTCCATGAGGCCGGCGTAACACCAGACTCAGGAGGGGATGTGGGGCTTGCTCTTCGCTGTCATGTTTGTGTCTGAAGAAGATGAGTGTCAGAGAGGAAGCTTGGGAGCTGTGAGGGCGGCTGTTCTCCAGCAGGAACAGATGTCCCCCTTAAACGGCCCCTCCTGGTGGCCATCACAATCTGGCAACCCGTCTCCCTTTGCTCCCAATTAGTGGATTAACCTGTGCTCTGGCAACCAGGCTCCCTCTCCACCTCCTCCATCCCCTCCCTCACCCCCTGCTCCCCATTAGAGGGATGCTGGTGCCAGGAGGGACTTCTAGTTGGGGCAACACACACTCACACACACTCGTATCATCGCTGATTGTCCTCAGATGCTCCTAAAAGGGGAACGAGTTCGTGACATTTTGGCTACAGCTCCAGAAATGTTGGAAGCGATATCCCCAAAGGGAATCAGTGTTCATTTTCTCTGTTTTAAGAGACAAGAGGGGTTTCGTGTTAGAGAAGCTTTAAAAGAGCAAGAAATCCTTGAAATGTTTTGATGAAGCCGTCACTGGACCAGACCCTGGAGACACATCTCTCTATTTTGTGTCTTTCTTTATTTAGTTGACATTAAGCAGCAAGGATGCAGAATGGAATGGGCTGAAAGAGAGGGCTTATATTTCATGGTTTACACAGGGTCATGATGGCCCAGGTGCCGCCTCAGAATCCTTCACTATGATTGGCTATTTGCCTTGTTAGAGACAAGGCTGATGCACATTTATACGGCCTGTGTTGCAAAAGGGTGTCTGTAGTTTTATTTCTTAATTGCTGTTTTTCTTTAAACCAAGCTGCAACCTCCAGTCTTAAAATATGAAGCCATTGCAGAAGAGTTAAAACCTGCAGTTCTTTAATCGTCCACTCGAGGCAGTCTCCAAAAGCCCTCGGAGCCACATACACACCCATTCAAAAAACCCCATCTTACATTAACAGGTTTAATCCTGGTACAATGTTTTTTATTTATTTTAATTATTTAAAACATTGTAGATTAATACTGAAGACATCAAAACTATGAAATAATCTGGTTTTACCATAATCTGGATTACAACAGTAGTCAAATAGGGCTATCCATTGTGTACTAACCCTACCTCTGAACAACACAACTGATGGTCTCAAACACATTAAGAAGGCAAGTCATTCTACAAATGAACTCTTGACAAGGCTCATGTTAATTAGAAACCATTCCAGGGGACCACTTCATGAAGCAGACTGAGAGAATACCAAGAGTGTGCAAAGCTGTAATGAAGGAAAAAGGGGGCTACTTTACAGAATCTAAAATATAAAACAGATTCTGCTTTGTTTAACACTTTTTGGTTCATTCAATCATTACAATAAATACAAACCCTTGAATGAGAAGGTGTTTCCAAACTTTTGACTGGTAATGTATATAGACACAAAATAAATGAATGTGGTTGAGGGTGGGAGTAAACAATCCTTCATTTTTGCATAGCATCTCTGTTATAACCCCAAGAACAACTATATGTTGTAATTTAGGATTTTAATGCTGTAACACTTATATAACCAAGGAATCATGTAAAATCTCTCCCATGTAAAAATGTACTACTTGTAATTAAAGCAAATAATCTGAACAAGATAAAGTTTTCAATCAGACTTTGTTGGAGTGACAGCTTGATGATTTTTTACTTGCAAACAGCTGAATGTTCAAAGCTGCTGCCAGTGAACTTTAACTTAATAAAATATGGTGATCCAGATAATCCAGCCTTTCCTCTGTAAATCTAAAATGTCTCTTTGCAGTGTGCCGCTCTGCTCCTCTGCTAGCTGGGACCTCTTTTGCTTTCTTCTTGTTTTGCGAACGTAGCTTTCCTGAACACATAACCTTTGCCTCGCATGTCTTAAGGGTCCTTAGAGACCCTGAGGGCTTTGAGCAACATGCTAACGTCAACATAACAGCATGCTGACTATAACGGATTCAGACATGCAGATGTTCAGCAGGTGAACACAGCCGTGGTCACCCTTGAAGCTTCATGTCTCTCTATGCTAATATTTACTCATTAGCATCAGAAGTACAGCTGAGGCTGATTTTGACCTGATGAAGACATTAAAGGCGTTTTTAGACCGGAGGAATTTTACCCCTGAACTACATGCATTTCGACCGGTGGACCCAGGGTATAAATTTAGTTCAGGGGTAGATAATCTCCCCCCTAAAAACCCCTGCAAGGGAGTTAGTACTTTTCAAAGGTCCCAGGACTTTCGGGGTGCAGGGCCACAAATTCGTCTCTCCCGGTGTTACAGTTTTAAAAGCTACCCTGTAAAATGGAGACCTTCAGCTGAACGTGTCAGTGTTTGTGGAGTTTACACAGCTGTTGAAACACAGAGGGAGTTCCTGGGAATGCAAACTAGTTTAGTTTTTATTAAGATTTCAAAATATCCTCATCAGATATTTAATGATCGTCTAAAGACGTTTATGTGGGATGCATCCCGCTGAGAGTCTCCAGTTAACAGGGTCGCTGTTTAAACCAAAACACTGACAATCTCTGCCACGGCTTGTATTGTGTCTGCTATAGTGTTATTTGTGATGAATGGCATTTGTCTTTGTTTAACCGCCCTCTACTGGTCTGGTGGTGTAGTGCATTTACTTTTTTTTTCTCCATACGTCACTGGCCTGATTTGCACAATCTTCAGACTTCAGCCCGTGATCGAAGCGCAGACAACAATGGGGGCACAGGAACCTTTTAGTTCAGGGGAAAGTAGTTCTGGGGGCTAAAAGACCCTGGAACTCTTGGTCGAAATGCACATTATATAAAGAATCTCTCATGTGGTAAGGAGAATGTGTGTACAACCTCCCATATCTTCAACATTTACAAAAATATTCCAGCCTGTACTGAAGCTATTGATGACCAGCAATCTGTTTATTCTCACTACAGAGTTTGGACTGTTTCATCTCCCTTCATATTTCACCCATTCTAACGTCTCATTTCCTCTTTTTAAGAACTAGCTGTGGTGTATGTTTGTGTTGGACTTGTCTTTCTTGGGGGTATTGATTTATTAGATAGTGTTTTAAAAACAGAACTGCCTGACACTTATGGGTCCTCTTTTTTTTGCAGCATTTTTCTCTCCAAGGGAGAAAAACCAAAACAGACAAACAAACTAAAACTGCATAAAAGACATCAAAGTCTGCAGTTCCCCTGTCGCCTTCAAACTTTACTTACTTCAGTGTTTACTTTGTGGCATTTGTGTCCACCTGTCGAGGGACCGCACAAAGAAAGCTGCTAGCTAAATCTGATATGAAGTGTTAGTGCTTTTGTTTTGTTTATTGTCCCTGACAAATAAAGATAACATGAAGGCCAGGCTCTGTGCAGAGTGGGATACCACAGACTGGGCTAAAAATGACTCCCTCTGGTCTCTGTAGCTACTTTGCCGCCATCGACTGTATTGACTGTTTCAGCTACAAATGAGCAGCTGTTTTAGACAACTGTTTTGTGCTATGGAAAACACTGGTTTGCCTTACTTTTGGGTCAGGATTGAGCCTTCCTGTTGGAGTTTAGAGAGGTGGAGTTGTATACATATCAATGAGCCCAGCGATGGGAGACACCATATTGTTTTGCTTACTCAGTCAAACTCTAAGCTGAGGTGGGCCTCAAGCTACAAGCAAGCGGCAAGCTCCGGTCTAAAAATATGAGTCCAATGCGGAATTGCTAAAAGCTGCAGATCATCGATAATCTGCTTGAGGCTGGCTCCGGAAGTACCACATACACAGCCATTCAAAGAGACGATCTCTACAGCAGAAATGAACATGTTTACAGCCTGGCACAAAAAACGAGTATAGTCTGGGTAGCTCATTTCTCGATCAGCACACACTGTACAGGGGTGAATTTTTTTCTAACGCTGCAATCTCAAAGATATTAAGATTTTGAGTTTCCCATTACGAGAGGCACAGCTGACTTGATTGACATGCAGTAACACTGTAGCTGTTGGCTCGGAGGCTCAAACCCCACCTCTTTACCTCCCACTTGCTTGACAGCAGTTATGTTGAGTTCAGCATTTCCAATATGGCTGCCGCCGCCGATTGGCCTCAAAACAGTGCTTCAGAAACAGATGGGTGACGTCACGGATACTACGTCCATTATTTACACAGTCTATGGCTACAACATGCACAACATGTCTGTCAACATGTCACACGCCTATTTATGCAAATGTATGCATCCCTTTTAGCTTGTTATATTAAAAACATATATAATAGAAAAAAGAACTCTTATACTGTGTGTGGATAAATAAAGTAGCCACACAGATAAAAACATTTTTAACCAGCCTGTAAACATGTTTTTATTTTTGGCTTTAAAAATGAACATTTTAATGTGGGACCTAACAGAGAATTATTTGCTTTTGCAGCCAGCCTCAAGTGGACACTTGGGGAACTGCAGCCTTTTGCACTTCTACAATAATATCATTTTGTCACAACTGCAGGTTGCTGCTTGGGCAAGACAGAATAATGTGTAAGAGGGAGTGGAGGTGACATTTAGCAAAGGGCCAGAGATCAGAGCTCAACCTGGGGCTGCTTTGTTGAGGACTCTGGCCTCTCCATGAGGCACCTATTCTACAAACTGAGCTTAACTGGCACATCCACAATACATATTCACCCTCTCATTTCAATATGGTCTCCTCTGGCTCCAAGAACCATGATGGAAAAGGACATAGGGCTGCGCTTAAGGTTTCAGAGAGGGGTTCACAAACTAATGAGATGTCACAGTGTCTACATCCACTTCTTTTACACAGTATAAGAAAAACGTTCTATAACTCAAAATTCAGAGTTCAGATGTACACAGTAACTTCCCTGCACCTATTCAAATCAGCAGCTGGAGTAAGCTGTTAAATTGTACGCTATGTAACACTAAGAAGTCCCATCATCTCGTATTGTGCGTTGAGTGTTCACAGCACACGGACAGAAAGCCGCAGTGATGGCAGTCCAGCCAACCAAAGCATGCAGTGGGCCGGCTGATTACCAGCTGATAAATGTGTAGCCCTGAGGCGGTGCGCGGAGCAGCAGCCAGCCGCAATCAGCATCAGCGTCAGAGACACGGCCACAGGCCGCCGGGCACACCAACGCTGGAGCGTGTTTGTGATGATTGGAGCAGAGCTGGATGCTAGATGGAAGCAGCTACAGCACACAGAGAAGAGAGAATATCTGAGGTTATGTGTGTCATTATTTCTTCTTCTTCTTCTTCTTCTTCTTCTTCTTCTTCTTCTTCTACTTCTTCTTCTTCTTCTTCTTCTTCTTCTGTTGGCCAGTCTTTACCCTCCAGTGTGTTTCATGCTGTCAGACTCAGTACGCTGGAACTGGATCCTGCCCTCTCCTCATTGAGTCAGTCTTTCTTTCACCCCTCACTCTCCACAGAGTACACACAGTCTTTCTCTTTTAAACACACTCATTCATCATGTTCTGTAAACACTGCTGCTGCCTCACATCTGCTGGAGGAAGATTGTCCTGTTTCCTGCGCTCTCCTCTTTCCCCCTCTTTTCTTCATATAATCTTGCCTCTTCCTGTTTTCATGTTCTCTTTTTGTCCTCTTGCCTCCTCTCACTTCCTATTTTCCCTTTTTGTTTCCTCTTTTTTCCTTTTCTTTCACAACCCCTCCTCTGTTTTTCTCTTATATTGTTTTCTCTTCTCAACTTTCCTCTCTTTTCTTTTCTCTTTTCTTATCCTTCCTTTCCCTCCCCTCTTGTTTCACCTACTCTTACTTCATTACTTCTCCATCTGCTTGTTCCTCCTCCTCTCTTTCTGACCTCCTCTTGTCTTGATTCATTTCATTTCATTTTGTTTTACATATCGTTCCCTTTCTTCCTCTCCTTCTCTTTCTTCCTCTGTAATCATCTCTTGCTTTGTTTCCCATGTTTTCCTTTCCTTGCTTTTTGTTGCATTTCATTTCATTTCCTTGCTTTCCCTTTCCTTTCCTGTCCCCTTTTTCCTTGCTTTCCCTTTCCTTTCCTGACCCCTTTTCCCTTCCATTTCCTATCCTTTCCCGTCCCCTTTCCCCTTGCTTTTCCTTTCCTTTCCTGTCCCCTTTTCCCTTTCCTTTCCTATCATTTCCCTGTCCCCATTTCCCTTGATTTTCCTTTCTTTTCATGCCCCCTTTTCCCTTTCCTTTCCTTCCCTGTCCCCATTTCCCTTGCCTTTCCTTTTCTTTCTTGTCCCCTTTTCCCTTGCCTTTCCTGTCCCCTTTTCCCTTGCCTCTTTTCCTTTCCTGAATATTCTTGCCCTTCCTTTTTTTTCACCAAAGCTTTTTCAGGTCCTTTCAACCCTTCTTTAACTAATGCTTTCCCTCATCCCTTTTCTTCTTTCTTTCTCCCTTCAATTCCCATTTTTTTCTTTATTATGTTTGCTTCCTTTCCTTTCCCCCTGTGTCTCCTCCTTACCTTCATTCCCTCTTGTTTCATCGTGTTGCCTCTTATTTTTCTCTGCCCTTTCCTGTAATCCTGTGTTTTATCTCCTCGTCATCTTTCTTTCCTGTCATCCCTCTTTGTTTTCTATCATTTTGTCTCTCTCCTCTTCGCTTGCATTCACTTATAGAATCCATGAGGGCCTCTTGCTTCCTCTTCTTTCATTTTGTGTCCAAACCTAACTTGGTTTGTTAAAACCCTTTACTTATATAAACAAGCTTTAATGTATCTATTCTGCTGTGTGAGTGTTGTGGTGATAGTATAGGCAGTATACTCTCCCTCTCTCTCTCTCTCTCTCTCTCTCTCTCTCTGTCTCTCTCTCTCTCTCTCACACACACACACACACACACACACACTCACTGGGCTACAGTAACAGCCCCTTGTATCTCTGGAGCTTTGATTCAGGGAATCAGACTGGCGCTCATTGACTGCGCTCAGCCATGCGTGGGCTGATTCTACATTACAGTCAATACTGGATGAATGCCCGGCCCTGTGTGTGAGAGAAAAACCTCAGGCCAGAGTGCTGCAGCCTGCACCCAAAAGCCTTCTGAAAAGCACCCACATGCACACACAGAACACTCACACGTACACTGAAGCAGTGCTGACGTACACACACATTCATACCCTCTGACAAAGACACAAGAGCTCATGAGCTTTTTAAATATGCAAGTGTGCCTCTTCAGAGAAACAGCCTGAGCGCTCTTACTCATTTTTTTCATAGAGAGTGTGCGGTTACAACATCTCCACAGGAAATACACAAAGATAATGATCTGAAGGATGCTGCCCGCAGTCCTCCGGTAATAGTGATTCTCTGCTGTTGCAGTTGTTTGCAGAAAGAACAGCTCATGATTTTTTGAATTGTGGAAAATGCTTGTGCAGAAAGTTGCTTTCATGCTCTGCAAGGCGGCAAAACAGATTTCATGTGATCAGCTAAAGCTGCTGGTCAGAAATGAACGAGTAAGGGACACTGAAGTTTAGAAATACAGCAATAAGCAGTTATTGATGATTCTTCAGAGAGGCCACTCGCTGCCGGAATCCTATAGCATCATTTTAGGTGCTATTCATTCAAGTTTATTTTCAGGTTCTTAATGCGTTCATTTAGAGGGAAGAGAGGAGGGCAAAGTGTTTCGTCAATGTACATATTATAGATACATCATACATGGTGTAGGAGCCGTATTCTAGTTTATTCCTCATTTGCATAGCTTGTTTATTTTCTGCATTTGGCTTGGTCCCAACTTATTAGAGTGTGTACCAAGCTGAAACCTCCGTTCTAAAAAAATGATTCCAATGCGGAAGTGTTAAAAACTACAGTTCACCGAGGATCCACTTGAGGCTGGCTCCCGAAGTACCGGAAACCACATACACACCAATTCAAAGAAGACGATCTTTACAGCAGAAATAAACATGTTTACAGCCTGGTACAAAAGACAAGTGTAGTCTGGATAGCTCATTTCTCAATCTGCACACTCTGTAGGGGGGTGAATTTATTTCTAACGAGGCAATTTCGAAGCTATTTAGATTACGAGTCTTCCAATGAGAGGCACAGCTGATTTGATTGACAGGCAGGAACACTGTAGCTGTTGGCTAGGAGGCTCAAAGCCCGCCTCTTTACCTCACAATCACTCAACAGCGGCAATATGGCTGCTGCTGCCGATTGGCTTCAAAACAGCTCTTCAGAAACAGATGGGTGACGTCACGGATACTACGTCCATTATTTATACAGTCTATGGTGTGTATCTGCAAAGATCAAAAGCCACTATGCCTTGCGCTCCTCTGACATCTTACAAATGTGTGTTCCTCGTGTTCGGACAGAGTTCAGTAAGAGAGCATTTAGTGATGCTGCACTCTCTGCTTGGAATACGCTCCAGATGACTTGAAACTGTCTGATTTTATTTCACTTGAGGCCTTTGGCTCCATTTTAAAAGAAAGACAGACCACAGAACAGTGCCTGCGTTTTTAAAAAATGCTCTTTTGTGATCACAAATTGCACTTTATTTGCAAATTAGTTGCACTTTTAAATTATTGATATTATACTGTTTTATACTGTCTGTATATATGCTCCATACTATTGAATTGTAATATTTATTTTAAGGTGTGCTGCTGACCTCTTGGCCAGGTCGCCCTTGTAAAAGAGGTCTTGATCTCAATGGGTTCTCATCTGATTAAATAAAGGTTATAAAAATAATAATAATAATACTTTTCTGCATTTTTATTTTGCCTTTTGACTTTGTCTGCGTGATGAGGGCGCTAGTATTTAAGTTGACGCACATGGCACAGAGGAAAGAGGATGGACAGAAAAGATTGTTTTTATTTTATTTATTTTTATTTTTATTTATTTATTGTTTTATTTTTGCAATAAAAAAACCTCAAGCAACTTTGTACCATCGCTCACTGGATTTTTTTTATTTTTGATTGAAAGCCTGCGCTTGTGATGCACATGCCTGTACTCCCTGTGGTAAAGACAATAAGGCAAGGCAAGGCAATTTGATTTATAAAGCACCACTCATACAAAAAGCAATTCAAAGTGCTTTACAGAATTAAAAACAAAAACCAGAACAGTAACAAATCCACAAAAACATACAGCAAACACTTTGAACATTTAAATTGTATATGCGGCCAGTTATATCTGATCTACTCTCTCTCTCTCTGTAGCTTAACGTACATGGTAAATAGTGTTGGGTCTTATTATTTATTTAAATTAGGAGTGATTATTATAAATAATAAGCCCCTTAAGCAGAAAAGGTTCCTGGAAAAACCTGATTTACAATGTTTTCGCCACTTCAAATGGTGCTATTGTAGCATTCACTGCACACATGTTAGTAGTACTTCTAACCCAGCCATGATTTTTAAACGTAACCACAGACCAGCTGCATTAAATATGGATGAAGTCTCGTTAACATCACAGACAGGTTTCTGGATACATCTTGAATCCAATCAACAGCGGTCGCCATATTGGAAATGCTGACTCAACCTAACCTTCAATCAATCCAACCACAGGCAAAGAGGTGAAGCTGAGGCAGGCCTTAAACAGCTACAAGCCCACCTGCCTGTCAACTCTCCTCGTCCCTGCTGATGCACATTATACATAACTCTCAGCCTTATTATTGTTGTTTACTCCAATGCAGTTTTAGTGAAAAGAGGAATGAAAGGTTTTCTGTACCAGACTGTAAACACGTTATTTTATGTGTAGTTAAATCGATGGTCTAACATGTAGCTTAATGGTGTTTCCTTGGCATCCATGGACAGCCTCAAGCTGACACCTAAGGAACTGCCGTTTTTTGCAATTCCACATTGACTTGAGGTTCCAGCTTGCATGTAATCAAGAGGTTTTGTCCTCAAACTGTGGCTGTTTTCAGTTTTAATCACACTATTTACTAAATGTATTGTCCTACTACTAAACTCTGACAAAACTGAAGTCATTGTTATTGTCCCTAAACGCCTCAGACAGACTTTTTCTAATATAACTACCATCAGTCTGGCATCCAGCACCTCTGCTAGGAATCTAGGAGTCCTATTTGATCAAGATTTATCCTTCAACTCCCAAACTCAGCAAATTTCAAGGTCAGCCTTTTTCAATTGTGTAATTGTGATGGCTGGAGCCACACAGTGAGTTACCTGGCTGTGGGAGCATGGCACTTCCTGGAATGAACAAAAGGCGTGGCCAAGGGTGAAAGGGACTTTTATGCTGAAGCCAACTGAGTGGAGCAAACCATCGGCTCTGATGTCACGGGGGGGTTTGGGCTTAGTTAGTATTATTTTGAATTCAGTTTGATTAAGCATCCATTTTGTTTACCCCTTGAGTTAAACTTGGTTTGGCTCAACCACTATATAAGTTCCTTGATGTCTCATTGTGTCAGGTCTGTTTGTTTAGCTCACACGTCACCTTTTGTTGTGTTAAATTGAGTTATGTTAAGTTGACCTCTTTTATAGGCCTAGTTCTTATAAGTTTGTTGGCCTAATTTTGGGTAAAATAAAAAACCCACTTCTCTTTGAAACTTACACCTGTGTCTTGTGCCTTACTGCTTGGTCCCTAACAGTAATATTACAAAGAGCCACGTCCTGTCTCAGAGTGACGCAGAAAAACTAGTCCATGCATTTTGTTACTGCTAGGTTAGATTACTGTAATTCCCTTTTATCAGGCTGCCCTACTAAGTCTCTTAAGACTCTTCAGCTAGTTCAAAATGCTGCAGCTCGAGTATTGACTAGAACTAGGAAGAGAGAGCACATCTCTCCTGTGTTAGCTTCTCTACACTGACTCCCCATAAAATCTAGACTAGAATTTAAAATCCTTCTTCTGACCTACAAAGCTCTTAATGATCAGACACCTTCGTATCTTAAAGAGCTCATAGTGCCATATTACCCCTCTAGAACACTACGCTCTCAACATGCAGGACTGCTGGTCGTACCTAAAGTCTCTAAAAGTAGTATGGGAGGTAGAACCTTCAGTTATCAGGCCCCTCTCCTTTGGAATCATCTACCAGTCAGGGTCCGGGAGGCAGACACCCTCTCTACTTTTAAGAGTAGGCTTCCTTTTTGATAAAGCTTATAGTTAGAGCTAGATCAGGCTTGGACCGGCTCTTACTTATGCTGCTATAAGCTTAGACTGACACACTGGGGACCTGTCTTTCCCTCTCTCTCCTCTCTCTCTCTGTCACTTACTGTAACTCTTCCTGTCCCATTAAAGTTACTAACCATAGACCTTTCTGGAGTCCCTGAGCTCCCTTGTCTTGTAGGTTCCTCTGGATCTCTGCTGCTGTGGACGTGCCAGACTCCAGCTGCTACAACTCCTACTATCCGTCTCACCACTATCATCTCTCTCTCTTCATCTCCCTCTATCCCTCTCTCCAACACGGTCTCAGCAGATGTGTGTCTAACATGAGTCTGGTCCTGCTGGAGGTTTCTGCCTGTTAAAGGAAGTTTGACCTTACCACTGTAACTTGCTAAATGCTGCAAAGTGCTCTGCTCATGGTGGATTAAGATGAGATCAGACCTGCTATATAAATAAAGATTGATTGATGTTTGACTTGTTTTTGATTATTTTGGAAGTCCAGATATGAAAACCTGATGGTGCAGGATTATTAGAGCCAAACTGTAGATAGAGTGGTACCTACTGTAGAATCTTTTGATGCAAACTGCTCTGACTGATTAGTCGGTTGTGAGAACGTGTTGGAAATGCAGTGAGTCGGAAAAGAGTGACTAAAGGATAACGATCAATGAACATAAGTCTGAAGATGTTTCATTACAATATGAAAGATCTTTAAAAAGACAGTTCTGTGGAATACTCTCAATGTCCTTTGGCAGGAATATCGCATTCATAATTCAGCAGTACTGACTGAAACATCAGCAGGTCATTAGTATGTTTCACTGAACAGCAGCTAGCAGCAGAACCACCAGAGAGACGGTCACGTTCTTTTATTTTTTCTGTAGCATTACATCTCCAACATCAGATCCCTGACAGCCAGAGTTTCCCACTCTTAAGACGACAACAGCTTCAACAGAGAGTCAGAGCACAAACATCAGCCTTCAGTCACATGAAATAAGCTGCTGACTGATTTCAGCACCACGGACAGAGCTTTAAGGATGAAGTGACACTTCAAAGAAAGTCCGACTTCAGAAAACACAGCAGAAACAGAGCTGTTCATACTAATCTGACCAAAACACATGGAGGCAGCTCTTTAAAAGACTGATATGGTTACACTTGGTGTCTTTGTTTTTTTCATAACAACTTTATTTAAACATTTCAATGAATACAAAATGCCCATTGAATGTATTGAGCTAGTAATTAAGACACATTCAAGGAACTAATTATTAACATGACAAACAGATAAAGCTTTTCTTTAAATACAATAAAAAAAGTCTAAGGAGACAAAAATAAAGGTCTGCTAAAAAGATATTGACCTATGCCCATCATCATCATAATAATAATAATAATAATAATAATAATAATAATAATAATAATAATAATAATAATAATAATGCATTTTATTTATAGGCACCTTTCTTGACACTCAAGGTCACCTTACATCATTAAAACAATGAGATTTTAAATAACAAAAAGCAAAAAATACAATTTAAAAAGTTTTAAGAGAATGGACTATGGAGTGGTCAGATGGAGTAAACCAGTCTAAACAGATGAGTTTTGAGGTTAGATTTAAAATGTGGGAGTGTGTCAGTATTACGGAGGTCATGTGGGAGAGAGTTCAAGAGCATGTTAACGAGGCGAGCTGGGGGACAGTGAGATGGATGGAGGAGGAGGATCTGAGGGTGCGGACGGGTGTGGCAGTATGGAGGAGGTCAGAGAGATATGGAGGGGCAAAGTTGCGTATGGATTTGAAGGTGAGGAGAAGTATTTTATAGTTGATCCATTGGTGATGGGGAGCCAGTGGAGCTGTTGTAGAATGGGTGTGATGTGGTGGATGGAGGCGGTGCGTGTGATGATACGGGCGGCCGAGTTTTGAACCAGTTGTAATTGCATACACACCAAGTATATTTTTATAATAATATCGCTGATTTCTGGTGAGAATACAAAAAGGTTTCAAATTATAAAGAATGAAAATAATCAAATCCAGAAAGAACAGATTTAATCAAATCTTTAATCAAAAGTTAAAGCTACACTCTGTTATGTGAGGCTACACCAGACATTAAAAGGCTGATTGGCACTTTTTTAATACTAATGATTCACTTAATTTTTTTTTAACCTTTATTTTACCAGGAACAGTCCCATCGAGATACAAAGTCTCTTTTACAAGGGAGTCCTGGCCAAGACAGCAGCATAACAAGTTTCACATTGAGAACAAGACAAAACATATATTACCAAGTAACTATTACATCAATTTATAAATCAGCAGTGTTAAGCTCTACAACATGAGCACCAGCTGATCAGATGATCCTGTATCCTAGTTTTAAAATCCTCCAATCGAATTAAAGGATTCAGTTTTAGGTGACCTTGAAGCTCAAACCAAGAAGAGGAAGCAAAAACATTAAAAGCAATTTTTACTAAAGACAGAGCGAGTCCGAGGAATGACAAGAAGAATAATTTGTCCATGGGACTGAAGATTACAGCCACTGACGACTTTAGGAGTCAATAAAGAGCATAAATAAGATCATGGAGTACGGCCTTATAGAGAAAGACATACCAATGCTCAGTTCTTCTGTTGTATAAGGAAGACAAACCCACCTTTTCATACAAGATACAGTGATGTGTGCAGAATCCTAAACCAGAAACAAAACCGCAATGCAGCATGGTACACTGAGTACAACATTTTCAGAGAGGTTGAGGAAGCATGCATATAAACAACATCACCAGACTCAATTACAGAGACAAAGGTTGATTGAATGAGCTTTTTGCGAGCAAGAAAAATAAAAACAGCGTCTGTTTCTGTAAAAGAAAGACAACTTCGCCCTGAGTTTTTTGGTTAAACTCTCAATATGATGATTAAAAGAAAAAAATTCATCTAAGAGAAAACCCAAGTATTAAAATGTTTGGACACATCCGATTTCCTCATTTGTAGAAGTGAAAATATGAGAATCATCTTCCACCATCCTTTTGGACTTTGAGAAATACATCACCTAAGTCTTGTTGGCATTTTAAAACCAGTAAATCTTTATAAACTAAGATCCATTTGTACTGTATTAAATGCAGCTTGTAGGTTATTGATTACACTTGATAGGGACGACACTGAAGTGTACAGGATGGTGTCATCTGCATGAAAATGAAACTTTGCAGGAAATAAAAAACAGGATGGGACTCCTTGTTCATTTTACTGCAGGGTTAAATAGTTTTAAGTTTACTGTATGGGATAATGAGAGTTTTAAATGGATTGACTCTGCAAGGACACTATATTTTATGGTTATGACTATTAAATATGAGAGTTTTTAACTCTCTGGCTTCCTGCCAGCATGCCCAGACTATTTATTTATCTTGCAAACTCTTCACCTCAATGAACAAGTCCATTTCAAAGCTCTGTTGATACTCAGAGTCTCTGTTCCTCATGAGAGACAAGCTAAGGTTAATGTCAGGAAGTTGTATTTTACAAAGTCAGCCAACAACCTTCCCTCAATCCATTAAGGCACAGGCAAGGAGAAAAGGAGGGGATTATCGCTCCATAATATGAGATTGGACATGCAGTGAAGGTCTGATGGAAAGTGCATTCAAGGAATGGCCTCAGCGGGAGGTCAAGTTAAGGACAGCTGTGCTTAAACTTAAAGAATAGGAACGAGGAGATAGTGCTGCCCGAACAAGCACATATAAAACTAAACATTCCTGAAGGTGACATAAATCTCAAACGTGCTGCAAAGCTAATGATGTCTGCGCCTTGATGTAAACAAGATATTTAGCATACATTAAATCTATATCCATTTATTATTCAACAAAATAAATTAGTCTGTTAGTCTGGGATTGGATTTCAGTGTCGCTACATGTTCTCTCTGTTGTTTGTAGCATATACTGTATGATCAGTATTTTCTCCTTTTCTGAAACAGGCAAAAAAAAGTGAGAGCAAAAGGAGTAATCCACCTCACAACAACAATCCTAGATCACTTGTCACCCAATGACCATTTAGCTTGTGCATTTCGATGTAGCATGCTAGCCCAGCTAACACTCCACTTTCAATGTAGTCTCTCAAATAAAACTTCCAGCTTGCTTCTGAAACTACGAGTTGGACAGTAAAAATTGGCGACTCACAAAAATGGAAGTCATGGCAGGAAGTCATTTATGAGCAGCTGGCTTCACTGGAAACCCTGAAAGGTTGGCTTTCATCTATCAACCTCAAACGCTAACTGATGGGCTCCTAAGACTGGGAGATATCTGATACCAAAGACTCTTTGCAAAAATGCATTTAAGTTCAAAACACAACTGCAGATTTTAAATTAAATTTTTAGTATCTTCAGAAAGTTTGCAACATGGGTGTTTCTGTAACAGGAATCAAAACATGATCATTACAGCTGTGACTGTAACCCGGTGAAGGCCTCATCATGTGCAAAAGTGTGGCCAGGGGTCATTGGCCCTCCTTGAAACCTGATTGGCCACCCCAAAATTCTAAGCTATGATTGGCTGTTAGCCTTGTCAGAGCCGGGACTTACGGTATGTTGTGTGTAAATGAATAATGTAACACGTTTTTCTCTTGTTACTGCCTTCAACTGTAACTTTAAACAAATGTCTTGTTATCGAGCGTTAAAGAATTCAAGAAGCCAAGAACAATCATGTTTACCACTTTGTTGTGTTTCTGTTACAGGTATCATAGTAGTATTAAAAGTATTACACACAGCATCATAATGTAAGATACTTTAATGAGTAAGGGATAATGTATGGTTAGCAGGTTGTTATGGGAAAAAGAATCCAGACAGGGTGAGACAACCCTGAAAGTGGTTCTTTTTCCCATAATTAACTGCTCACCATAGGGGGCCTGAATATTTTTGTACATGTGATATTTGAGTGTATTATTTTTAATTTATTTGCAAAAATTCCACAAAACATTTTTCACTTTGTCATTATGGAGTATTGTGTGTAGAATGTTAGGGAAAAAATGAACTTAATCCATTTTGGAATAAGGCTGTAACATAACAAAATGTAGAAAAAGTGAAGAGGTATGAATACTCTCCGTACTCACTTTAGCATGCTAACCGAAGCTAACGTTTTAGCCACATTGTTTACCAATATGATGCTAACGGAAGATAACGGTTTCCCCTCACCTTACGGTCTATGATGTCAACAAGCAGAAGCTAAATGTGTCTGAACTCTTTTCTGTGGATTGATTTGACATGACGTGTGATCAGTTTGTCTCTGGTGTTGCTCATGTTAGTGAAAGTTAATAACAATCATCAAGGGGTTAGGACCAATCAGAATCAAGCTTCTTACACAGCTGGAAGATCAGTAAGAAAGCCGGGTAATAATAGGTGTTAAAGTAGATGGAGAGGGTAAATGTTAATAATCTGTGTTTGATACCAGATAAATGAAGAGGGAAGGTTTCATTCAAGATTCATGGGCGTGTGTTTTCTGTGTAATATCACTGTGTATCTCGTGTGAATGGTATCTTAATAAAATTGCAAGTGATTTCAATGTATCTGTCTACCTCTATCAGACCCATGACCCCCTCTTTCAGTTCTTGCCCCTTAGAATTGTAAAATCGAACACATCAGTGGCGATCAAATACTCTTATTTGATACTCGTGTTGAGTCTTAGTCCAGATTTCAAACAAAGAGAGACAGCCGTGTTCAACTTCCCTCTGCAACAAGAACACAATCTGACTGTGGTGTAAAGGGCAACGTGTACTGACATGACTTTCAGAGTGTTTCTGCAGAGTACTTCTCATCCATCAGTCATCTGTCTCCTGGAACAGATGCACTTGTATTTCTACAAAGTCTATCACTCCACATCATCTCTGACAGGCCTGCATGTGTCACACGTCAAAACTCCATCGCCTCGTTTTTATTTTTCATTTCAGCTCTATTGTTCCCTCTTTCTCAGTGTTGTAAACCTGACCTGTGAGAAAAACATCCACAGAGGTACACCAAGGAGGCAGTTGGTTTCAGAGTCATGTTAAAGTTGACATTTCTGAACTATTCTTTCAACATCTCTTCATTTTTTTCCCCTTACGCACCCTGTCTTCATCGCTTCTCTTTGTTGGAGTTTGATTGGCACGCCAGACAGATCATAAAGTGTCTGGAAATGGAAACTGTCTTCACTGACCCTTTATTTCAAAGGGAGGCAGGAGACAGAAGTCGTGACATAAGAGACCGTGAGATCATCTGAATGAAGACAGAAAGTGTTCATAGTTACAGTGGAACAGGAGAGAATGGTTACATGAGACCCATAGAGACAGCTGTGGTGGATAACAGCCCAATTTAATCTCCCAGGTGTGGAATGCCTTTGCTTCTTCACAAACTCACATCATGATGTCTTCAGTATTAATCTACAGTGTTTCAAATAATTAAAATGAATAAAAAACCTCGAATGAAAAGGTGTGTCCAAACTTTTGACTGGTAGTGTATATGTAGTAATTTAAAGGTGACATATCACGCTTTTTTCATCAATATATATTGGTCTAAGAGGTCCCCAAAACATGTCTTTAAAGTTTATGCTTAAAAAAACACTTTGAAATCAGATTTTGGCCTGCCTGAAAAGCCCTCCTCTTCAGCCCTCCTAAGAACACTCTGTTTTCTCTCTGACCACGCCCCCTCAGGAAGTGGATGTGCCTCGGCTCTCCAGCACGTTGATCTAATGTTTACATGTTTGCTGAATATACACGGCTGCTCAGAGATCACGTTACTTCAACCCCCTGAATCTGATCCAGAATCTGATCCTGACGGAGAGGCGCCTGCAGCAGGACCTTTCTGAACGATTGGTCACAGATTTAGTGTTTCTTATTGTTTTATTTATCATTATGTAGACATGTGTCTTGGTACACAGCTACGAACATGTAGCTATGTGGCGATGCTAACTAGCGCTAGCACTTATCCATGATAAATAAAAATCATCCACTAGATCTTCAAATCTGCAGACGTGGGGAGTAAAACCATCCTCTACAGCAGGACCTTTCTGAAGGATTGGTCACAGATTTAGTGTTTCTTGTTTTTGTTTATTTGTCAGTATGTCGACGTGTGTCTTGGTACACAGCTACAGCTACAGCTATGAACATGTAGCTATGTGGCTATGCTAATTAGCGCTAGCACTTATCGATGACAAATAAAAATCATCCACTAGATCTTCAAATCTGCAGATGTGGGGAGTAAAACTGACCTCTGCCAGAAAGGCAGCAGGACCTTTCTGAAGGATTGGTCACATATTCTGTGTTTCTTGTTGTTTTATTTGTCAGTATGTAAAAATGTATACATAATATTGAGGAGATCCCGTTCAAAGCAGAGCATAACATAGAGAGGATAATCCACTCATAACATCTAAACAGTAAATACTGAGTCTTCTAGTCAATAGACCTGTTTTTTATTGTGTTTTTTCAGCGTGTCATGTTTTCACCATGCTGCTAATGTGAAGAGCTGCTGATCTGCCACAATGACAATAAAGATCTCTTCTGCTGTTAACTTTATCCCTTTGTTTAGTTGCATAAACCAGACAGACTGTGACTTTAACCACGTCTTAGAAAAACAAATTCAGCATCTTGTGGATGGAATTGCTTTCTCTAAGTATCTTCTATCCTGTTTCCTTTTCAGTTACATTACTCCCTCACACAAGAAGACAACACGGAACATAAACAGACAATGATGAGAGCTGAAACATTTAAAGTGACAATAGATTTAATATGTAGACAGAGCTTGATTTAAAGCTGTATCCCGTACTGTAATGTTTACAGGAGATAACAGATACTAAATAGGTTTATATGATGTATTTAATTCAGTTCTTTGTATATAAAAGAGGAAACTGTGTGTTGCTTTTCTTTTGGCTTCTGACTCCTTTGTTTAGTGCCGTTCAGAGGTTGTCGTCTGTCTACCATCTGCCTGAATCCGTGGGAATGCACCAAGTGCTGATCTGGAATCAGTTACAATGCTGGGAAGAAGCTCAAAGCAACCTAAAAGTCAAGTTGTGTGTCCTCTGCCTGTGAGTCTCACAGCGAGGACCCTCTGTTGTGCTTTTTGAGAACACTTGATCAGATACTTGTGGTTTTTTGTGGAGAAGAGAGGAGGCTTTTTACTCAGCCGAGCGTGTTCGACCTGAGATAAGAGTCAGGGAATGAGTCGTTGTGAGGGGAGGCCATCCTGATACGCTTCTCACTCTGTAGCACGCATACAGACAATCTGCTCACACACTCACTGCAGCCCCCACAGACACACACACACAGAATGAAACCCCTGACTTGCTAGTGGAAAATGTATGAAAGCAAGATGTGGAGATGTGATCCAAGCAGCAGTCCATATCCATTCTGTCTTGTAATGGAAATGTGACACGGAGGGTTGAATAGGTACAAACCTATTGACTGTGTGAGAGTGTGTGAGCGTGTGTGTGGAGAGAGAAAGGATTGGGTAAGGGACAGAAAAAATGAAAAAAAGGCAAGAAAATCCAAAAAAGTGAGAAACAGAGAGAGAGAGAGAGAGAGAGTGACACCACGAAGAAATACAATGTCCTCCGACTCAGGAGGAGAATTGAGCTCCAAACAGAGAAAGAGAAAAGGTCCAACAGTATCACATCTCTAACTGCAGCTCTGCACTGTGATATCGATCGCTCAGTGGCCCCAAGACATGTTGTGGACAAAACAGCCATTATTTTAGAGCCACATCCATTCACACCTCCGTGTATGCTGTGAAGGGGGCACAAGGGCAAAAACACACCGCATAGAGCAGCTCTGTATCCAGTGCTGTTACTTTATTGGAAATAAATGTGTCCTTTTTCAGAAGAGTCAGGTCTATCTCTTTCTATTATGTTATATTTTTATCTTTTTATTTTGAATGATGAACAAAACAATGCTTAGAAACAGCCCAGACAGTTTGCATTAGCACAGCCATTAAACATTTCAGCAAAACAGCGCTACTGGTCATGTGTTTCTTTGTGCTGTTCTCTGGTGTATGCATTCAAGTGCATAGGAGAGTTAAATTGAATGTTTAAGAGCTGCAGATATTTTGAATTCCTTCAAATTAACCAGAAATCTGATACACCATGCACATAGTTCGACAGGTGCTTTATACCTGAACAACGAAATCAGCAAAATTGTCAAAGCCAAAATCAAGTCTCTTTATTTTTTCTATTCCATCATATCCGGAGCATACGTGTCGATGTATTGATGTGTTTCATATAGGGCAGAATACTGGCAGAATTCCCCTTATATAATAAAGTGTGTCCAGATGTGTCGGTGTAACTTTTGATCATGGATTGCTTTTTGACCAACGCATTAAATTAATAACCCGTTCATGCTTCTTCCACCTAAGAAATATAGTGAAAGTTAAATGGCTGGTTTCACACACAGAGTTAGAGATGCTGGGTCATGCTTTTATTTCCTCTCAGCTCGACTTTTGCAATTCTCTTTTCACCAGCCTCAATAAATCTTCTCTTGACTGACTACGACTAATTCAAAACGCTGCCGACTGTTAACCAGGTCCAGCAAAACAACCCACATCACCCTCATCCTATTCTCCTTAGGATATATGATGTTTAGCATTGATATAACAATCATGATGCCATAATATAATTATGATACAAATATATTTTTTCAATTCTTGCAAGAATCTGGATCATATCCGGAGCATACGTGACATTTTATTGATATGCTTCATATTGGGACAAGTACAGGCAGAATTCCCCTCATATAATAAAGTGTGTCCAGATGTGACAATGTGTTTTACATTATAAAATTGAATAAATAAAAACCATTGAATGAGAAGGTGTGTTCAAACTTTTGACTGGTAGTGTATGTCATATCTTGAATAACACATCAGAAATGTGAGTGGTATTTGAAATACAGCATCAGTCATATCAGAAAAATATCCATATTCTGATGGTATCAAAGTCCCGTTCTGGAGATCAGATATACTTCCAATGCTGTGGTCGGACAATATCTAGTATGGACTACATCACATATCGATCATTCTCTGGATTGTGAGGTATCGTGAGCAGTGATTGGCTGGTTCAAGACAGGACGTAAACTGCGGACTCCGGTTTGTGAGTTTGACACTACAAACACTGAACCGTCCCAGTGACTGTAACTTTCTTTTGGTGCTATATTCATTGACTTTGTCAGGTCATGGTAAGAGCTGCTATTTTAGTATGTTTGCATCTCTTCAAGATGCAGATGGATAATTTGAATGCACTTTGAATGGTGAAAAAAAACAGATAAATTCTGAAAACAAGAAAAGTGTCTTGCATGTACATTTGATGTTGCACACTTTAAATAATGTAACTTCAGTAATCTAATTGCATGCACATTGTTTCCTTCTTGGCTTCTGAAAGGTTTGACATTTAGTGCCATTCAGAAAAATTGACTGTTTCCAAGATGTCAGTTCACACAGTTTGATGTATGTTGCAGAAAACAGCTGAGAACAGTGAGGCTTTAACATTAGGCTTTAACATTAGTTTAGCTATCTCAACTTGTGAAGCTTTTTTAATCTTGTTAGTTATTTGTTTGCCTCGTAGTAAAGGTTCAATATCTTCTAATGCAGCCAAAGATTAGATCAGCCCTCCCTCTACTTTAAATTGTGCAAGCTGTTTTCTAGGAAGTACATGCTCCACAGGCATATCAGCAGAGTGCATTCACAGGCTTTAAAAGGCTAAAAAGAAAGAAGAAAATAGTCCAGCATCATCCTCCTCATCACTCACCTCGGTCTGTGTCGTACAGGAAGACAAACTTGTTCCAGTCATAGTGGTCGAGGAGGGACAGGAGCGCCCCTCGGATGGACGGCCGGAGCTGCAGGGTGAACTGGCTCTCGCCCTCAGTGGGGAAACTGGGCGTGATGAGGGAGATGTGCAGGGCGCTGCAGAAGGATGTCAACGTGTGGACTGAGCGCTTGTCATACAGGCCGAAGATGGCAAAGACACCACGGGAGTACTGGGAGCAGACTGGAAGAGAAAACACACAAAAAAACATTGCTCAATGAAATGATGAATAAAGCCAGTGTGCCTCTCCCTTCCTTCAACTGTTCCTCTGAATGTGGTTTATAGTTGGATGCATGTATTCTCTATGAAGCTGCTGCTACTATGGTTTAAAACAAGGTGGTAAAAAAACATATAGACAGGGAATCACAACATGGCACTAAATGATGATGAAAGTCATGTTAGAGCCTGGAGGAAGTGAAAGAGAAGGTTGACCTGAGAGGTTTTGAATGAAGTCTGTTATTTACACAGAAAATAATGAAGCATCTTTAAACATAATGATAATAATATATCTTACTGGCCTCTCAAATTTGAACAAAAAGTAATTCTATTTTTTCATGTATAAATCTTAAATCATTCATTCACACATCGGCGTATCTCAAATGTTGAGTGTTTATTTATTCTTATTAGCTCATTTTGCCGGTGATAATTTTGTTGGTTGGAGTAAAACACAAACAAACAAACAAACTGAGGGCTCATCTCCAGACCTAAGTTGCATTTTGATCAAGAGTCCCGGGGTCTTTTAGCCCCCAGAACTACTTTACCCTGAACTAAAAGGTTCCTGTGCCCCCATTGTTGTCTGCTGAAGTCCCGCATAGATTGTGCAAATCAGGCCAGTGACGTATGGAGAAAAAAAAGTAAATGTACTACACCACCAGACCAGTAGAGGGCGGTAAAACAAAGAGGAATGCCATTCATCACAGATGACGCCAAAGAAGCAGACGGACATGCAGGTATCAGTATGAGCAACACAACAGTTAGCCTGTTAGCATGAAGAGACTCAGCTGGCGCTGTTTTAGATGGTGCTATATTTCATCACAGATGGATTCACTGAATCAACACGTGAGAGGAGATAAGCGCGAGTAGCAAAGCAATTCAACACGGCTTTAAAATCCTTTTGAACTCAAAGAGCCGTGGCAGAGATTGGCCGGTGTTTTGGTTTAAACAGCGACCCTATTAACTGGAGACTCTAAGCCGGATGCATCCCTCATAAACGTCTTTAGACGATCGTTAAATATCTGATGAGGATATTTTGAAATCTTAATAAAAACTAAACTAGTCTGCATTCCCAGGAACTCCCTCTGTGTTTCAACAGCTGTGTAAACTCCACAAACACTGACACGTTCAGCTGAAGGTCTCAGGTTTACAGGATCACTTTTAAAACCATAACACCGAGAGAGACGCATCTCTTCTTCCTTTGAAAAGTACACACACATGCAAAAAAGATAGAACAAATAAAAACAAATGAAAGAAAGAGAAATCAAGTGAATCACAAATGTGTGTGATGTTATTGTGGACGGCAGGCGGAATAAAAACACTGTGGTTAATCTACCAATCAGACACGTTCAGCATTGCAGGCGCTGACCCCCGAAAGCCCGGGACCTTTGAAAAGTACTACCCCCCAAGCAGGGGCTTTTTAGAGGGGAGATTATCTACCCCTGAACTAAATGGGTCCACCAATCGAAACACAAGTAGTTCAGGGGTAAAGTTCCTCCGGCCGTAAAAAGGCCTATACACATCCTCTTAATTGATGTTTCCAGTCTGCTTTGCACAAATAGAAGAAGTAGGTGGTTAGCAGGTGGAGTATTAGTCATCACATTAAACATGTATTCACCTGAAGAGATGATGAAGACAAAACAACGCTTTCTGTTTCGATTGACAATTGATTGCTGGGTAATGTGTTGCAGAAATCACCACAGCAGTGAGCGCTTAGGAGACAAAATAACAAACCATTATCCTGCTGATTACCACTTGAAGTCCTTTCAGGAGCAGCGCTGAATGCCGTAAACAGAGATCAAAACCAAACACATCCGTTTCCTCTGACACTTTCATCTCAAACTGTTCTCTTCACTCATTTAATCACCAACAACAACAGCAGCAGCAGCGGCGCTTCCTCGCAGCAAACTGAATAATTCCCCTCGCTGCTGTGTGGATTTACTCCAAAGGACATATTCCCCCATTAACTAAACACTTCACATTCAAACCGCAGCGCTGCGTGACATCCAAACTGCTCAAACTCAACCTGAGCCTATCCTGATTCATCGTCGGACTTTGAATTAAAAGGAAACTTTGAATTTCCATAAAGTCTACGCAATCTGTTCTACACACACAGAAATACACACAGAGCAACACACAGGCAGTGTTTCCTGCTCGAGGAGCTCTCCTCATTATGGAAAGGGTTGGCTCTCTCCAAGAGAAAGTGCCATAATTACCCATTTTTTACATTCACGCAGAACAACAAGAGAAAGGGAAAGATAATGAGCGCCCTCTGCCAGTTTCCGGGTACGGAGAGAATCAGAGCGAGCCTGAAGATGTGGCTCTTGTTAAAGGAGAATGGGGGGTGGGGAAGCAAACAAAAGGGCTGCTTTACTGACAAACCCAATGTTTCCACGCAGAGTGCACTACTCCACTGTACAGACACAGAGAGAGGGTGTGCATCTCTCCTGATCCGCCTGCAGCTCCCTCTCCCTCAGAGAGACAAACAAGACAACAGGCAGAGAGAGACACGGAGAGAAGAGAGGAAAGCTTCTTCTGCTCACACAATTAAGGTACATGGAGGTGCTCGGGAAAAAACGCTGCGAGTCAAGATTCTGCTGTGGCAGAGTTTGTTTTAATACCACAGCTTTATTTGCTCTTTCTCATGTCGTGGATGTAACACGTACAATCCATCGCAGAGTGATGTGACTACAAATATTGCCTCTTCACACATCCAAGGAACTGCTCACACCCCGAGGCCATCATCTCAGGGCTGTGGTGCTGCGGTGCATTAAAGACTGTCGTTTATCACAATATATGCAGTTCATCATATATTCACATAATGGTAATTAGCACTCAGGTTGCTTTACTTGCATAACTTTAGCACTCCTCCATGTTGCACTTTCACATACAGTACTTCCAGTCAGTGGTAGTTTCTGTTTCAGCATGAGCTCTGATTTTACTGCAGATGTTGTTGATATTGTTTATATGATGTAACATTTGTGTTGTGTCTGATTTTATGTGTAACGTGCATAAACTGTATAAATAATGGACGTAGTATCCGTGACATCACCCTTCTGTTTCTGAAGCGCTGTTTTGAGGTCAATCGGCGGCGGCAGCCATATTGGAAATGCTGAACTCAACCTAACTGCTGTCGAGCGACTGTGACGCAAAGAGGCGAGCTTTGGGCCTCCTAGCAAACAGCCACAGTGTTCCCGCCTGTCAATCAAGTCAGCTGTGCCTCTCATAATGGAAAACTGGAAATCTTAGTATCTTCCAAATTGGGACGTTATGAAAAAAATTCCCCCCCGTACAGTTTGAGCTATCCAGACGACACTTGTCTTTTGAACCAGGCTGTAAACATGTTTATTTCTGCTGTAAATATCGGCTTTTTTGAATTGGTGTGTATGTGGTTTCCGGTACTTCTGGATCCAGTAGAAGTTAAACACACTGTCTAGAATAGAAATAGTATCCGGTGCTGTGACGGATCAGACACAGACTGGACACGGATTCATTGGAATTTGGCCGTGAGGTGCTACAAAGTATGAACTGTATGTAGACGGAGAAAGAAGAAGTCAAACCAGAGGCACTCTCTTAGCTCCTCACTGGAGCTCCATCATAGCCATGATACACTGCTCTGCTCAGTAACATATGGTGATAGTTCTCATTTGCTCCTTAAGACATAAAGTTCTTCAGTAGGTTATGTGCAAGGGTTTGTCTACTGACTTTTCTGATGTGGTGGGAGACCTTGTACCAATGCATCCTTTTCTTCAACTGAGTGCTTTTTATTGAAAAGGGAGAACAGGTTATTTGGAGAGAGGATCTTTATGCTGAGGAAGGACAAAAAGTTTCATATTTGAGCTTTGAAATCTGTTTAAAAACTGCATCATGACTAAAAAAATCAAAGTAACTGCTGTTATTTCCACAAATGACGACACCTGCTCCCTGCAGACCCCTGGGATTTACATTTATCTTAAAGGTCAGGGTCCGTGTGAGTGTGTGTGCCTGCATGTGTGTATATATTTATATATACACATATGTGTGTGTGTGTGTGTGTGTGTGTATGTGTGTGTGTGTGTGTGTGTGTGTGTGTGTATGTCGTGGTAGAGTGTCAAGTCAACCAAAAACAGAAGGGACCAGAGGTTGAAAAAGCTACATAGCCCACTGATGTCCCCTCCAGGGATGGGAAGAACCAAACACATTCACACACACACACACACACACACACACCCACACACACACACACACACACACACACACCCACACAGGCACACACGCACGCGTGCATACACACACACACACACACACACACACACACACACACACACACACACACACACACAAACACAAACACACGTCTGCACACTGATGCAAACACTATAATCCTTATATTTCAGCACACAACCTCTTTCAAGGTGCTGCATTGCTTTAATGTGTCCCACTTTAAATAAGAAGACATGAATATGCATGTATGAACGCTGCCAGTCTGAGATCAGAACCTCTCAAACTTTGTCTCCCCCTGCTGTGTTCAGCTCTAATTACTACCCGCTTCACCAAGGTTCAAGTCCTGAGCTTTTTGGACTGGATTCAACAACAAAATGAATGCTACCACTACTATTCGTTATAAAATCCAATGCTCTGACTGCTCTGACTAATAATGTCTGGTGCCATTGACCTGTTCATGACTGGGAAACTAAAGGCAGCAATAATCACGCAACATAAAGGAAAATTTGAGTTTTGCACACAGTTTATCTCAAAGTTTGTACAGTCCTGTTTGGTTCAGGTAGAAGAGTAAATGATCTACCTCAGTTCACAGTATCTATTTCATGTGTCAACAATGCATCTTTAAACGTGTGCACAGTTTCTGGTAAATAAATAGTGGTGTTTTTGTTGGTTTGAGTTCATGTGAATTAGTAGCAGTACTTTATTTTGTTAGAGTTAAAGTAGAGGTGATGCAGATTTGAAATACTCTGAAATAAGTGAAAGTCCTGCAGTCAGAGTTTTATTAAAGTTAAAGTAAAGAGCATAAACACACTCATTCTACAGAACAGCTGACTTCAGAGAAAATACAATGACGTTTAGGACTGTAGCTCTCTGAGTTATAATGTGGTCAGTATTTTTATGTTGTTGGTAAAAGTGGAGCAGATAACAACAGCTATATTTACAGCTAAATAAGTATTGATCCACCACAGAGAATCAATAGAGTCTTAATTTGAAATATAAATCATGTCTGGATCCCTATTTAGACAGAGATGATTACCCTGACAGTCACTATTGACGTGTTGTGATATTCAAGTGTCTTATCCCTGTTCTCCATCTGTGGTCACTGGATGAGGTGACACACATGAGGTGTGTAATCGTGGTGTCAAAGTTTTGGGGAGAGACGCATTCACGGTGGGCTGAGAGAAGACTACTGTTACAAGCTGCTAAATCAAGAGAATCACAGCTTCTTCTTTTGAAAAGTACACACACATACAAAAAAGATAGAACAAATAAAAACTAATGAAAGAAAGAGAAATCAAGAGAATCACAGATGTGTGTGATGTCATTGTGGACGGCGGGCGGAATAAAAACACTGGGGTTAATCTACCAATCAGACACGTTCAGCATTGCAGGCCCTGGCCCCTGAAAGTCCCAGGACCTTTGAAAAGTATTACCCCCTAGCAGGGTCTTTTCAGGGGGGAGATGCTGGTCATCAATAGCTTCAGTACAGGCTGGAATATTTTTGTAAATGTTGAAGATATGGGAGGTTGTACACACATTCTCCTTACCACATGAGAGATTCTTTATATAATGTGCATTTTGATCAAGAGTTCCAAGGTCTTTTAGCCCCCAGAACTAAAAGGTTCCTGTGCCCCCATTGGTGTCTGCGCTTCGATCGCGGGCTGAAGTCTGAAGATTGAGCAAATCAGGCGAGTGACTTAATGAGAAAAAAAAAGTAAATGCACTTCACCACCAGACCAGTAGAGGGCAGTAAAACAAAGACAAATGCCATTCATCACAAATAACACTATAGCTGGCACAATACAAGCCATGGCAGAGATCGTCAGTGTTTTGGTTTAAACAGCGACCCTGTTAACTGGAGACTTTAAGCCAGATGCATCCCTCATAAACGTCTATAGACGATCATTAAATATCTGATGAGGATATTTTGAAATCTTAATAAAAACTAAACTAGTTTGCATTCCCAGGAACTCCCTCTGTGTTTCAACAGCTGTGTAAACTCCACAAACACTGACACGTTCAGCTGAAGGTCTCCACTTTACAGGGTCACTTTCAAAACTGTAACACCGGGAGAGACGGATTTGCGGTCCTGCACCCCGAAAGTCCTGGGACCTTTGAAAAGTATTACCCCCCTAGCAGGGGCTTTTCAGGGGGGAGATTATCTACCCCTGAACTAAATTTAGACCCTGGGTCCACCGGTCGAAACGCACGTAGTTCAGGGGTAAAGCCCCAGGTTGTAAAAATGCCTTTAGGGTGATGACACTTCAATTATTAAGCTGTCTAAATGTGTACATCCCTCATTGTTACACACTGTCAAGTCAGATAAAAGTAAGGACAACAAAATACATCATTGTATCACTTTATCACATAATATTGAAAAGAAACAAAAGTATGATAATAAGAAAACAATTCATCATTATTCATTGAAATATGGATCTTTTATCTGACAGCACCCAGTGATTTAAGTCATGAAATATTTGTAGCAGAGTAAACAGAACCCTATTTCCCTCTGAGATGAGCTAAAGTAGAAGTTTGAAATAAAGTCTAAATGGTAAACACTCGAGTCACATAGAGATATCTGTAAACTGTGCTCGCATACAGCAGCTGAGAGCTCGTAACTTTTCTTTCCACTAGTGTTCAAAGAAACGTCCTCTTGCCTCAAAGATACCTTTGAAAATCATTATCAGAGAACTGAGCGGGTAGGGTTTGGAAATCCTGGAGCAGCTGTCCCGTTGGCTGCCGTTCACACTTGGCACCTCTGACGCTGGAATATCCCGTAAACTTTTTCACCGTGTGTTCGGTTCAACTGTGAGTCCAACAAAGGATTCCTTCAAGGTCACATTTCAGGAACACATTCAGGAGCTGCCAACGAGAGCGATCAGCACAGAGACGACCTGGCACAGAGCGCCGAGTACAGTACACAGCTACAGTTCATGCCAAATGGCCGATGATGAGTGTTCTCCATTTCATCAAAAGAGAGGCAATCCATCTGAAACCATTAACAGCTACCAGCTTGGCCCAGACCAGCTCACTGTGGAGTGAAACCGGGATGACAACTTTGGACTTTTCATTCAGTCTTACAGCACCACATTACAGTTTGTCTGTTTAACTGAAGAGGAGGAATCTATGTGAGTACAGGTTCCTCCACACAGCACAGTCATCAAATCAGGAGCTGGTTAGAGCTGACCGTGTGTCTTACTCACACAGGGATACTTTAATTATCACTACGCTCAACCTGTCACTCTACAGACACCTTATTGAGAGAAGCCATGGCTCTGTCACTACCGTTTACTACCAGTTTAGAACTGGAGACACGCTTTGCTTTATTTCTTCTGTAACTTGTTTTCATTATGATGTCAACCTTTACATACTGTAAGTTTGATGCAATGATTTAAAGTAGGCAAAAACCTTGGAGATATGTATGTGATCTGTCTGTGATGGAAAACAAAACAGCTCTACAGCTAACGTGGTTTAGCGTTCTTTGAACTTTGTACAGATATTCATTCGGCCTTGCAGCAAATTTTCCTTCTAAACATGCAACTAATCCTAACAGTACTGCAATGTAAAAATTTAAACTTTATTGTTGGCCTGAAAATGATTTTTTGGTTAAATAAACAAAAAATGTTTTTTTCCATTTTGTTTCAAACTACATCAAAGTAGTTATCTCAACTACCTGTATTAAGTTTGTTGTAAAGTTGTTCTCATTTCATAAGTTAGGTTGGCTGAACTTGAAATTATGGGTTTGAGGCTCGGCTAAATTATTTGAGTATGCTTCAGGTAAAGAACGGGGTCTCCAACTCAAATCTACAGGGGTCTTCATCCACACTTTCAATTCCCCACGTGGCGCCATCTCTCCTGTCCTGGCTGGATTTGTTCGCCCTAAAGGTGAGTGTTTTGTTTGAGTATTGTATTGAAACTCTATCTTTACAGTTGGTCAGTTGATGGTGAGTTGATTACCTGTTAATGTAACTTTAATTTGTTTAGTTAGTTTAATAAGGCATGGTCATTACCAAGAGTTAGCCGCCTTGAACATTAGCTAGCTACCTTGCAGGTGTGAAAAAGGTGCAGTTGTTACACCCTTGAAAAAATGAAGAAATAATCATGAGCGTGATTGTGTTGTGTTTCCTCATCAAGAGCGTTTGATAGAATGCAGAAAAAAATGCAATCTCCCCGCTCTGCAGGTGGAGACCGAATTAATCGATCACAGATGAATGTCTGACAGACTACTAAGTAGATCACAGATCAACATGAATAAATCTTATTTTTAAATGATAGAAAACATAGTAATACAGTATATTTAGACACACTTAGCATGACGCTAAGTTTGCTAAGTTAAGTACTGTTTGCTTTTTAACCATTAACTGATTTAATGCATTTTAAATGACTTAAATGTTTCATCCCCTTCTTTCTTCTCCACGTTTCTTGTCCCTCTTCAGCTGTCAGCAAACACATTTATAATTTAACACTGTTGATTTACTGAAACATGCAGCACAAAACTTGCACCTCTTTTTTCTTCCCACTTAATGAACTGAGTAATAATTCAAATACAGCAATTTCCCTAAACAATTGTTGATTATAAGAATTAATAAATAATTGTGATTAATATAACTCATTGCTCAGGTATGCTTTAAAAGAGGTCAGGATGGGAGTGAGAAGGCGTGGCTTGTCTGAGAAAGTTGAATACATGGACTGTATAAAAAATGGACGTAGTCTCTGTGACGTCAACCATCTGTTTCTGAAGTGCTGTTTCGAAGCCCATCGTTTGCGGTAGCCATATTGTAGTGAGGTAAAGAGGCGGGCCTTTAGCCTCTTTGCTAACAGCTACAGGGTGCCCGCCTGTCAATCAAGTCAGCCATGCCCTTATTTGGGCAAAACTTGTAAGTTAAATAACTTCAAAAAATAACGATTTATAAAAAAAATCCCCACCCCATACAGTGTGTGCTGATGGACAAATGAGCTACTCAGAGCTAGACCGTTTTTTGAACCAGGCTGTAAACATGTTTATTTCACCTGTAAAGATTGTCTCATTGAATGTGTGTGTATGTGGTTACTGCAGCAAGCCTCAAGTGGACGCTCAGTGAACTGCAGTTTTTATCACTTCCAGTGCAGAGTTTTAGTGAGAAAAAACAGAATATAACTTCAGAAAACTGTCAGTGTGACTCGTTTCAGCCTGAGATGTGACTCTTCCCATGTGTGTTTTAAGACAAACTGCCTCACAGACAAACTCCAGACCAGGACCGCTCCGGTACAGAGAAGACAGAAGAGACCGGTAGTAGCGATCCATCAGAGTCAAGCAGTATCAAGCAGTTTGCTCCATATGACCCAGTGCTGATGTGACAGCAGGGTTACTGACAGCGAGAGGGCGGCCTGCTGCTGACAGGCCGGCCTCCTGGACTGGTCCATTTAGTCCCACACCAGCAGTGACCCTGAAACTGCATCCGCTAACCTCACACTCCACTGCACAAACAGGTCAGAGCGCACACTCTCTCTGCGGCTTGCTGTGATCAATGGGCCAGACACTGTGCGTGTGACACACTAACAGAGCGCTGCAACAGAAGCTCTTCTGTCATTTTACATAACACTCGTCTGAAAGCGACTCGCAGCATCACTCCTGGCAAGACTAAACCTCCAGTGAGTGAGTTTCTGTGGGGTGAGTCCTGTGGAACTTACCGGAGCACCAGTCTGAGCGAGCCTGGGCTCTGTTAGAGTGAAATGAGCTTCTTTATCTGGTTCTATCACCGAGCAGGACTTTTGGAGGCTAAACTGCTTTGTCATCAGTGCTCGCTGTAAATCAGTGGATCTGGTCTGGTGCCAGTGACACACTTTCCCCCCTTAGTCCCCCAGGTGTCAGGCCCCACCCACAGCGCAGGGCGAGCTTGATGATGACAGCCCACGACCTCTGCCCTGTCGATACATCGATCTCAGCTGCACAGAACAAACCTCCATTATTTACCGCTCGTTTTACATCAAATACATCTTCACCAGCTGAGTCCTTCCAGTGAAGTTTGAATTATGACGAATTCTTTGCATCTGAACTCATCTCAAATCCTTAAATCAATTATTAATCAGGGAGAAAGTGAATAGAGTCTGATGAAGAGCTATATTTAGCCTGCTTTATTTATGGCCCTGTGGATTTCACCTACTGTAACTCATTGAGATCAATCCGCCTTTTCAACCTGATCAGCTGCATTAGTTGTTTGTTTAATCACTGGAACAATAAAGGACTTCACTGAAGGACTACATCGTACTCACAGAACATCAGCTAGCATTGCTGTGGTTTTGCAGGAATCACATCAACCGAAAGGAGACACTGAAAAGTCTTAATATAGTCCATAATGCTTTCAGTTAATGTATGTGTATTCAGCTGTCAGTGGGTGAAACTCTTACTGCAGGGTCAGGACACTCATTCTGTTACCATCCCTCCTCCCAGCTTTACTTCTTGCATGCAGGAAATGAGAGCGATGGGATCATATCTTAAACTCCTGAGTTGGAGTCTGCAGGTGGTGCAGATGCCGGGTAGGTGGTGGGGCTGAGTTAAAGCGTGCGTGGCACAGGTGCAGGGCAGCAGAGGCAATGACAGAGCAGAGAGAGAGAGAGAGAGAGAGAGAGAGAGAGAGAGAGAGAGAGAGAGAGAGAGAGAGGACAGCTGAACAGTGAGGGTACGGTTTGCAAGGTGATTGTGAGAGTGACGCACGTGGAATATGAAATCAGTTCAGCTGGAGTTGCGTGCCTGAACTAGCTCGCAGGCGACGTTCCTTCTAACCTCAAACTGAAATCTCTGATAAATTTGTTCCACTGATCCCTGAGAGATTTTTTAACAGCTGTAAGAGTCACAAGATTCACCTCCAGACTGTCATCATGTTATGTGTTATTTATTAGACAGGGTGAATAAGGGTGATGTTTGGTTCCCATTTGATTACACAAAAAGCTGATGTTTAAATATAAAATGCTATTTACTAAATGCATCTGCAACTGTTTTGTGTGGCTCTTCATATAAGATTGTGAGAAATACATGGTATGAAACTAAAATCTAAATGCAGTAAACCACATCTGATCAAGGTTATGTACACTACCAGTGAAAAGTTTGGAAACACCTTCTCATTCAAGGGTTTGTATTTATTTTAATGATTGTAGATTAATACTGAAGACATCAAAACTATGACAGAACATATATGGAATTATTTAATGAATAAAAATGTGTTAAACAAAGCAGAATCTGTTTTATATTTAGATTCTGTGAAGTAACCCCCTGTTGTAAATTTCCTATGTTTCATTTGCATTTTCAGTATTTTCCTTTAGGCACCTATATGGGCAGCCCAGGTTGCTTAATGTTCACATTATTTGATTATTATGTAGTGGAAAGCGTTGCGCACCACGAACGTTCAACATGCCGATGCGCCGTAAAGTTAAATAAGTGATGCGTTTGTGAAGAAGTAAGTTTAGCTTACTATAAACGTATTTAAATGGTTGTTTATTTGTTACAAACTTTGCGTGTAGTGCTCACTTTGTTTATGTGATCACAGATGTCACATGTTGATTGACGTCGTATTGCAAACGCTTATTCTAACTCGTCCAGTACATGACATGTTATGCCTGGTGGGACTGGTCATTAATATTTGCATTCTGTAATAAAAATAAATAATAAATTCTCCAATACCCCCTTTTTCCTTCATGACAGCTTTGCACACTCATGGTATTCTCTCAGTCTGCTTCATGAAGTGGTCTCCTGGAATGGTTTCTAATGAACATGAGCCTTGTCAAGAGTTCATTTGTAGAATGACTTGCCTTCTTAATGTGTTTGAGACCATCAGTTGTGTTGTTCAGAGGTAGGGTTAGTACACAATGGATAGCCCTATTTGACTACTGTTGTAATCCAGATTATGGCAAAACCAGATAATTTCATAGTTTTGATGTCTTCAGTATTAATCTACAATGTTGAAAATAATTAAGATAAATAAAAACCATTGAATGAGAAGGTGTGTCCAAACTTTTGACTGGTAGTGTGTGTCCAAACAATAGTTTCAAAAATGAAAGTTCAAAAGATTGCGTTTATTGATCATTTTGACATAAATCCTACAGCATGGATATTTATGCGTAGGAAACTTTCCAAGAGAGATCCGATGACCGGAGTTACATAAAGAGCTATTGATGGGAGTATTTTCTATCATCATGAGCTCTTTTCTGGTTCTGGTGTCTAATAGCAGTGAGACATCTGTATCGACTCACAAAGGATCAGGCAACATGAGAGGGGGCCGTTTATGAAAAAAGGATGAAGGGGAAGAATGGAACCCCTTTGTGTCTGTAATAGTTTCAACAGGGGGGAAAATCAATACGGACCTCTGTCTGAGCAGTCTGGATGAAAAGAAACCATCAGTACTTCAGAGAGCGTACGCAGCGCTCATGCCGGGCAGGCAGCCATTTTGAACAGAATCACAGCAGAGAGCAATCGCTCAGTTCCCTCTTTTATTTCAACACCTCTATCGACACGGCCGCTGTCAGGCACAATGAAGTGGCCTCACTGAAGCCCACTTTTCCTTTATTTAAGGTTTAATTACTTTGTTGAACCGCTTCCCATTGTGTCAGCAGGACAACAGAAAGAGAAGGGTGAACACACTGACCCACCGCAAACAGAAAAAAAGCCTCATATTAACACTTCAATTATGACCATGACACTAAGTGGCAAACTGATTTACACTTAAACAGCTCCAGTGTAAACACAATGAATGAACGGCTCCGTGCAATAAATTGGTTCATGTCCAAATACCTGCAGAAACAGACTACATCCTATCAGCTCTTCACTGCGTGTGAGCTGAGCAGGGTTATCTTTGTAATGGAGAATCTATTCTGCAGAAATGGGAAATGTCTGATGAAGGCATCTGCTCCAGGAAGTACAGGTAGAGCTGCACAAGAGGCATCATAAAATAGACCTGTTGCTAGAGCTGGGCGATATTGAAAATGATGTTATCACGTTAAAATATTTCACATCAGTCGATATCGATAATTATCACAATAAATGTCAAATCAATATTTAATTTAAATTTAAAGTCAGATTTTTGCTCCTGAGTGAAAGTTGAAGACAGTTTGTTAGTTTGTGTCTGGATTTAGTTTTCTGATGAACGACCTGAATCCATCATTTCTGACGGTGCTAACAGGAAGCAGGTCTTTAATGGAAAATTAGATTTTCATGAAGTTTTAGTTTGTAGATTCTTAGTTTTCTCAGGTTGAGCTTATGATTTACATTTACAGCAAAGATATATCAATCATCAAGAGTATTGTTTTCAGTTGTGCTCTCCCCCTTAAGATTACTAAGGGTTGCAGGCAGAGTGATGTTGTTTCCCACAGTGCAGTGAATGCATCGCGGTTATTCAGTGTTCAGTTGTCCTACGGTCGAGGTGGACATTAAACGTGTTCACAGTAGAAGTTGTCTCTGTGCTCTTCCTTTACCCACATCCTGAAAGTACATTTAATGAAGTGTATGAAGTTAATAGTTAATGCAGAGTCGACACAGTGTCAGACTAACGACTCTGCTTTGAGCTGGGAGGTTTTGAGTTTTTTTCCGTGTCGCTGTCGCTCGTTTCAGCTGTGTTTACATTCCACTCCAAACGTCTTTAAGCCCCGCCTATCTCTCACCCTGCGACATGATTGGCTGTTCAATGCTGTCTTCATCTTCTGTCTAATGTTGGGTGGCAACCAAGCGGCAACCTCCGGTCTCAAACTATGAAGCCCATGTGTAAGTGTTATAAACTGCAATACATGGAGAATCAGCTTGAGGCTGGCTGCAGAAACACCTGAAACCACATAGACATGAATGGGAAAAAGACGATCTTTGCAGCATTATTAACATGTTTACAGCCTGGTTCAAAAAACGGCTTGGCTACAGTAGCTAATTTCTCTTTCGGCACACACTGTACGGGGGGTGAATTTTTTTCTGACGTGACGATTCAGAAGATATTAAGATTACCAGTTTTTGCCCAAATAAGGACATGACTGACGTGACTCCCGGTCCGGAACACATAGCTGTTGGCTCGGAGGCTCAAACCCCTCCCTTTATGTCACACTTTGTCTGGTTGAATTCCGCATTTCCAATATGGCTGCCTCCGTCGATCGGCTTCTAAACAGCGTTCAGGAACAGATAGGTGACTTCACGGATTTTATACAGTCTATGGTGGCAACTAGCGTCTGAGGCTCATCAGTGCCCCCCTTTTCAGTGGTAGAGAGATGTAATTACAGGTTTATTCATATTGAATTTCTATTGCACATTTGTTATACTATATTGAGAAAAAATATATTGCAGTTGTTATCAGTTGTTATAATTGTTCTGGACTCCAGCTGATACGAACGTACTGGACTTCAGCGGCAACTACTATTCTATCACTATCACCACTCCCTCCTACTCCCCTCTGTCTTTCAAGACCCAACTCAGTCGAGGCATGATGGCTGTCTAACATGAGTCTGGTTCTGCTCGAGGTTTCTGCCTGTTAAAGGAAGTTTTTCCTCTCCACTGTAACTAGCTAAATACTGCAAGGTGCAATGCTCATGGTGGATTAAGGTGGGGTCAGACTGAGTCTTATCCTGTCTTGGTGTTGGGTCTCTGTTCATAATTTGACATAGAGTGGTCTAGACCTGCTCTGTTTGTACAAGCGTCTTGAGATAACGTTTGTTGTGATTTGGCGCTATACAAATAAAGATTGATTGATTGATTGATTGATTATCATTATCAAATTATCGCCCAGCACTACCTGTCGCTACACAGAGAGGATCCACACATATGCAACATCAAAGCATATTTTACTCTTAAGAATCTCAAAAAGCAGAGGAAATGTAAACAGCACAGATACACAACCCAAACATGTTCCATTTAAAATCATAAAGTTCCTCTTTAAATAAAAAGCTTTGTTCGGAGCTCCTGAAGTCCCAAAAAGAAATATTTTTTATCTTGAGCGCACAAGATAATTATAACCTCTCCAACTAGTTCAGTGCAGATGTGTGTAGTCAACATAAAGCCAAATGGAGGACACTAATTTAATGAAGTTGTACTTGATATTATAGCTGCTCTCGTATGGTACTGTTATCAGCAGAAATCATCTGCTTTGCTTACTGAAAGACAACAGCCTCAGCCGGAGTCTTTTCTCTGACAGACACGCCCCCTTATCGAACATCACTCACTGTTTGGACGCTGCAGCGGCTCGGACTTCTCTGAAACTTCACATCACGAAACAACGGCGAAAAGACGGACCTTAAAACCATCCCTAAGATCATAAACATACATAGTTTCTAAACAGTCGGTTTGTGATGAGCTGTGATTAAAAAGTGTTTGATGTGAGTTTTAAACACTAAACACTGAACATGAAAGCAAAACCATAAAATCAATGTAACAGAGGATTACTCCTGAGTTTTATAGGCCTATCTGTTTGTTTATTTCAGATTCACCGTGTAAAGAAATAGAGTTATAAAGCCTAATATCAGAGATAGAATTAATATTCAAGCACTATAATTAACTTTTGCGCACAAGATAAAAATGTTTTTTAGGGGGATTTAAGGGGCTCTGTAGCTGTGCCTGGCCCTGGCTACTTTTGCATGAAACATTGAAACATTACCTTTTAAACAGGTAACAGTTTTTGCATTATGTCTGGATTTCTTCCTCTTTGCACTTCCACAGAGAAACATGCATACAGTTTTTTTAATCAGGTATGTAAAATACCTCTCTACAGCAACATCTGTTCCCGCAGTTACTCAATGCATTTCATTACCCTCAATGTCCTTCTTCCAACAACAGTTAAAATAACCACTCTCTGAAAATCTCATTCAGAGGCCAGAACTGAAAGTGGAACAGCTTTTGGTCACTGGAAATAGACTAAATGTAGTTTAGTGTTACACAACAAGTAGGTGATAGAGAGCAGGAGGAATCTGAAAAGGGCAGAATTTGAATACAACACTACATAAAGCATAAACATGGCATTCAGATCCTGCCTTCAGCTGCCATTCAGCTACACTTTCCAACTACTGCTTAATGCTGCTGCCTTTCTTTCTTGTGTGTGTGTGTGTGTGTGTGTGTGTGTGTGTGTGTGTGTGTGTGTGTGTGTGTGTGTGTGTGTGTGTGTGTGTGTGTGTGCTTGTGTCAGATTGAATAAGGCATTTGCACCATGTGCTTGTGTGCACTCAAGTGCACGTTGCATGCATGTAGGCATTTGGGCGCATGACTTTTCCTTTGGCATCAGACACACACACAAAGATGAGAGAGAGCGGGAGGGAGAGAGAGAGAGAGAGAGAGAGAGAGAGAGAGAGAGAGAGAGAGAGAGAGAGAGAGAGTCCCACTGGGCATCACTGCAGCCCATTCCCACATAATGCATGAGTGCCATCGACCAACAATGTCTCACTGCACACACACTTACACACACACATACACATGATCACACACATATACTGTGCGGCACCGTGTTCTGTATGCTTGACTTTTTTTCTCCCACCATGCCCGGGGTTAAAGAGCGGCGGCGCAGGGACAGAGGGAGAGAGGATGAAGCTCTTTGCTGCGTTTCGTTTACACACTCCTACCTCCTCCTCCCTTCTGCGGCCAGTCTGCTACACAATCAGGGAGAGGTCAGATCCCAGGAGTATAAGGAGGACCCTTTTAGTGTCACAACTTGGGTATAAGCCTTAATAACTCAAAGACCAAATTTAATCATAGAAAAGACACACAATACCGTATGCTTTAATGCATTAGGATCATATAAAAGATAAAATATTATTCTTTGTGATAAATACATACAATATGATACAACCTAATATCAGACAATGCAAACAGTACAATAAAAGACATACATGTGATGCCATACCACATAATAGGATTTTAAACTATGTAATAGTCAACATTATAATACGTAACACTACAATATAGTGCATACTGTCCAATACTGTTGGATAAGGTAAGTACAATTACATACCATACGTACCATATGATACAATACAATGGCCATGCCATGACACATGATACTATACTATAACATAGAGTGTGGTCAAGTACGATACAATGTGATACGATGCAAAACAATGCAATACAATGCGGTGCGATATGATGCGGTACAAGCGGTGCGGTGCGATACGATGCGATACGATGCGGTGCGATACGATGCGGTGCGATACGATGCGGTGAGATACGATGCGGTGCGATATGATGCGGTACAAGCGGTGCGGTGTGATACGATACGATGCGGTGCGATACGATGCGGTGTGATACGATACGATGCGGTGCGATACGATGCGGTGTGATACGATACGATGCGGTGCGATATGATGCGGTGCAATATGATGCGGCGCGATACGATGCGGTGCGGTACAAGCGGTGCGGTGTGATACGATACGATGCGGCGCGATACGATGCGGTGCGATACAATGCGGTGCGATACGATGCGGTGCGATACGATGCGGTGTGATACGATGCGGTGCGATATGATGCGGTACAAGCGGTGCGGTGTGATACGATACGATTCAACGCGATACGATGCAACGCGATACGATGCAACGCGATACGATGCGCCACGATTTCATGCGGTGCAATACGATGCAACGCGATACGATGCAACGCCATACGATGCAACGCGATACGATGCAACGCGATACGATGCAACACGATACGATGCAACACGATACGATGCAACACGATACGATGCAATACGATATGATGCGTTATGGTGCAAAATGATACAATGTAATAAGATGCGATACAATACGATGTGATGCGATACGATGCGATATGATGCAATATGATGGGATATGATGAGATCAGATGAGATTAGGTGCAATATTATACGACATGACATGATGCTATGTGATACGATAAGATGTGAAAAAATAGGATGAGAGACAAAACGATGCAAAACTATCTGATCCGACCGATGTAATGCGATACAATGCAGCGTGATACGATGTGTTGCGATACAATACAATGTGATACAATGTAATGCGATACGATGTGATTCAATACGGTATGATGCGATATGGTGCAAAAATGATACGTTGCAAAATGATATGATGTGATACGATGCAATGTGATGGGATTCGATTTGATGCGATACGATGCAATATGTTAGGATATGATGCGACATGATGCAATATGATACAATCAGATGAGATTAGATGCAATATTATATGACATAATATAATGTGATGTGATACGATTAGATGAGATACACTACGATGCGAAATGATACGATCAGAGGTCGTATGAAATATCTTCAAATCTTCTCATTATAGTTTCAAATCATATTTAGTTCTTCAGTTTGATTAACTGTCAGACATTTTACACTTTTACATTCACATAAAACACAAACCTGGAGCAAAATAAAGGCTCAGACACACAAAGCAAATGCACTGATGCAGAGATTCTATTTTAGAAAGCTCATTACTACCCTCCAGGATATAAACTTACAAACTGCCTCAGACCCATCATATCAGTAAGTATCAGCCACAAATATATGCAAAATGCAAGTTTTTATTGGTGACACATTCAATCCCACAGTCAGAAACTGAAATGGAGCGACACAATTTCATTAAGTGCATGCTGCAGCCTGTGACTTCTTGCCTGTGCTCCTATGGGAAATAGCATATGACAGATGGGTAAAATACAACTGTGACCGTTAGTCAGCCATACAGCAGCCACCAGCACTGCTGCAGGCCCCACTACCCTTTACATACCAGCTGTATCTCTTAACAGAGAGAGCATCCGGTTCATTTCCAAGTCAAAAAACATAAAACACAACAAATATAAAAGCTAATAATGTAGCTGAGATCCACAGAGGTATCGCTTAGAGGCACAAAACGCTCTAAACTGTGAATATTTTAAGTGCAACCACCGAGGGATGAGTGAACTAAACTCCTCGTAAATCCTTTACCACTTAGCATCCATAAAACATGAGCCAACCAGAGGGGGAGGAAAGGAGGGAGGAGGACGGAGGTAGGGAGGGAGGAAAAGTTACTGGGAGATAATGGATTGCAGCCAATCAAACTTGCTGGGCTTCTTGCAGAGATTTCTGCTCCTGTGGAGGGAGACTGAGGGTGAGACTGAGGGTGAAACTGAGGCAAAAAGACGCTATTTTTATTATGTTTACTCGTCTAGCTTCCTTCGCTTAGTCATAGGTCATAGGAGGAGACGATGACAAGGGAGAAATGGTTTCATTCAGAGCATCAGCTCGAAGTGAAAACAGATTCTGAGCATGTTTATCACCTCCTGGAACGGCCTGGTATGAATATTTGAAAAGGAATTTAAAATATAAAAGTTTATTAAATCTCTTATAGTCTGACCTGGTTTTCTGCACACTGATATAATATATAGCCGTGTTAAATTGTGTGCATGTTGATTTTTCTGTAAAATACGAAACAAGACATTTCTGCTTTGTGGTGTGACAACCCATTGCAGCTTAATATTTCTTCTTCAGTGTTTATTACACACAATGTTACGGCACATTCATAACGAATCAGCATGTAACTGAGTCTGCTTATTGCCTTTAGATGCTTATCCCTGGCACTTCAAAGTAGGCACTGTGCAAATTGTGTGCATAAAGAATAATTGGTTTGGAGTGGTGGCATTTAAAGCCTACGTGACATCATTTGATGTAAGACGTCTGCATGTTTCCTCACTTTGAGCTCCTTCACAAGCTATCACACTCCTTGTTCCTCCTCTACTCATATAACCGTCTACTTGTCTTGTTGAAGTGCATTTAAGGGGGTTAGATGTTCCACCATGATGGCAGAGTTGGAACAATATTCAGGTCACAAGAGGAGAGAGGACGCGAGAAGAGACATTTAAGGGTGCAGAGAAGTGCTCTCTGTGAAGTGCAGGGTGAAAAGGATCAGGAGAGTATCAGCGTTAAAAGACTTTAGAAGATGCAGCCATAAGTCATTTTTTACAGAACATGCTCTAACATGCTGTGGTGGAAAATGTACACAGGGGCATATAGAGGCTTTAACAATGAATGAATACCATTGGGCTGCTCCAGTTTCAGGGTCTTGCCACACTATCATGGCTTATTGAGACGCCTGAATACAACACAGCCATTGTCAATGTTATTAGTCACACCTGTGCTTGTCTTGCTATGACAAACCAAATTATCTGCTGTGAAAAAGGCCTTAAGTCATAGGTTCTGCTTTTATTTCCAAGTAGGGTAAAAAGTTCCTGGAACTAAACTCCAGCACTGCCCGAGGTTTGATACTAAATCTGAGCTCCTTTTTTCAGCAGTGCTGTTAATCAAGATCGGCCCAGCAGATGTGGACTCACACCAGCGCAAGGGCATCTGCAACAACACTGGTTATGAGATAAAATGCATCTAATCCAGGGATGGGTTCAAAGATACAAAGGACTGTCATGCATATAAAGAGCAAGCTACAGAAACGCACTGAGCAGTCTGTGCGGCTCCAGCGGCGCTCTGAAGGCCCCCTTTGTGTTTCACCTTGCATATCATGTTCTGGTAAATGTGACAGAAAATCAATAACAATACGAGCAGAATTCATTTAAGATATCTGCCCCACAAAGGCTTATTTCACTTCTAATTACTCGAGGTTATCTGACAGCTGGCTGATAAATTAACCACCTTGATGCCCTCTTACAAATAAACTCTACGAACCCTGACAGCTCTGCCAACGGTGAACAACCTATCGATCAGCTGACTGCACTCTGATTACCACCAAACCATACATTTCCATAATAAACAATCAACTCGTCATTCCAACACTAGATTATTTGACTTATTAGAGGGCTACAGAGAATATTATACTAAGTGTTGTTAGTTTGAAGATGTTACGTCACACATTCACTCTCTTCAACTTCAGCTTTGAGTCCTCAACAACTTCTTCTAGATAAATGGCTCTTTGGTGGCTAAATGTTCAACTTGCGATAGATTCCAACTGTGCATCTGCTGGTTGGAGCTCAGCAGGTGATATAATATATAAGGTTATAAGAGCTAAAATAGATTCCTCCTCTTTTTTTCCCTCATAAAAAGGAGGGAGTTGGGGGAGGTCTTATTTCACCCTGACTCTGCCCTCCCTGTCCTCTCTCTAACATCTCTCTGCAGACTCTGCTCCACAAGATCTGTCTTTTTTCCCTCATTAAAATATGGGAGCTTGGGGAGGTAGGGTGTACAGGCAAACTCAGCAGGCGTAAACTCTGGCTCAAACTGACTTCCCACCCTGGCTCTGCCTTTCTTCTTTCTAGTCCTGAACCTCTTGGTCCTTTCCGGGTTCTGGACGCTGTAAAAATGTTGTTCCATGGAGGAAAAGACATCAGCTAAAGTGAAAAAGACGCTCGTGTTCATGCATGACAATGCACCGTCACATGCCCACCCATCCATTATCCACCAACCATCTATCCATCCATCACCAATCCATCATTCATCCATCCATCATTCATCCATCCATCATTCATCCATCCATCCATCCATCCATCCATCCATCATCCATCCATCCATCCATCCATCCATCCATCCATCCATCCATCCATCCATCCATCCATCCATCCATCCATCCATCCATCCATCCATCCATCCATCCAACCAACCATCCATCCATCCAACCAACCATCCATCCAACCATCGAGCCATGTTATTCTCAGGACAGGATGACATCTCAGGGCTTTAAAGACGATCGTCTCATAAACTGGCCTGCCTGCTCACCTGATCTCAACCCGACTGAGAACTTGTGGTCAATAATAAAGAAAAATAATTTACAGTGATGGCAAGAAATACAGCTCAAAGAGCATCTTTGGAGAGCCATACAAGGTACAGCTCACAGTGTCAGCAGAGAAGTCCTCAGAAACTAAATCAGTTTACAGTGACCTCTGACCCTCACTGAAAGAAAAGGAGCTTATATTGGACATTAGAGAAACACTTTAGGTTTGAAATGTTTCAAAGACATTAACAGTTTTATTTTGTATACAAATGTAAAGAAAATTGTTGTTTTTGTTGAAGTTTGAATACAGTTGTAGTAAATATTACTATTTTCAATCAATAGAACGTTTAAAATGGTGCCTAGTGTTTATTTTTATAAGTGATATGCTTTTTATCATCAACTTGCATAATAATTTGGCACGCTCATTTCTGCAGATTCTGCAATTATTTAAAAAATAAAACAAACTTACTTTGAAAAGCATCATTTTAACCACACAGTTGAAGTAATATATTCACTATCTGACTTCTTAACTAATTTGAAAATGACTGTTAACATACTTTTTTAAATATTCACAAAAACACAACTTGCATAATAATTTAGCACACAGTGTAAATACTGTGAGGTGCAATGCTCATGGTGGATTAAGGTGGGGTCAGACTGAGTCTTATCTTGTCTTGGTGTTGGGTCTCTGTTCATAATTTAACATAGAGTGGTCTAGACCTGCTCTGTTTGTAAAAGCATCCTGAGATAATGTTTGTTGTTATTTGGCGCTTTACAAATAAAGATTGATTGATCGATTGACCTTGTGTTTCCTGTTTTATTTTGTAGTTCTTGATCCCTGTGTTTCCAGTTCAGTGTTTCTTCCTGTCCTTGTGTGTTTCCCTCCTTTTTGATGAACCTCATTAGTCTCACCTGTGTGCTGTGTTCACACCTGTGTTAATTACTTTGTGTATTTAGTTCCTCTGTTTCCCCTGTCCTATGTTGGATCATTGTTCATTGCTCCTGTGTTCTCTGTTTTTCCTTTTTGATTTAGTTCTTCATCATTATGAGTAAGTTTTGTCTCTACCTTTTGTTCTTTTGTTTATTTAAACCTTTTTTTTTTTTAAATCTTGCTGGATACCTAAACAGTGAAGTTATTTTACATCTACATTTTGAGCTGCAATTCTCCATAAACCTCAGCAGGCAGATTATTGGGATAACTCTTTGCAGTTTAATTACTTTGAGCAACCTCTAAAACACAGTCACATTCCTCCTATGAAAACACTCATTAGCTGCTTTAAAGGTGCCTCATTTCTGACAGAGGACCAGAGTCGATGTGGGGGATAAGATGTTAATGGAACCAGGGAAAGTTTAATTTGTGCTGTCAGTTAATTAACATGCAGTTGCAGTAAGCTGTCTGATCTTCTTTAAAGGAACAACATTTCAGCGGAGAATAATTTGATTGACAGACTGCTGCCAAATATTGACAGTGTGAAAAACAGACTATTATGTACAACGCCATGAGCTGATGTCCCACAGAGACTTCACACTAATCACCACTCAAATTAAAAAGTGAACAAATACAACAACTTAGAGCATAACATATCTGTTTTAGAGCTTTGATGAAAACTAAGGTTTCTTAAAGGCCCTGGAAATGTAAATGGAATATTTAAAATTCATGTAGAATATCAAAATGTAATGTGTAATCAAGACTCAACAAAAATCAGAGTGAAATAGAAGAATGACAACCAGCTGTCATCTTCAGCGGTGGATGTGCAGACAGGGACACATGAGCACAGCTGTGCAAAGAGCAGAGAGACAGCTATACAGACAGATTACAGGCAGTACGTGATTAGCAAATAAGCTAACAGCTAAGACAACACTGAGGGGAGCTGACTGAGACTTCAGGAGACGGTCTGAGCAGGAGAGGAGTAGTTTTGTTGAACATGTGTGCACATGACTCAGTGTTTCATTTCTGATTGATTAGATATTAATCACGTAATAAATATCAGGTTAAACCAGCCCCCTTAAAACCCAGTGTGAAGACGTGTTAAAAAACATAATTGAACATATATGAAAAATTGATCAAAGTTGAGTTCTAATATTTTTACATAGTTTTTAGTTTTTAGATATGGTCTGAAATATCATAGGTTGAAAGTTTTTGTTGATTTGGGTTCCCAGGGCCTTTAATGCATGCGTTCATTTCTGTCTGGGTGAAGATGTTGTATTCTCAAGGAGGATTTCTCAAGCGTTGGTGGAGAAGAAGTCAGTTCTTAGTTTCAGGCTGATGTATTGCTTCATGTTTGTGTATTGTTTGCATCCCGTGATGGATCTTGCCCTATGTTGTCTCTGCAGAGCGACCCTTCTCTGTGGTGACTCTCTGTTCTAGTTTCGGCCCTCATTCCCAGCAGTGATAATTACGCTGTACTCACAGATTAATTACTGATGAGGGCTGAGTTTGAATCACTCAGAAAAGGTCATTTATTTTTGGGTGTGTTGCCATTTGAACAGCAGCTATTCTATCTTCTCTCTGATGGATAATCATCACTAAAGGCCAACATCTCTTCTTTTTAGCCTGGGACTGAAGTTTTTCTTTTTTTCCAACCACTCCCCTCCTCAGGGAATCTATGTTTAGTCTTTATTTATATATTTCATCTCCAGGCAGGGTGTTCCTTATTTACAGCCTCCCCCCTCATCTGAACGTGTCCCTCCTCTGTCATTATTCAATGCAAGCTTCTGTACACGTGTATTTTTACTTCAAACGTGGCTCACCCTAACATGAAGCTGCACACATACACATGTATTAACAAACGCACATTAATAAGAGCATGTCAGCACATCAGGGGGAAAACCAATAAGCTGCAGCAGCACCCCTGACGATCACAGCTGCTGCTGCTTCATATCTGTACGCTCTGATTTACAGCAGCTGCTGGACGTTTCTCTGCTCCACAGGTGACTTGGCCAATACAGTCGTGTTCCTCCGATACAGACATCAGCGGTGACAGCACACAGCTGCTGCAAAGTCTATTGCACAAGGATCTTTTTAAGGTAAAGGAAATAAACCCTCAAATCATAAAGATATTACATACAATACCAGTCAAAAGTTTGGACACACCTTCTCATTCAATGGTTTTTATTTATTTTAATTATTTTCAACATTTTAGATTAATACTGAAGACATCAAAACTATGAAATAATCTGGTTTTGCCATAATCTGGATTACAACAGTAGTCAAATAGGGCTATCCATTGTGTACTGACCCTACCTCTGGACAACACAACTGATGGTCTCAAACACATGAATGATAATGTTTTTCAAACTTTTGACTGGTAGTATATTGTGAAAATTGTGTCTAACAATATTAGAAAAGTCTGACATTTTATTAATAAGCACAGAGCATGTCCTCATTTTTATCCACTTCACTTAGATTGAACTGAAGATTTGGGGAAAGATTTCCTTTGCCTTAAACATGAAAAACTGACGTTTTCTGTGTATCTGTACTTGGTATAAAAAACAAGGAGCTTGACACGTTATCATGGCAAGCTGTTTTGTTCCCGTTTATTGAGCATGAGCACGAAAGAGGAACACATTAAGATCAGATGAAGAAATATATCCCAAAGTTTTGTTTTTCTCACCCGCAGAGCTTCTGCAGTTTGAAAGTAAAATTAAGATTTTAGACAAATCAAAACATATCACAGCTTTGAGGAACTTTCTATTTTACATTCATAAAGCCACCCTGAGGAAAAAGCACCAGGTCTTATATATGATCTTGTCTTATAGATGCAGGAGTCGTGTTCTCTGACAAGAGTGACACCCTGCTTTCTTGTAGGTGTCAAACATATCACTCACTGTCAAGCTGTTTTTGATGCATGTCAACAATCCCTTCATTTCAGCAGCGATGACGGGTATTCAGGAGTAACCATTCAGAGTCAGTCTTCACTGTGAGGGTCTCGTTTGCTTACTTAACTTACAAAGAGGGATCAGTATTGGGCCGATTATTCAAGCTGATTAATGTCATGATTAAAAATAAACAATAATGTCTGCAGACACTGCAGGCAGGCTCGTCAGTGTGGCTGCTGTCCAGCAGTGTTAACGTCCCCCTGAATGATAACATGTTGTTCTTATCCTACATGACAGCATATTAAATCTAAAACAGTAATATGTATTTGATATGAATCATGTAAGACATATAGAATGTTTTTATATTTTGTCAGTTAATAAAAATCCATCTAACACATGTTACTGGTTAAGATAACCACGTATATCAGCCTCAGATCTTCAGGCAGGAACCTTCTTAAAGTTCCTGTTGCAAACTTAAAAACTAAAGGTGAGCTAGCATTTGCTGTGCAGGCTCCACGACTGTGAAACTACCTGCCTGAAAATCTCAGGCGAGCTGCATCAGTTTCTTCTTTTAAATCACACAAAACATATTTATATCAAAAGTCCTTCTTGTAACATTGTTTTTTGACACGATGCTACATTTATTTTTAATTTACTTTTATTCATGATTTTCTTTTATTCACTCATTGTTTTTCTTTGTTTTACTGACTTGAACTGTTTTATTGCTTTAATGTTTTTTAGTAGTTTCTCTTTTACTCTTTCACTCAGCTGTTCCCCTCAAATTGTCTTGCTAGCTCTATATCCCCCCTGCTTTGTTTATTATTGTGGGTATTTATGATGTAAAGCACTTTGTAACACCTGTTTTGATAAGTGCTATATAAATACACTGAATGATGATAATGATAATAATAATAATAATGATAATGATAATGATAATAATAATAATCCTAATAATAAAAATAATAATAACTACTATTATTATTATTATTGTTATTATTATTATTATTATTATTATTATTATTATTAAAACAGTGTTAATTTCGTTAACAAAATCCAAATATTACATTAGTGGCCGACTGCCAGGTATTCAAAATCCATGTTTCCCACACTGCGTATTTAATCTTTAAAATAACAGCCATGCACCCTCGGGGTTGATCGCTATTTTTAAAAAACTTGAAACTCCTCACAGACTGGTTAAAAATATTGTTACCTCTAAAAATGACACTCTGAAATATATTTTTATAAGGGAAAGTGTTCAAGTCTTTGATTTATTTTTGAAGGTAGTAATAAAATATTATTTCATTATTTCTGGGCTTCATGAATTGATCATGTCACAGATATATTGATAATGATTGTTCTCTTTGGATGAGGAGTGTGTGGTGAAATAAAGGAGGGGAAGGAAAAGAGACATAAACAGTTTACATCTGAACTGTGCTCCTCCTCTGAGTCATTACAAACGCTTATTTTTAGACTTAGTGTGACTAACACTTCCTGAGGATATCATCATGTCCACGTCTATCGCGAGTAAACACTCAAAAATAAATCCAACAAAAACAATGCTCTGTTTATCTCCAGAATCAGTGGAGAAATAAACTCTTTTCCTTCATGTCATTACATGCAAAAATAAACTACCTTACCATATGCACTCACTATTTAAAGTACCTAATACAATCCCACTTTTACTTTGGCAATCCAGCAAAATGTGAAAGTAATATGGGCAAACAAACTTAAGTTGTAGCTCACAGCTAAAGACCCGGGGATGAACATTCAAGAATAGTGAAGCAAACTGGCTCAGTTCATCAAATCCAAATCATCCAGGACAGGACAGTCCAATGTCACATCTCAACATCTAGGACGTGTACCAGACGAAAACGCAAGCTGACATTGAGGTTCCTAGACGATAAATCTTGGTGACTTGATTCCCCTGATATTTTTCTTCCACTGCCAACGGCAAGTTGACATTTTTTGGGTCATATTAAAAAGATAGCTGCTGAATAGACTGCCATGAATTCTGATACGGGAGTTCATGTTCTCTTCCTCATGGCACAGAATTCATTTCAATTTGTGTTCAATGCTGACGAGCACGCTTTGGCGTACTGACTCTGTGAAGTCAGACAGCAGTGTGGGTGAACATTACTTACTGCAGACATGTTAACATACTGATCATGGCTGCATGGATTATTAGTTTTGTCATTTTCTTTCCCCAACATGCATCATAAACTGGCTGCCTGTTGATTTTAGGATTGATTTTAATATTATTTTAATGACTTTTAAAGCACAACATTGAGGTGCCACTCTCTATATCTCTGAGCTTTTATCCCCTTACAAACCTGGACGCAGTCTGGGATCCTCTGGCAGTGCTCTGTTAGCTATTCTAAGGACCCGACTGAAAACTAAAGGGGACAGGTCTTTCTCAGTCAGAGCTCCGACACTCTGGAACAGCCTGCCTGAGGAGATCAGACCTGCAGAGTCAGTCCTTGTTTTATGTCATTACTTAAGACATTTTTTACAGGACAGCTTTTATTGTGTGGTTTTATTTAATTTTAACTCTGATTTTAAGGGTCTGTTTTATAAGTGTGTATGTTTTTAAGTTTTTATTTCTTTTTTTTGCTTTAGACTTATTTATGTTTTTATTGCCCAACGTGAAGCACTTTGTTACCTGTATTGAAAAGTGCTACATAAATAAAGTATTATTATTATTATTATTATTATTATTATTATTATTATTATTATTATTGTTTGTATATTGTTACTTTTTGGATTATTGTTGTTGGTATTATAATTATTATTATTATTATTATTATTATTATTGATGTTGTTGTTGTTATTATTATTGTAAGTCTCATTATTATTATTTATATTACTATAATCATATTCATTATTATTATCATTATTATTGTAATTATTATTGTAATGATTATTATCATTATTATTATCATTATTACTGTTATTATTATTATAATTATAATAATAATAATAATAATAATAATAATAATAATAATAATAATAATATTATTATTATTATTATTATTATTATAAAAAGCTTTATCTTCATGAGAAATGTAAATACCAGAAGAAACTTAACATACAAATCAATAAGAAACATTTGTAAAAATGAACAGTTGTAATTTTGTGTATCCGTACATGTACTGAATGCAGGCACATTTAGCAGGCATCATCCTTTGCCTGCTGAACCAGGGGGCAGTGCTAGCATAACAGAGTTGAATTTGCTAACTTACTACTACTACAAACCTGTGAGTGCACAAGAGAGTCTGTTGGTGCAGCCAACAAATGCCCATCACTGATTGAATCTGTGAGTGAACAATAATGCTCTGTGTCTTGTATCACACAGCAGTGGTCGGCAGAGCTGTGGGAGAGACACACTGCTTCACTGGAGCACTTGTCACACACGAACACCCGCAGGTGCAGAGATGTCACTGTACATGCTGACAGTGGGAACAATGGGTGAAGGTAGCTGAGCGAGGTGCTCAGTCGCTCATAAATAAGGAGCACAGACTCAGCCAGACACAACATCTGACACCAGGTGCTCTGTGCGTGCATGTGTGTGTGTGCTTGTGTACTTGTGTGTGTGTGGGTTATTCTTTGTGACCACTTAGGTGTGTTAATGTGTGAGCATGTGCAGTGGTGAAGCTGGGACTTTGTGTCCAATTTTCCTCACGATGTATCTCCTTCTTTTTTATGATCTGATAATCTTAATAAAATGTTAAATTTGGGGTGTGTGCAGAGCGGTTGCTTCCATATATGATCTAGATAAGTGGTTCCCAAACTTTTCGGCCAATGACCCCCAGATTATAGGTGCCAAAGTCTTGTGACCCCCACTGTCCCTCAAAGTGATATAATGTGTCTTCATTTAGCTGATCTGCTGAAAATGACCCTACCTATATGAGCATGTGTCTGTGTTTCCTGTGCTGTTATGAATTAACCTACTGCTACTGATGCTTTTGATAATTAACTGTTCACTAACCCTAAACTTAGGAGTCATCTGGCAAAAAGAAAGGCAGAAAAACTCATTACATTTTCTATTTTCAAGGTTTTATTTCAAGTTTAGCTACTATTTTTGTCCATATTATTTACTATAATGTGTAAAATGTACTATTTTTAGATAACAAAAAAAAAAAAAGACATTCTAGAAGACATCTCACGACTCCCCATTTGTGTCTCGCAACCCCCCAGGGGGAACTTTGGGAACCCCTGATCTAAATAATGTCACATCAGAGGCTCTGTGTGTTGTCATTTCATCCAGTGGTGGGGGATGGGACGCTGCTAGCATGTTAGCTAATGGTTTCTGACTCACTGGACGGTCAGAAAGCACAGCATGGGCCTGCGGGGAGAGCTGCACCACGAGGCCTCCACCTGCTCAGCATAGCTCAGTCAGGTGGCTGCTGGTTTGCTGTCAGCCCTAGAGCCCAGCTTGGAGCTGCACCCTGGGGCCCTGCCTAGCTTTCCTCAGAGGAATATAATCGCTAATAGGATCTATGCTAGGTCAAAGAAGAGCACACATGGGAAGGCTCACATGTGCGCACGCACGCTTAGACATCATAAGGAAGGGCGTTCAGAGCGTGGAAGCACACTGGTTGAGGAAACACTCTGCTTCACTGATCTCTGAGGCAGCGTATCCTCCCACCCACACACACACACACACACACACACAAACACACACACACGGAGACGCAGGAAGAGACAGACATGCACACACACCAACACGCATGCAAACACAATAACAGAGCTGGGAGATTCTCGGTCTGAGGACAGTTCTTTTTCGGCTGATGCTGTCAGATTTACTCATCTTCAGAGATGCAAAGAGATCACTAGGAATACACACACACACACAAACACACACACACACACACACACACGTATTTTGAAATAGAGTAAACATTGATAGAATCAGATTAAGGCAAACAAGCAGATTAATATTCATTATAATCGGTGTGATGTTTTTACAGGATGACAGGTTGAGATAAATCAGAGCTCTGTGCTGGGAGGAAGGGGAACACGGGGGTGAAAGGGTTAAGGGCAAAGAGAGGACAGGACAGAGAGCGCGGACAGAACAGAGAGTGATCTCTGCAGCCATAACACGCCAGAACCCAGACACACTTGTTACATCTCTGTGTCGCTGCAGCCTTCAACTGCTCCTCCCTCCGTGATTCACCCTCCCTCCACTGTCTCTGTATTTAAATTACATCACTCTGTACTTCCATCAGTGACAGAATCAGTCCTACTGAACCTTCTTTTCTCCTTTTGAATTAGAGATGATCCTGACTCAAGAGGTAAAAACAGACGAGGCTGTGGGGATGAATACAATTTTGGTCTTGCTGTAACAGTATTTAAATATTCAATGTACCCGTCTGTCCTTCCAGTAAACACATTGATAAAAGACAAAGACATATGAAAAATGTATTTTTTTTAATTATTAATGTATATTCATTGTCCCCAGAAGATGACTCCTCAACCTAATGTCCCCTTGAGCCTTTAAGCCACATGTTTAAAGGTCCACTTTTAAAACTCTCTATCAAAGAGTCAGGAAGACATTCACCCAGGATAGGATAACAAGCACATTCATGCACCCCAGAACTGTGTCTTAAAAAAGGAAGGACCAGGGGCAAAGAGAGGACAGGACAGGGAGTGATATCTCTGCAGCCATAACACACCAGAACCCAGACACACTTGTTACATCCCTCCTCCCTCCATGATTCAACCTCTCTTCAGTCTCCATGAATTATGTCACACTGACTGCCATTCATGGGTGTGTTCCTGTTCATCAGCTGAGATGGCTCCTGTTCCTTTTTATGTTAGATTTAGACTCACCTTTATCTCATAAAATAAGACTACTGTGGTGATGAATCGAGCAGCAACCTCCGGTCTCAAAATATGAAGCCCAGACAGGTGGGAACACAAAGCTGTTGGCTCGGAGGCTCAAACCCTGCCTCTTTTCCTCACACTAAGTTAGGTTGAGTTCAGCATTTCCAATATGGCTGCCGCCGAAGATTGGCTACAAAGCAGCGCTCGGGAACAGATGGGTGACGTCACGGATACTATCATTAGCTGGAATGGCTCCTGCTCCTTCTTATGTTAGATTTAGAATCACAATCACAAAAAATAAGACTACTGTGGTGATGACTACACTATTCCTTATGTTGACCTGTCTTTCCATCTGGGACTTTAAAGAAGAGAAGAGCACTGTCGAAAATAAAGGTTGCTACCAGGTTCAGAAAGTTACTAACCATAGACCTTTCTGGAGTCCCTGAGCTCCCTTGTCTCGTAGGTTCCTCTGAGCTGCCGTAGACATCCTCCTGCTGTGGACGTTCCAGACTCCAGCTGATACAGACGTGCTGGACTCCAGCTATCCCTCTCTACAGACTCAACTCGGTCTCAGCAGATGTGTGTCTAACATGAGTCTGGTTCCGCTCGAGGTTTCTGCCTGTTAAAGGAAGTTTTTCCTCTCCACTGTAACTAGCTAAATACTGTGAGGTGCAATGCTCAAGGTGGATTAAGGTGGGGTCAGACTGAGTCTTATCTTGTATTGTTGTTGGGTTTCTGTTCATAATTTGACATAGAGTGGTCTAGACCTGCTCTGTTTGTAAAAGCATCTTGAGATAACATTTGTTGTGATTTGGCGCATTACAAATAAAGATTGATTGATTGATTGATTGATTGATTGGTTGATTGGTTGATATTCATGGTCTTAAGTGGATAACCTATAAACCTAATAGCTCCTCAAACTCTCTGCAGCTTCTTCATCAGGTCAAAATGTTCCCAAACCAGCTCTTGTCCTCAATAAAGGTACACTAATTGCAAAACAAACCTGTTTCTAGTTTTAACTCCACACACGTTGTGACAGCTCACAGTTTGCTCGGTTCAGTCTGCTCTCTGTCTCTGCGAGTGCACACCTACTGCAGGCTTATCAGCAGTACAGAGCACACCCTGGCTCAGTGTGCCCCATGCATAAAAGCCAGAGCAGACGCCGGTCTTTGGCAGACCTCCTCTCCCCACATATCTCTGCATTGTTCTTTGTTTACTTTGTTTTTACAGCACAACATCCACGCAGAGCTCATCCATACCCTCCATCACTGACGTCAGTGATTCTCCACACAATCTTCCCTTTTATTTCTGTTGAATTTCTGTTGAATTTCTTCTTACTAATCGATCTGACGCCAGCATCAGCTCAGTGGCGTCCTGGAAGAAAGAACATCCTGTGCTGTAAACACACACTATGGCTGATGATCATTCAGGCATGAGCTTTCTGTCTCAGAGATACCATCATTACTTTTCCCCCCTCCAGTTAAAAGAAGAGAATATAGCAGTGAGTTGTAATCTGTTCAGGAAGGAAAACTAGTAAACTAGTTGCCAAAGAGCCCTGTGCTCCATACATTGGTGAAGACATGCTTCCATATCAGCTGTTGAGTCTGCTTTCATTAATATGGAACTTCCAATGGATCCATGTCCGGTCCGTCTCTGATCCGCTGTGGTCCTGCTCCAGCAGCTGCTCCAGCAGGACCTCCGGACAGCTGGAGTCATGTGACCGAGGTTTTCCCGCAGTAATCACTGAATCAAGGATTCTCCTCCTCCTCTCCTCTTCCATGTTGTCTTTCTGGTCCTCTGAAAACCTCTGACCTGTTGACTCCAGGCCTGGCTCCGTTCATCATGACTTTGGTTTGTTGTTGTAGTTAAGTGAAATACGATCTGGTGATAACACAGAGTGTTTTATTCTGAAAAGTAACCAGATGTTTTCATTTTGTTTTGGAGCCTGACTTCCTGTCCCGCTCCATCTGCTCTGTTGAGATTGATGCATTGTGCTCCGGTATCTTGAAAAAATAGAAGTCTTGTGTATCTGATCCGGAGGGCTCCGACCTGCCGGATCAGAGACGAAGCCGGAACACAACGGAGAGGATCCAGTGGAAGTTAACACATTGACTAGAATAGAAACCTATCAGATCAGGTGCTGTGAGGAATCAGAAATGGACCTGAGACAGAGCGGACACGGATCTGGTGAAATTTGGCTGTAAGTCTAGGTTTGCTCTTGAAGATAACTTTGCCGCTTGTTTGTACTAGTTGCCACCTCTCATGCCATCACAATGCTCTGTGTAGAGACACAGCTTAAAAACTAATGCACATTAATTCGACTTACAAAATAAGCAACTCCAGGTCTCGACTGATGACTCCATGTTTCGGCCTTTAGGGGGCTGGTCTGGTCTGCCTGCTGTGACATTTGTAAGCATATTAATGCTCCTGAGGTTCCGAGTGCTCTCATGAACATGTTTTATTAGCTCCATGCTCTTATGTCTTATATTTAAAACCCCACTACAAGTAAAGCTCAAAGAACAGTGAAATTATTAGCATGCTGTTGGCTCTTTCAGACATTTTCTCAGTGTGTTGATTCTTCAGTCTCTAGAGACTTCAGCTCCCATCTGCAAGTCTGTTAATATTGGGATTTTATTATAACAGAGACTGGCAGCCAATATTTAGGTTACAATTTTCAGACCTGCAGTAAGTAATTAATATCTTTACACTCCTAATAGATCAAATGACTACGTGGAATGTGACAGTTGTTGCTTTGAGTGCCAAACCCACAGAGAATTATCACCGGCTCTGCCATTTTTAGCATCATTAAGCTTGTTTCCAGGTTTCCAGCCGCAGCAGCAGAGTGATAAATTACATTAATGATGATGTTACTTTCTGTGTGCTGTGTGTCAGATGTTGAGGCGAAAGGTGTTTGTATCAAATCAATGTTAAGGATTACATTTGATGCAATAAAGCTCTAAAATGTTTCCACTTTATTATGAATACTAATGTTTTTCAGCTATGATGAGGTCAGTTTTCATTTTAAAACTATTGTGAATGATATGGGGCGCTGTGTGTGAAGTTGTGCACACTGAAAATAACAACTACAATTTTCCAGTAAGCTCCAAAATGTCTTAAAAATGTAGTGTGAATTTTTAAAATTCACTTTTATTTCACACATTATACACAATATTTGTGATCTTCTTCACATTCAATTTTGTTGGGAAAAATACATTTAAGTTAAGAATCACTATAAAATACAAATATTAAATATTTATATAATTGTAAAATCAAAAAGTGAAATATGAATCTAAATCTTAAATCTAAATGTTAAATGTTAAAACTAAATGTTAAATTTAAATCTAAATGTCAAATGTTAAAACTAAATGTTAAATTTAAATCTAAATGTCAAATGTTAAAACTAAATGTTAAATTTGAATCTAAATGTTAAATGTTAAAACTGAATGTTAAATGTTAAATCTTAATGTTAAATCTAAATGTTAAATGTTGCTTTGCGATCTTAAATATTAAGCTAATATGCAAATTCACACTGCAGCGTAGCAGAAATATCAAAATAAAAGCTTCATAAAGAGATACAGACTTAGCAATACCAACTTAGCTTGTCTGTATAGACTAGTTCAGTTCTGTCTCTTAGCGTTGTGAAATCTCTTTGTGGCCTCAAAAACTGCCTATCCAGCATTTTTACAGCTGGCACTCCGGCTATAACTCCTGGGATATTTGTGTCACTTTATGAAGCTTTTATTTTGGTATTTCTGCTAGGCGGCAGTGTGAATTTGCACATAAGCTTAATATTAAAGATCTCAGAGCAACATTTAACATTTAGATTTAACATTTAGATTTATATTTAGCATTTGGATTTAACAGTCAACAATTAACATTAAGATTTATATTTACCATTTATATTTATATTCAACATTTACATTTATATTTAACATTTATATTTAGCATTTGGATTTAACAGTGATTGTAACTTAATATATTTTTCACAACAAAATTAAATGTGAAGAAGATATCGAATAATCCTCTATATTTAATAAAAAAGTGATTTTTTAAAATTCACTCTACATTTTTATGATGTTTTGGAGCTAAATGTGGAGAGATGGAGCTGTTACTTTCAGTGTGCACAACTTTACAAATGGCGCCCAATAGAATGAATGCCTCAAAAATGACCACTAACATTAACTGTCATCATCTGTCTGGCACATTGTAAAATATCTGAATATTAAAGCTCCACATACAGTTTGTAGTATTTAGCTGCATTTAGCTGAACAAGAATTATTGGAAATAGATCATAATATTCATGATAAAAACTTGACAAATAGAGGGTCACATCATTCATCACAGGAGCTCCTTTCCCTCCAAGGCCACCTCCTCTTCACCGGAGAGCAGGGTGAGCATTTCAATCTAGAATCTAACCGCTAGATATCACTAAATATTCCCATTTCAACACACTCTACTTTAAATCATGCACTTATCAAGACTGTCTGCAACATTGAAAAACAATGATATTCATGGAATAATCAAGTGTTTCATTTATATTCCTCACAACGTGGTCCGGTTCCTCCTCTGTTGTCACACAGCTGACATGTCCTGTCCTACCGCTACCTTGCACTAACCGCTGTAGAGATATTCGACCTATTTTTAGAAAACGCTGAAAGCAGCTCAGACAAGCAGAAAATATCAAAAAGCACACAATATATTTGTAGAGTTACCCAGCACAGGGATAGGACATGGAGGAGGAGGATGATGGGGGGAGGGAGGGCGGTTATTTAGAACTTAAAGTAAGCATCAACTTGGATTGCCAGGGAATGCCTGAAGGAGCTTCCATCTCCATCCCTCTGCTGCCTTTCATCAAAACCAGAGAAAAGGAGGAGAAAATGCTGCAGCGACTTTATGTAAATTCTGTATATATTAGTGATGCATGTAAATCTGCAGTGGGTGCTTATGGATTTACATTACGGCTACTAACATGTCCTGCACTAAGATGACAAAGCCAATACAATCTAATAACAAGGTCATCATCTCAGTGACAACAATAACAGCCAGAGGAGCGTCTCTCTGCTGCTGGCTGAGTGTTCAAAATGTGTGCTTGTGCTACACTCTGCCCTCCTTTCTTTCCCTGTTTGTTATTTCTGTATCAGCTTATGTCAAACAGACTGAGAACTGGTACCAAATGTTTGATTTTCTCTAAGTCTCTGTGAAAGAAGCTGGGTCCGTCCGTGTGAGGCTTTGGACATTAATCAAAAAGGAAACACAAAAATGTTTCCAAAAGAGGGAGCATGTTTTTACAAATCTCTAGGGCTGCAGGAGAAGCTCAAAAAGCACCGCCTGGAATTTATTCAAAGAAGCAAATGTGCATGAAAAGTGATTAAACTAGTAATGAGATGTTTTCACCCTTGGGTGGTGAATATAGAAGGTCACGTAAAAAAAAGAAAGACGTAATCCAACAATGACCTTCAGGCAGCGCTGCTCAAACACAAACACACATTCAAACACACATACTGTATATAAATGCGCACATATTAAGAGAAGCAAGGGTGCATGGAGAGGACAGAGAGATTGTGCTAAAGCTTAATGGAAAGATGCAAGACGACAGAAAATACAAACCCTTAAAAAGAACGGTGGACCCCGACCACACATTATATGTGGAAGTGCTTTAAAAAACAACTTTCATAACTCTGGCCATATAGGTCATCTATAGGTTACTCACTGCAACACATATTTACAGGTAAGGTCGGCCCGAGAGCAGTATTGAGCGGAGATGAGAGCAAAGACAGAGGTTAGGTTTGTAGTGTCAGTGTCAAACTGGACTGATGTCGCAGTCTTTGTGAGTTTGGTCATCAAATGTATTTATCAAATGAAAACATTAATGTATCATATTTACATTCATAATTATAGAACATACTTCCTCTTTACGTACAGTATGATTACTTCTTCAACTCAATCAAACGGTGACTATCTCACAGCATGAAGATAAAAATTGTTCCCTGGAAGTACATTTCAAAATATCTGTATCCATAAGACAATGATAAAAATCCCTCATATAACAACTTAATTACAACCACTGTCATCCTAAAACAATATCTATTTTCCAAAGTCAACACAGGTAAGCCTCTGTCTGTACCATAGACTGTATAAATAATGGACGTAGTATCTGTGACGTCACCCATCTGCTTCTGAAGAGCTGTTTTGAGGCCAATCGCTGGCGGCAGCCATATTGGAAATGTTGAACTCAACATACATAACTGCTGCCGAGCTACTGTGAGGTAAAGAGGCGGGCTTTGAGCCTCCTAGCCAACAGCTACAGTGTTCCCGCCTGTCAATCAAGTCAGCTGTGCCTCTCGTAATGGAAAACTCTTAATCTCAATATCTTCGAAGTTGCTGCGTTATGACAAAATTCACCCCGTACAGTGTGTGCCGATCAAGAAATGAGTTCTCCAGACTACACTCTGCTTTTGTACCAGGCTGTAAACATGTTTATTTCTGCTGTAAAGATCGTCTTCTTTGAATTGGTGTGTATGTGGTTTCTGGTACTTCTTGAGCCAGCCTCAAGCAGATCCTTGATGAACCGCAGTTTTTAGCACTTCCGCATTGGCCTCATATTTTTAGACTGGAGCGTGCCACTTGCTCTGTAAGATCGAACATAAATCTGCTTCCATATTCATGTGGGTGAATAAGCTGCTCAAAGAATCCTGGGATATCTGGCTGCAGCTCCACTTTTTATCAATCTTCTGCCTCATTATATCATAATCATCCACTCTAAGAGAACACTGTCATACTGTTAAATCAAACAGTGGGGTTGAAAAGAAAAGACTCCTCAGTTCACACCAACATGTGACCAATGAAGCTGACATCAGTTAACCTCTACATTTTCCTTCCTCTTTTTTAACACTGGGTATAGCAGGATGGCTCCAGCTCCTGGGAAGAGTAAGACGTGGTAAATCTAGTGTAAAGTATGAATACATACTTACATAAAATATACATTCTAATCTCTGTTCACTTTATCAGAATGATTGCTGCACCCTGCCCGTTTTGAAGGATCGACTTTAAGAAAAGATCTTATTTACATCAGAAGCGGGTCCTTCATTTACATTCAGGTGCAAAACCAGTGTGTGGAGAGACAGAGATAGGAAGGCAAAAACAGGGTGATAAGGAGAAAGAGGAATCACACTGGAAGAGACATCTCCCAGACTGAAAATGTATCAGGCATGTAAGAAGACAAAGCTGGCTGATCCCGCCTTCTGGCTCTTTTGGGTCCATTTAGATAGTTAATGTAGATTGTATACAATAAATATCTTGATTGAAAAATGTAATGTTTTACTTTGATTTTGCTGTAGGCTCTTAAGTGTAGTTATAAACATATTTAGGGTGTTTTTTAACCTCATTTTGTGTCTCCCTCAAAGTTACATGTCTCTGCTGTAGCATCCATTACAATTCAAATTATGCAAATTAAATAATGACATCATTTCGTGACTTCTAGCTACTTTTAGGACAGCCAATAGTTACTTTCCTCACTGAGGAGTTGGCAGCACTGGTTGGTATTATCAAAAAAGATCTTATCTTGCTTTAATTTTCATTAAAGACATGAGCTTGATTTACACACTGATGCCAAAACATCTGTATGCAGAGGTAGAGATACAGAGAGAGAGGAAGAGAGATAGGACAAGAATTAAAGATCACCTGTAACCTGATGTTATTGACTAATGACCACAGAACACCTACAGCTTAAATGATTTACGCCATGTTTACAATTAAAGTTTAACAGAGAGTTGGATGAAGAGTTTTAGAAGTGACTGTTTTCACCAAACAAATGCCTCGCTCAAAAATTCAGATTAAAATCATTATGAGTCTCTCCACAGATAAAACAAAGGAAAGCATAACCGAAGTGTTACCATTCTTTATACTTATTGCAATGGAAGTATTCTACAGATTTAAACATACATATTGTTGACATAAGATAAATAAAAGGTATATTTTGTAGAAGCAACGCTCAAAAGGTAAATAAAAGTAGTATGGGAGGTAGAACCTTCAGTTATCAGGCCCCTCTCCTTTGGAATCATCTACCAGTCAGGGTACGGGAGGCAGACACCCTCTCTACTTTTAAGAGCAGGCTTCAAACTTTCCTTTTTGATAATGCTTATATTAGAGCTGGATCAGGCTTGGACCAGCTCTGAGTTATGCTGCTATAAGCTTAAGGCTGATTTATACTTCTGTGTCTCCCCTACACAGCAGGAGCTGACGCGGACATGAGCCCCACAAACTTGTGTGTCGATGTGTCCGTGACGCGCACTCCTCAGCCGACCACTGCTTTGCCATGGAATCCATTAGTCTCTTTAATTTTTCACTGCAGGACAATGGCGGAAACACGTTTGTGTTTTTGATCACTGCAACCCCAACCCTCACCCCCGACGTAAGCGGTTCGCGGTTCTACACCAGCAAAGAGTTGGAGCCGTACTGGAACTGGTTTTCCAGGCTGGGAACCAGTTCTCGGTCTTGACCTGCTCTGTTTGATCAGAGTTTTCAGAGTGCTTTATAAATAAAGTTGAGTTGAGTTGAGAGTCGAGATAACATTTGTTGTGATTTGGCGCTGTATAAATAAAGATTGATTGATTGAAAAGGCAAGCCTCTAATCTCTTAATACACACACCCAGTGTGAAACAAGCCTTAAGCCACCGAGGCAGATCAGGGCTGATACAGAAGAGCTGTGATAAATGCTAACATGCAGTCAAAGGCAACGCTTACATTTCAACCATCTTAGGTTAGCATGCCTGCATGCCATCAGTTGCTAATCATAACGGAACCTAAGACACAGTGAAGTCTTTTTATTTACATTAATGATAGCTTATGTCCATGACCGTGTCACTATATGGAAGACAGGGACTGAACCATGACTGATTTCAACAACAGCTTCAATTGTCAGTCTGACCCTCTGAGATGAATAAATCCTGAGAGGTCAAAGGAAAAACACAGAGGGATAGACAGAGTGGAAGAGACTGCGCCAAGAAACCACACGAGAGAAAGAGTAAGCGACCCAGAGCCGGAAAGAGAGAGGAAGAGAGAGAGGGGGGAGGAAGTGGTGATTGAGTGACGGTGCCTGGAAAGCACGCCTCTATTTAAACACCGCCACAACTCAAAACCAGATGGGCGGGTTAATGAGGAGAGAGTCATGCCTGAACACGACGCCACGGTGTTGGGCTGCACCAACAGGGAGCCCTGAAAGACCCAACAGGGACTGTGTGTGTGTGTGTGTGTGTGTGTGTGTGTGTAAGCAGAGTTTACAGTATGTGTTGTGTGTGAGGAAGGACTGAAGATTGGAGCTAAAAACTGCGTCACTGGCAAACACCATCTGTGTGTTCACAGGAGCGTGGACAACCAATCTCTTCCTCACGCACACACACATAGCGGCGTATAAAGACACTGTTACTGGGTCTTTAAGAGTTATTGCTGAAACGGAGGATAGTTCGCCATCTTCCCCTCATTCCCAGCCTCCTCCTGGGTTTCTACTGTGTGTGAGTGTCAGGCTACATGTGCTCTCTCTAACAGCTCCATTTGACTTCCACCATTACTGTGGTGAAATATGCAGGGAATGTAAAGTTATACAGCTTGCATTATTAAAATGAGACCATAAATAATCTAGACTGTGTGTTGCAGTTACACGCTTCACAACACAACACAGATTGTTTTCTCAAACCAGATTGCAGCACAATCAAGAGGTAAGCACTCGACTTGAAAATGTCAGAGTTGTGACACTGTAACGCTAGTGTTTTAAAAAATGCAGCGCACATGCTTCTGACTGACAGACGCCGCACAAACAGATTGCTTCAAAGGATTTAAACCTTTTATTTTTGTCTTTTTCCGTCTTGATCTTCCTTTATTTACAGCAAATCACAAAAGTGCTACTGAGGCTTGAACATGTTGTAGAAGTTTATCATATTTGACACATCAGTTTTTGAGACCTCTACATCATCAGTGTGATATATTTTTGAAGATAAACCCTTATGTATACAATCAGATACATGCAATGCATGGATAATCCACCAGGTGTGAGTAATTCATGCACCAGAAGGTCGTCACTTGAGACATCCAACATGTCAGCTGTGGATCAGAGACCCACTGGAGGTTTTTCAGGGATATTTTTACAAAGTTTGAAAAAGTTTGGATGAAAAAAACAATTTAAATTATTCCAATAACTTCAAGAGGAATAGTTACTGGATTGATGCAATGTAAAACTAGTTCATTTCATTCCTTCATTTATAGTCAAATTGAAAATGTGTGTATCAAAATTGATACAGCATAATTGACCACCCTGAAGGGTTCTTTTTTCCATAACAACCTGCTAACCATACATTATCTCTTACTTAAGAAGTGTATTACTCAGCCGCCTGAGAGTCCACCATCTCAATTTAATTGGCGTCCAATGAATCTTGGGATAAGTTGGGCCATGAGAGACACACCTGATGCATCCTGGATATTCATTTGTTGGCTGATTCTGGAAGGAGGCTGGGAAACATGTCTTTGCTGCATTGCTGTGGCACAATAGGTCTTGAAATGCACCCTTCAAAGGATGCATCTCCTGAATAAGGACACATACATTTCCGAAATGATGACTTTAGTATGTTCAGGGTCTGATAAACTTCAAAAAGCACGCATGCACCTATAGGCATAACACCCACATTTAGAGTTGTGCTTTCAGTTGTTCTGAAATTCCTGACTGCATGAATTCCAGATTAATCTCAGAGGCCTGCACAGAGGTTTGCTCACACAGTTCTTTGCAGCTCTGCACTCACAGAACAAAACATTTCAGTCGTAGCTTAGGGGCAACAGCTGAGACGTGTTTTTTCTTTTCATTTTAAAGTTACTGTTTGCTCTGCAACCATGGATGTATGGATAAAAAACAACTGCAATACTTTGAATAGTGGGGGATGCGACATTTGATAACTATGAGGAAAATATGCTTATTTAATCTTCTATTTGAGTGTGATCTATTTATCTTCAGTAAATCAGATATATTGGATCAGTTTGCAGATGGGCAGAGTTGACAAAGGTCCAATATTTGATGAAGGACTCAAATGTAAGGAAAGGTCCAATGACACGCTACCAGTTCTTCCTTAATGGGATGCAATTCCTGCAGAAACAGGATGCTGGGACAAGACTTCATGACACCGTGAAGAATAATTCCACTAATAGGATATCAGAGTTTTTGTTTAGACTGGATCACGCAGGATAAGGTCCATATTACAGGTTTTCAGGATGTAATTGTTCTCCAGCGGGTGTCCCTAAACCCTCCTGTTGGATTAGGAAAATGTATTGTCAGGATGTTTTCAAGGTTGGAGAAATCACATTGATCGGCTGCAGAGGCGATTTAAGCAATACACAGTTGTCCTGCAGGGACTGAGCAGTGTAAAGGATCTTTCCATGTCCAACATATTTCACAGAGATGGAGTTGGTTACTGTGAGGATAACATTACTACTTGCAGCAGGACAGTCTCACAGAACACTTTGTACCTGTGGAAGGGGCACCTGGTAAGCTGTCACCTTCAATCCTCACGGGACTATCCGGCTGAGTTTCAAACCAGATACTGTATCTACCTCCAAACTCCATCTGTTATCCCCTGGTGTTTTCCTTTCTTTGTCTTTCTTTTTCACTCCAGCTTCCTGTCCTTCCCCCATTGACTGTAAATGTGTCTGTTCCTTTTCTTTGCTCTGCCACTAATGTAGTCTCTCTCTCACAGTGGAGAGGAGATGAAATGGTGAAGGGAAGCTCTGCTCCTTTGCTCTGTTACTGTTACACTTCAGTAAAGCTCAGTACAGTACATTGGTTCAGCCTCTGTGTTTAATTGCTTTTCTCTTCCAAGAAGCCTCCCTGCTGGCCAAGACTTGGAAATTCATACATCAGATGATTGGGGTGAGACTAATAAAGTGCCACTGTAGTATTCTGCTCTGCACTTTTACAGAAATAATCTGCTGCCATGAAATCATCCACTGCCCATCTACAGCTTGATGACACTGAACTGAAGCCCGGGAGCCAAAAGGCAGCCAGTTCATGGCTGTCCAAGAGCGACAGTAATGACCCGACTACAGCGTCCAAATCAAATGATAGATTCAGGTTTGGCTGGGGAAAATTCAGGAAGCGATTCATTCCATGACTTTAAAAATAACCTTGTGCAGAATATTTGCTTTCATCAACAACACGAAGGGAAAAAACTGAGAACATAATGAAGAGAAAGTGGATGAAAACACAGAAATAATCTCATAGCACATACACAGGAACAGTTTTTACAGCCAACTAAGTCTATAGGGTCAGCACAGCTCACTGCCATTAACATAATCTTTGGTAGCAGGTCATATTCTGATCAGTAGATTGGTGTTTTTATCATAGACTGTATAAATAATGGACGTAGTATCTGTGACGTCACCCATATGTTTCTGAAGCGCTGTTCTGAGGCCAATCGGCGGCGGCGGCAGCCATATTGGAAATGTTGAACTCAACCTAACTGCTGTCGAGCGATTGTGAGGTAAAGAGGCGGGCTTTGAGCCTCCTCGCCAACAGCTATAGTGTTCCTGCCTGTCAATCAAGTCAGCTGTGCCTCTTGTAATGGAAAACTAGTAATCTTTATATCTTCAAAATTGCCACGTTATAAAAAAATTCACCTCCTGTACAGTGTGTGCCAATCAAGACATTAGCTATCCAGACTACACTCGTCTTTTTAACCAGGCTGTAAACATGTTTATTTCTGCTGTAAAGATCGTCTTCTTTGAATCGGTGTGTATTTGGTTTCCGGTACTTCTGGAGCCAGCCTCAAGTGGATCCTTGATGAACTGCAGCTATTAACGCTTCTGCACAGCCCTCCAGAAGTGGTGCCAAAACTATCTCCTCCATATAATAGGTGGGGTATGGATTAAACTTGAAAATCACATTATACTTCAATTTATTTTTTCAAACATGCCCTATTTCATGACAGTTTCTACCAAGCAATGGAGTTTCATCTTTATCTCCAGACATCAACTACATATGCTCAATTTGTTCCCCCTAATCACAACCTTCATTAAAGGTGACATATCATGCAAAATCAACTTTTTAATTGTTCTCTACCTGAAATCTGTGTCCCTGGCATGTCTACAAACCCCCCCAGAATAAAAAAAAATCCATTCTGCCCCTGTCCTGATTTCTCCACCTTTCTGTAAATGTGTGCTGAAACGAGCCGTTTCAGTTTTCAGTGTTTTTGTTACGTCACAACGACATCTGGTCTGTCACGGAGGTCAGAGCTCGGAGCTTGTTCAGCCCATAGACTGTATAAAATACAACTCAACTTCTCCTCTGTTTTTCAAACATTTTTTAAGCAGCTCAACACAAAACGATGACTTTGTGCATCATAACATCAGACACACTTTACAATAAGTAAGATCATCCAAAAGATCAACAAAGATCACATCAAAGATCAGTCCCTGGATCCTCCACACTTCAAGAGATAATCTCACACAGTGTTAGAGTGTCAAACCTTACAAATCAAAGACCACACTAAGTAGTTTGTAACAGAGACCCCTGGACAACTTTGACGAAGTGGAGGGCTCTCTGCATCTGCATCAGCTGTGTGCTTGCAAGTGGCATTTGTGTCTCGATGCACTGGTGATCGCTCATCTCTCATCCACAGTAAATGCAAATAACGCTGGTCTTGTCGAGAGAACCATCTGGCAGAGTTTTTTAAGCTGACCTTGCAATTCAAAAGACAATTCAGTTTATTTCTCCATTTCTGCTCACCATTTCTGCTTCCCTCCTCAGGGCAACAGAAACTGACAATGTCCTGCGTGCTGAAAAAATTTGTTGGGTTATATGAAATTTTGGTCAACATATTATTATCCTGTTAACTTTGACAGCCCTTAAAAGTAAACATATTACGTTACAAAAAATTATTTCCAACTGTCAAATGAAATCCATTCAGTGTAAAAATGAAAACTTAAAATTGTTGGCCTGAAAATTATTTTTTGGTTCAGTAAACAAAAAAATGTTCCATTTTGTTTCAAACTACATCAAAGTAGTTATCTCAACTACCTGTGTGAAGTTTGCTGTGTAAAGTTGGTCACATTGGGTTTGAGGCAAGGCTAAATTATTTGAGTCTGCTTCAGGCAAAGAACGGGGTCTCCAACTCAAATCTACAGGGGTCTTCCATACTTTCAATTCCCCATATGTGGCGCCATCTCTCCTGTCCTGTGTGGATTTGATCGCCCTAAAGGTGAGTATTTGGTTTGAGTATTGTATTGAAACTCTAGCTTTACAGTTGGTGAATTGATGGTGAGTTGATTACCGGTTAATGTAACTTTAATTTGTTTAGTTAATTTAATAAGGCATGGTCATTACCAATAGATAGCTGCCTTGAACATTAGCTAGCTCCCTTTCAAGTGTGAAAACGGTGCAGTATTGTGCAGTAACAAGGGAACATTTTCTGAACAAACAATAATAAGTTGGCACAGCTTTCACTTCTTAGTATGTAGAACTCAACACTATAATTCAACTAATCAGTTGGCTCAAATGTAACATTTCTAGTTAGCCTTAAAACTCAAAAATCTAGTGCAGACAGCTGCCTTGAAATTTTGAGTTTTCACAGCTTTTTTGTTTGAACAGTATACAACTTAAAATCAAAATGATCATTTTGTTTTGAGATTTATTTTTCTTGCAGCGTTTTCCAAAAGTAATACATGCTGCTCTGCAATAAAAAGTTATAAAATCAAACCTCAAAATGCTCATCAATTCTTGTCTTTTGGCCCAGCATGAGTCTCCTTATTAGATCCTTTCTTTCTCATTTCATTTTGTTACTTTGTTGTTTTTGATTTGCTCATTTTGTTTGATCATGTTGTTGTTGTGTTGTTTTCATGGTATTATAATCTGGTTGGAGCACTTTGGTCTAATTTTGTCATTTTAAATGTGCTTTATCAGTAAATTTGAAATGGATTGGATATAAGAGTGCAGCTTTACCTCAGCCCAAGCCTATTACTTGATTGGCTGCAATCAATTCTAAATACTTCTCTGAAAAGTCATGACTATGTGCCGAGGTCTTTATAACATTTTCCCTATCTTTGAGCTTTTTAGATAATAAACATCCATGTCTAAAGGTTAGCGTTCAGGTTCAGTCACAGTTCAATCATATTAAATTCAAACTTTCCCTTTGTCAAGTCAGATCAGAGTTCATGCTTCAGTTGAACTCATCATAACGCTGTTAAAACTAAATGACAAAGTGATCTCAAATGTTGATGGTTTTCCTGTAAAAGCGGTTGCTCCACTTCAACACAGATCAAATCAAGCATCTTCAACGGCCACTGCGGTCAGAAAAGAGGACCCCATTATCTAAATTGTTCTCGGAGTGAGAGCACAGTTTGGCGTTGGATGGCCCATCATCAAAAGCAATGGTAGTTGACTGTGAGTAGAGGATCATTGTTCCTCATTTAACCGCCACTTCTCTCCACAATGTGAAATACAACTGCATGTTTGTCCTCTCCCATATCTGACCACCAGCATCCTCTATTTCATCCCCGTCACCCTTCATGCTCCCAGCCACTGGAGTAGATCTATCTTTATTGGTATGTGCTGTGGAGGACAGCTGGACCTCTTCATTTCTGTATAAATCTCCATCTAAGCCCGACAGCGCCGACTCTGACCTCATTACTGCCGGTAACAAGCGTTATCAACACCGCTCGGACGCAGGATTTATCTTCCCATTCCCCGACTACTCCCTCGTTTCTGCTGCCACACAGCCCGATGACAGAAACTCACATGGCATTGACGCTGGTGGCCTGAGGAGCTTATGTGGTTTCACTGTAGAGCTCAGATCTAAAGGCCAGTGAGCCTTTACAACACAAAGTCAATCGCTCTTATTTAGCAGAAATCTATCACGTCTTACGTTAGTGATACTTAATGTGTGGAGTTAACCTGAGAGCACAAGGTCTCATTTATGCTTTACGTTTGAGATTCATACAAATACAGACCGAGCCGTCCACCTATACTCTGAGTTAATTTCATCCATATTTCTAATGATTTCTGGACCAAACATTGCAGTACCACTGGGGACCATGGAAGGGGCAGTGTAGCCAACAGTTGAAGCCAGACCAGCAAAATACAATGAAGAAGAATACTTTTGAAAATGGTGGTAACTTGTTGAAGAAAGATGGACCCACTCTCAATGTCCACACCCACACACTCACTGACTTTAAGGCGCGTTCCTGCTTAGTCTGTGAGGGCTTAGGGCTGTCCCACAAATCATCAAGTGTGTGAGGGATCTCTCACTGACCTTTTGAGCCCTTTATGCTCCCTTTCCGTAAGTGGGCATTTTTGCAGACTTAGCGTAAGGGAATTACCCAGAGTTCATAGCATTGTGACGTGAAACCAAGTGGCAACCTCCGGTCTAAAAATATGAGTCCAATGCGGAAGTGTTAAAAGCTGCAGTTCATCGAGGATCCGCTTGAGGCTGGCTCCAGAAGTACCGGAAGTCACACACACATGAATGGGGAAAAGACGATCTTTGCAGCATTAATAAACATGTTTACAGCCTGGTACAAAAGATGAGTGTAGTCTGAATAGCTCATTTCTCGATGTCCTCTCACTGTGAGGGGGGTGAATTTTTTTCTAATTCGGCAATTTCGAAGATATTGAGATTACTAGTCTTCCAATGAGAGGCACAGCTGCCTGTGGGAACACTGCAGCTGTTGGCTAGGAGGCTCAAAGCCCGCCTCTTTACGTCACACTGGCTCAACAAAAGCAATATGGCTGCCGCAGCCGATTGGTCTCAAAACAGCTCTTCAGAAACAGATGGGTGACGTCACGGATACTACATCCATATTTTTTACAGTCTATGCGTGAAACACAGGATGCCCAAGGGAATTCCGCGAGCATGGAAGGGTAATGAACGCTATATTATAAAGTGCGACGGTAAAAAAGAAGCATGAAAGTTGCAATGACATTTACAGGTAAAAAGTTTGCCTGTAAGTATAAATATAGAAAACAGCCTTAATCTATTCATCTTCACATATATGCATACAGAATTATTTAGATATGTATGGTTATATAGCCTATTTATATATTTTAAATTGTGTTTAAAAAAAGCAGTCTGGCAGTCAGTTGTACCTTAAGCGCCTTGAATTTGAGTAAAGTAAAAATTGTTCAATAAAAATTCCAAATATCGTTAGGATGAGCTGGTGACGTCATGCAGGTTACGAGAGAAGTCTCAAAGTGCTGTCCCATGCCTCCTGCCCTCAACAGCTTTCCAGCTGACGTCAATTAATTCAAGAAGGGCTCAGAGCTCAGGGGGGACATTGAGATTGGGCCATTGTGTGACTTTGAAACAAGCGGCAACCTCCGCCAGAACATGTTTATTTCTGCTGTAAAGATCGTCTTCTTTGAATGGGTGTGTATGTGGTTTCCGGTACTTCCAGAGCCGGCCACATGTGGACACTCAATAAACTGCAGTTTTTAACACTTCTGCATTGGCTCCAATTCTCGTGGCCGGAGGTTGCCGCTTGGTTCACCCCTGCTAATATCAGCATGTTAGCACTGTCATTAATTATGTTAGCATGCTGGCAAGCGTGACCTACAACAGAAAGCTGCTACAAGGTGGCTAGCATGGCTCTAGACTCTGTTGAATCACCCAGTTTAAGCACTCCTGACTTATCATGTTACAAAACAATGAATAGTAAACTGCTTTTACATTTGCAACATCCATAAAATCTGCCATCCATAGCCATTTACAGTGCTGCTCTGTAGTCAGTGTTTGGATGCTATCAGATGGGATGCAGACTTTCTGGAGAACTGGAAGTTCATTTTCCACGAGGCTCTGCTGAGAGTAATTTATGACTTAAGAGTACAAAGGGAAATAAAGGCAAGCAAGAGGGCATGTCACAGCCTGAACTAACTTACAGTATTTAATGTTCCCGACACCAATATATCTGCAGCCCTGCTATTAACCTCTGGGTTGCTGCACTGTATCATTGTGTCGCTCTGATTTAAAAGCTGTAATTTCTGCTTTTTCCCTTCCTGGAGTTTCACACAGAGGTTTCCAATCCTGCTCAAACCTCTGGTTAAATCTTCCAAACACTTAGTTGGAGGAATGATAAAATACGCTGCAACAAGCGTTCTTACAAACAGCCTAATGGCTTGATTGCTCTGTTCACTGATGTCTTGAATAAAAATCAAGTGAAAATGTGATATAAAGTCGCTTGACTTTACGTTCCCCTCTTGACTTCATACTTAACCTCAGCAGCTGCATCTTAAATTAACTAAAGGATCTTAAACTCAGGATAAAGCTGTGCGCAGTCTGCACAAAACCTTTGAGCTTCCCTTCACAGAAGAGCTTATGAGAATCAACAATGCAATAAAGGATCATGTCCCTTGAGCACAGCCTGTTTAGTTTAATATCCCATGCATGAAGAATGGATCTGAAATTAAAACAGACAATGAAAGAACTGATGAAGTTTAGTTCTATCAGAGGGCAAAGGAGAAGGTCAGCTGGAGCCTTAAAACCATGGTCAGATATCATCTTATATCTTAGTGTAAATCCCTGTATATGGGGACGTGTTGTCCTCTCCATGGTGAACAAGTCCCATCAGTTCAGCAGCCTTTTCGAGGTGTGATGCAGCTGCAAACTGTCACACAAATGGAGACAAAAGAGTCTATTGGGTCTGAAGAGTCAGCAGATGAGATCTTAGTCAGTGGAGACATCAATAATTAAAACTGCTGCTGTTTGTTTGTTCGTTTGTTTAGTTCTTACTGACAGTGTGGTTAAACAGGTTTAACAGAGAGCAGTCCTGACAGTCTGTGTGAGCGCTGGAAACAGAAAGACAAACATGGGACGTGTAGACGGATCAGGACTTTAATGGAACAGCTCTGTTCAAATTTACCTGATAGAGTCAGATCTCTCCGGCTGATCCGGGAAAACAAAAACAAGATAGATAAGCAGTGTGAATAGTTTCCAGAAAGACAAGCGGCAACTTCAAGTGTTTAATAATGGAGCCAAGGGTCAAAGTGCAAAATACTGCGGTTCTCCAGTGTCCATTTGAGGCAGACTTCAGAAGCCAAGGAAACTTATGTTAAAGTGTCCTTTTTTTACTGCAGCAGCACTCGCTCTCACAGCCTGACACATTCGTAACGACTGTATGTGGGTTGAATTTTGTCATAACGGCTCTGTTTTGATCATAATAACAAGTATTGCATTAGTCATAATTCAGGCATGTCTGATTTGACGGAAAGCTAGCAGCATAAGTATAGACCCCTTCCACCCAGGCCCCAGTCTATTTGTCCCTTTGCCATCAGGTCAGAGATACAGGACGGTAAAAACTCAGACTAACTGAGTACAGAACAGAGTCTTCTTCAGAGCTTCAGCCTCCGTCACCCAACCTTCCCACAGCTGCTGAAAACTGACCACACAATATACACTCGCTCTCCTGTATCCTGTCCATCCACACCAGGTGAAATCCTTCAGATGTGGTGTTAGTGTCCGGTGTTAGCTCTGTTAGCATGATGCTACTCTGGTGCTGGGTTAGCTCGTCCACCTTATCGTAGATAGATCTTACATTCCCCATAACGGTGGGTGGAAGGACAGGTCGATGTCGTCTTATTTAGCCTGCACCTCAGTACCAGCACGTCATCCTTGCCTCCTTCTCCTCAGCTCGCAGGGAACATCAGGCCTAGCATCATTTAGCATCGACATGCTACGGGCTGCTAACAGCTGATCTCGTATGTAAACAATGGGACTATGGTTACACACAGCATCTCCGGACAAACACAAGTAAAAATACCACTGCAAATGTAGCCAGTTTGGTGTCTATGGCCAACAAATGAGTCATCAAAAGTCATGACAGGCTCCAAATACAAATATAATTAAACAGATATGAAAAAATAGTCTAAAAAAGAACAAGGAAGAGAGAGCTGCTGCAACAAGCAGCCACTCGAGTGGCGCTAAGCAACATATATGTTATAGTAGGAAGTTAGCTCTGCCTCCTTTAGCATAACCAACTTCCCCATTCAATGTCCGCGAACTAAACCTTGTTTGATGACAACAGACTGCTGTGGCGTGGGAAGCCCCCCTCCCTCTTACGAATATTTGTGTATTGAGCACTGGTTTACACGTGATTATGACGCGCAAATTGAGCGAGTCATTCGTGTGAATAGAGTGAGTAAACACAAAACATTCTCGCATCTGTATTCGCGCGAATAGCGTGATCTTTTGCATAACATAACACTGGAGGTTGCAACCTGGAACTTTATTTTCTTTAATCTCTTCATCCAGTATGATAATCAGGTCCAAATGAAACTGGTGCAATGCCATTTTTATCACCAAAAAACTGCAAACTTTGTATCTAACTTTTGGTTAACTCTGTATTTGTGTGCTATTTAACAGATGTAGTTCTCTAACATGCTGAACTAAGTGAAAAAACATTCCTGGTTAAATAAGCATGTCAGGATTGCCGTTAGTGGTGCGTGGGCATGCTGTTGATGTTGGTTAAAGGTGTGATTTTGAGGACACAGGCTGAGGAAACTTGGTTAAAATATGTTGATTTCGGTCATGATCACGTCTCATGGCTCACATTAAGCAAAATGTTTGGTAAACATTTCCGGCTTTGGATAACCACCAGTAATCCAGTCAGGAGTTTGAACTTCCTGCAGCTTTCGTAATGTTTTCAGTCTGAGTTTTTTGGACCTGACTGAAACTAAACTTTTGATTTATTCACCCCGGAAGCTGTTGTGTCTCACTGTAGAGTAAAGCTGATTAACTTCATGGTCAAATCACTGACTGACTTTGATGCTGGCTATATGTGACCATGGTGACTCATATTCATATTGGCTTGTGTTCAGGCTGAAGTGTTAATAAAGACCAGGAGGTGAAGATACTGTTCGTCTGCAGGTATTCATGGACTATGGAGATGTGTATAAAGACTCCAGTTATGACTAATGGCTCCATAACACAACCAGACTTCACTTCAACTCCAGAGATTTACAGTAAATTAAACAAATCCTCAATGTTTTTGTTGCTTTCTGTTTTTAAAAACAAGTTCAAGTGTTGCAGGAGTGAATAAAGTATGACAATAGCTGCCAGGCAGTAGATGTTCACAGGAGTTTTAATGATCAGACACGCACATATCAAAAGTACTTTAAGCTGAAAAAGACAGGGATGAGACGTGTACATAAGCCGCTTCAAACAGCCTCTTTTTTCACATTGTCATGCTTTTTGTCAGACGGGGGTGTTGCATAATGCAGGTTTAAGACTTTGAATGTTCTCCACCAGGAGGTGCATCATCTGGCCCGTATGCCTCATTAACCCACCCTCAGCTTCCTCACTGAGACAGGAAGCAACACGGGGAGGAGGGCTGGATCCATAAGTCGTTTGAGTGATAGCTGTGTGTGTGTGTGTGTGTGTGTGTGTGTGTGTGTGTGTGTGTGTGTGTGTGTGTGTGTGTGTGTGTGTTTGGGGTTCTCATAGAAAAATGGGGCAAAAGGAGCTCAGGGATAACATGGGAGTGATGACGCACAGAGGGAGGGGGCAGAACGAGGAGGGAAACCAAAAGATTACAGGTGGTTTAAATAACACACACAGTATGATATAAACAATTATAATTTATTAAAAAAAGTATAAAAGGAAAGTTATTATCCTGGTTTATCCTCATTTTAACCAGGTAGCAGCCACCTTTGGATGATAACAGGGAACAACTCATCTAAGAGCATCACATAATTTACAGGATGAGTCAGGAAGTTTTCTTTGCTGTAAGTATGGAAAACTGCGTATGTATGGCGAGCCTAAGTCAAGCCTCACCCTGCGGCCTCCTCTGGATGTAAACAAAGTGGTCAGAGTGGACTGTTGCATCTTAAGTGCAGGCCTCTGATACCAAAGATCAAGGTTTTTATCCTAAGTGGATAAGTTAAGACAACAAAAACAATTTAAGATTAAGATTAGGAGGAGATTATTGTTTTAGTGGTTTCATAGAGCTGTAGTGTAACACTCATTTCCAGGCTTCTGTCTGAACCCCTTGAGCTACTGTCTCTTTAAGGCTCTGCCACCACTCCCCTCACAACCACCCAGGGTTTAAGTTAGCCGGTATTTACCTAGACTAGAAGAGGTTCAGGTTAGATTAACAGTGCCGGGCTCACAGGATGACGGACCAGAGGAGGCTCAGGTTAGAGTAACAGTGCCGGGCTCACAGGATGTCGGACCAGAAGAGGATCAGGTTAGAGTAAAGTGTGGGGCTCACAGGATGACCGACCAGAAGAGGCTCAGGTTAGAGTAAACGTGGGGGGCTCACAGGATGACCGACCAGAGGAGGCTCAGGTTAGAGTAACAGTGCCGGGCTCACAGGATGACGGACCAGAAGAGGTTCAGGTTAGAGTAACAGTGCCAGGCTCACAGGATTACGGACTAGAAGACGTTCAGGTTAGAGTAACAGTGCCAGGCTCACAGGATGACGGACCAGAAGAGGCTCAGGTTAGAGTAAAAGTGCCAGGCTCACAGGATGACGGTCCAGAGGAGGCTCAGGTTAGAGTAAAAGTGCCAGGCTCACAGGATGACCGACCAGAGGAGGCTCAGGTTAGAGTAACAGTGCCGGGCTCACAGGATGACGGACCAGAAGAGGATCAGGTTAGAGTAACAGTGGGGGTCTCACAGGATGACCGACCAGAGGAGGCTCAGGTTAGAGTAAAAGTGGGGGGCTCAGGATGACAGACCAGAAGAGTGTCTGCTGCCTTCATCTGTACTAGTAACTCCTTTTTTTTTAACAAGCCCTCAGCAGCCTCATCCTGGGCTTACTTTTACCTCACATTTTGAAACATGAAACTCTGTGAGCACTGATGTTCAACATTTAACCTGGTATTTGTTTTAAGAATAAGAAAAAGCATAAATCAATCTCTTGAAATCTTCTTTATAGGTTTTCCAGTAAACTTTCATGATGCACCGTGCTCAGACAAACAGTGAATCCATCATTCCTTGTCTGGCACCCAGCAGCTTTGACTGAGCACTGTCTGGTTGCAGTCACACCACCTTGCACCATCCTCCGATCACATGAAGGCTGAGATTGATTGACGTTAAGCTCTGCTGGAGCTTGAAATAAAATATTCTGAGTGAAAGTTTCCTTTTTTTTATAAACCAGAAAGCATCATTTTTAAATTAGTAAAGCAACTAAAGCAAAGGAAGACTGTTGTAGTTCCTGTTTATCATCCTGGACCAGCAGAATGTGTTGGTTTACATTAAACCTCTCACAAAGAAAATTCAAACCCACCTGTCTGCACTGCAATGGCATCTTCTGACACACCCGTCTTGAAATTTTTAAATCTCAGTGTTGCATAACAAAATTATCTCTCACCTTGTTCCTCCTGACAGCAGACAACAAAGTCTAAACTTTCTCAAACAACAGCTCCAGGCAAAATAACAGAGCAGCGGCACAGAGGGGAGCAGGTATTCCTGCATGTGTACAGTATGTTTTAACTTTTAATACTTAGCCACACAAACACTGTATTTACTTCTGTTCTTTAAGAGCCCTGTATCTGCACTCATTTACATTTTAGTCTCAATGCTAATCAAAGTAAGACGTGCTCTTTGTTTCTCCAACGTCATCCTCTCTCTCCTTCCATCCCCTTCATTATCCACACTCCTCTTTTCCTCTGTCTTTTTCTTTGTTTCTCTTACAGAGTCAAACATCTCATCGGTCCCAGCCGTGCGGCATCGGGGGGAGAATTGTCTTTTTTCTCAGAGCCATTAATGTGCATCATCATGCAGTCTGTTCCCACAGGATCAGGCAAGTCAGCGGATTTACTCTGAGAGAGAGAGAGGAGGGGGTTTAGGATCCCCAGTCAGGATTCAAGGACAATTCATTATCACTGTCAGGGTGCGGCAGGGCATGAGGAGGAGGAGGAGGAGGAGGAGGAGGGGGAGGGGGAGGAGGGGTGGATGGATGTGGTAGTGGGCTGCAGGAGCCCGGTTCAATAATACACGTTTTGATTCTCTGACTGAGCCGAAGTGAGGAGCTGGGAAAATGTCAAGGGCGCCGCATAAACAAGCCGCTTCCCTACTTGCTCTCCAAATCCACTGCAAGCTGTCTCAGAGAATAAACCCTGACGTCAGCTGTGTGAAAGCATCCAGAGAGTGAGGAGAACGCAGAATGAAACCCAGCTACAAATCAAATCAGGGCTCAAGGATGGTGTTATATTTACAATTATTTATAACCAAAGGAAACACCACTGCTGGATTGAAATGATGTACTACACAAACAACTGAGGCTTACTGTAACGACGGATCAGTACCTGTGAGGGATTTCTTTATGAGTTAGAAGTCTGATATGTTTGTTTCTTGAGAATAGTACTCTCCAGTTTTTTATTTTGTCCATGACTACCTCTCAGTTTCCATCCAGAGCAATGGTTCTCAACTGGTCGGTTAAGGTGGCTGACGAGGGCAGAGGATCTGTTGCGGCCTGAATGTTCATCATTAAGAGAAAAGTGCTGCAAAAACTCAAACAACGCAAAATCAGAGACACATGTAGAAGTCCAAAACAAACAGCAGTGAAAATGTTCTGCAAAAAACAAATATACTGTATATATATATTCTGCAAAAGCTGAAACAACTGCATTAACAGAGCACGCACTGCACATATAGGGTCAAAAACACTCGGTCACACACAGCAGTCAGCACGTTAAAACCCATCAAGTCTCTCTTTAAGAAGACCGTCAAACTCTTATACAGGAAACCTCTTTATCTCCATTATTGCAACAAAGTCAGGAAGTATAATATTTTAAACTTTGAATATTTTCAAACTTATACTGACATCTGTCGTGTTTTTAAAGTTTTAAACGGGCTTGCCCCTCCATCATTGATCCAATGTATAAAGAAAAAACACAGTATGATAAATACTCAAGCACAAACAAGAGGAGACTGTGATGTACCAAGACGTAAAACCACATCCAGTCAGATGGTCTGTCAGAGGCATACAGTCCTAGAACAAACTAACAGCTCACATTAGGGAGCTTGAGAACTACTGTACCTTTAAAAAAAACACTTAAACATTAAAAACGAACCAGGAATGTACTCATGATGCTCGTTCCCCGGGCTTCGGCCTCACCTTCCATCCTGTTTTTATAAAGTTACTTTAAATGTACGTTGTGTATATAAAATCTGTTAGTGAGTCAGTTCATGTAGCGTCCTGTTAACTGTCTTGTGACATCCTGTAATTTTAAATCTTGTTGTTTTATGTTTTATGGAAGTACCTGCTTTAGGACTACGCATTAAATTTAGCTATTGTGCAAATTCCGGCATATTTACATTGAGGCCCACTGTTAAAATGTTGATTAATGTGCATTGTTCTAATTAAATCAACTCAACTTAAATTCAATTAAAATAACTGCAAATCAAGACTTCACCAAAGTGCTCCCGGCCTGGAGGGACTCAGTGAAACAGCTGTATTATTGGACTTCTACATGTGTTTGGGATTTGCATTATTGCAGCAGGTTTTGCAATCTGCCCTTGTCAGCCACCGTAGTCTGGTTTTAGGATCCAGTACTTTATCTTTAAAACAGTCAAGACCAAGACTTCTGGAATGTGTAATTTAATGGCAGCTGACCACCAGAGTTTAGAAGCATAACCACCACCTACTGTGTTGGTGTGTGACTAAAATACCCAACTACTAGAAGCACATGTCTCTCAAAATACAGACAGAGCAAGGACTTTGTCAGGCACTCATCTGGGACCCTCTGAAAATGGCACTGCGACCCACTTCTGGGTCCCTAAACTGGATCCACCAGTTGAGATAACCAAGGATCCAGAAGCGATCCATTTTTACCTCAATGAGAGGAGCAACCCGTCTTTACTTGTGGATTTGCAGGTGAAGACAAGGCTTCCTTGTTTTTGGCCCATGGTTGGTGTGTTCTGTCAGAAGAGCCATGCTGCATTTCAAGGATTCTTATTTTGCCTCCAAGCTGCCATGTTTATTTCAAACAGCAGCTTCTGTTTCTCCCAGCCTCCTGTTTGCTCTCCTGTTTCCTTCCAGCAGCTGCTCTGCGAGCGTCCTGCTCCAAACCACAGCCATCAACCCCGTCATCTCAGTGATTTTCAATGTGAGTTATTAAGCCACCATTCACGACTGTGAAATTGCCCAACTTCTCCTAATCAGCTCATCCACTTGCTCCCCTCTGTCCAGCGGCCAATGACGGGGAGGATCTGGTGCGATAAAAAGTGCAATAATCTGCCAATCAGGGTGCAATCAGGGGCTCTTCTCTGCGAGCACACTGGAGAGAGAAGCTGCAACGCTGAGACCGTCCAACTGCAAAGCTTGGCATCCACACGCACAGACACACACATACACAAAAGGATGAATGGCGGGCAGGTAGCTGAAAACTACTAATGATTGGCTATAATAATTGCATCATCTTTAAACAGGCCATTTATAGCATAAGGTGAAAGGTCAGCGAGAGAGTGTGTGTTTGTGTGTGTGGGGGAGGGGGGTCTGAGAGAGACATGGAGCTAGGAAGAGGGTGACAGTGTGTATGTTTGTGTTTGTGTTTGTGTGTGTGTGTGTGTGTGTAGCAAGGTTATTATAGTTTTGCATTTTTCATTAGTTTTTATTTTTGTTTCGTTTTGACTTTTTGTTTTCAATTTCAGCTTAGTTTTAATTAGTTCTTAAAGCGGGTTTGCTAGTTTATTTTATTTTATGGAAATGCTTCGTTTTAGGTTAGGTTTTTATTAGTTTCAGTATAAGTTTTAGTTTTGTTTTAGTCTATTTTCATTAGTTTCTATATTAGTTTTAGTCTTTATTGTAACATGAGTTAGTTTTCAGGGGCGAGATTATAAAAGGTCAGAAAAGGCATTGTGTAAGCTTCCTCTCATTGTGATGTTCCTGAGTATGTACTGACAAGCAGCTAACAGGTCTCCGGTGGAAGCAATGTTTCAGTGTTTTCTGAGGTCCTCCGGTTGTCTCAGGCTCCATCATGCTGCCTGGTTGGTCATGCGCTTCTGTTTCAGGGGAAGGGGGCTAGGCATTCTCCCTTGCCTTGACAAGGTAAGCTAGGTTAGCTGTCTTTGTTTGAGCTTTTTAAATGGACTAGTGGGATTTTTCCCCCCTTGAGAAATGTTCCGCATATTTGATCACCTTCCACTGCAAGGCACTTCCTCCTATCAGAGATACAGTCATATTCAAAGTAATCCTAAACAGGGCTCTGCAGCTTTCTCCAGGCTTTCGCTGCCATTAGTGCTCTGCTAGCAGGTAAAGTGAGGGCGCTCTGCTAACAGGTAAAGTGTGGACGCTCTGCTAACAGGTAAAGTGAGGACGCTCTGCTAGCAGGTAAAGTGAGGACGCTCTGCTAGCAGGTAAAGTGAGGACGCTCTGCTAGCAGGTAAAGTGAGGACGCTCTGCTAGCAGGTAAAGTGTGGACGCTCTGCTAGCAGGTAAAGTGAGGACGCTCTGCTAGCAGGTAAAGTGTGGACCCTCTGCTAGCAGGTAAAGTGTGGACGCTCTGCTAGCAGGTAAAGTGAGGACGCTCTGCTAGCAGGTAAAGTGTGGACCCTCTGCTAGCAGGTAAAGTGTGGACGCTCTGCTAGCAGGTAAAGTGAGGACGCTCTGCTAGCAGGTAAAGTGTGGACCCTCTGCTAGCAGGTAAAGTGTGGACGCTCTGCAAGCAGGTAAAGTGAGGACGCTCTGCTAGCAGGTAAAGTGTGGACCCTCTGCTAGCAGGTAAAGTGAGGACGCTCTGCTAGCAGGTAAAGTGAGGACACTCTGCTAACAGGTAAAGTGTGGACGCTCTGCTAGCAGGTGAAGTGAGGACGCTCTGCTAGCAGGTAAAGTGTGGACACTCTGCTAACAGGTAAAGTGTGGACGCTCTGCTAACAGGTAAAGTGTGGACCCTCTGCTAGCAGGTAAAGTGTGGACGCTCTGCTAGCAGGTAAAGTGAGGACGCTCTGCTAGCAGGTAAAGTGTGTACCCTCTGCTAGCAGGTAAAGTGTGGACGCTCTGCTAGCAGGTAAAGTGAGGACGCTCTGCTAGCAGGTAAAGTGTGGACGCTCTGCTAGCAGGTAAAGTGAGGACGCTCTGCTAGCAAGTAAAGTGAGGACGCTCTGCTAGCAGGTAAAGTGTGGACCCTCTGCTAGCAGGTAAAGTGTGGACGCTCTGCTAACAGGTAAAGTGAGGACGCTCTGCTAGCAGGTAAAGTGTGGACCCTCTGCTAGCAGGTAAAGTGAGGACGCTCTGCTAGCAGGTAAAGTGAGGACACTCTGCTAACAGGTAAAGTGTGGACGCTCTGCTAGCAGGTGAAGTGAGGACGCTCTGCTAGCAGGTAAAGTGTGGACACTCTGCTAACAGGTAAAGTGTGGACGCTCTGCTAACAGGTAAAGTGTGGACCCTCTGCTAGCAGGTAAAGTGTGGACGCTCTGCTAGCAGGTAAAGTGAGGACGCTCTGCTAGCAGGTAAAGTGTGTACCCTCTGCTAGCAGGTAAAGTGTGGACGCTCTGCTAGCAGGTAAAGTGAGGACGCTCTGCTAGCAGGTAAAGTGTGGACGCTCTGCTAGCAGGTAAAGTGAGGACGCTCTGCTAGCAAGTAAAGTGAGGACGCTCTGCTAGCAGGTAAAGTGTGGACCCTCTGCTAGCAGGTAAAGTGTGGACGCTCTGCTAACAGGTAAAGTGAGGACGCTCTGCTAGCAGGTAAAGTGAGGATGCGTGCTTGCTTGTGCCACTGTGCCAACTGAAGTGAAATTGGCAGAAAACAAAATAGTGAGTTTATGTCTGAGATAGATTGTCAAAGAAGGAAACTAAAGACATTTTCTCTATGGTTTGAGTTTATTTGAGTCAGTTTTGTTAACTCACAATACAGTTACAGTTAGTTAAAAAAATTTGTTAAGCCTCGTTTTTATTTTTATTTCAGTTAATGAAAATGTTTTTCACCTCTTGTTTTGGTTATTTTGTTAGTTTTTCGTTAACGATAATAACCTTGGTGTGTAGGTGTTGTAAATGCTGTGGTGAGGTCCTGTACTCCATCACTGACTCTATAGACTCATGTTCAGTAGCAGGTGCAGGACAGCAGACTGTAAAGGGTGCTAGAGTAAAATTGGCTGCTCCATTATGTCACAGAATCAATACTGAGTGATGTAACAGTGCGCCCAAAATGTGTCACACCATGGTCACACTACATGCTGCTTTCTGATTGGCTGGTAGTTTCAGAACCCTGTGCACTTTTTGACTGAGTGGAAATGTCTGCAGTGTAAAGACGGTATGATGATTCTTCCATTTGATCATAAAAATACACAAGAAAACACTGAAAACATCAACACACGGGTGACCTGAACCTGGAGTCTGACATTTTTAAGACAGCCATCACTGAGACATGAGCAGAGATCAGCTGTGCACGCTCCTTTAATTGGGTTTTGGGCTGCAAGGTTGCCAGGTTGCCAGGTTTCAATGACAGATGGGATGAAATGTTGTGTTGTGTGGGCTGCGTTCTATAGCCTGATATCTGACAATGATACATCCGTTATTGATCCGTGCATAATAGGATTACATTATAGGTTTGACAGCCATGCATATAGCAGAAACACACCAGGAGGCCAACAGGTGATGGTCGTACAATTTAGAGAAACACAAGATCAAATATGCAGATGTGGGATAAAGTCATATGCATTATGCAGCTCCTCTGATACACAGCAGTAACGAGCAAAGAAATATGGTAATGCAACAACAAAGGGCATAGAAGAAGAAGAGTACTACAGCTACAGCTACTACAAAGATGCCTCAGAGATCAATCGTTGCTCTCCTCAGCGTACTACGACAACAAAGGTAGCTGTGAGAGATCTATTAAGCTGCTCTTGTTTTCAGAAGAAAAGGCATGTTGCAGCCTAACATGAATGTTAATGCTTTGTTCATCACTATAGACTGTATAAATAATGGACGTAGTATCCGTGACGTCACCCATCTGTTTCTGAAGCGCTGCTTTGAGGCCAATCGTTGTCGGCAGCCATATTGGAAATGTTGAACTCAACACAACTGCTGTTGAGCGATTGTGACGTAGAGAGGCGGGCTTTGAGCCTCCTAGCCAACAGCTACAGTGTTCCCACCTGTCAATCAAGTCAGCTGTGCCTCTCATAATGGAAAACTCGTAATATTAATATTTTCGACATCGCCAAGTTAGAAAAAATTCACCCCGTACAGTGTGTGCCAATCAAGAAATGAGCTATCCAGACTACACTGTTATTTTGTACCAGGTTGTAAACATGTTTATTTCTGCTGTAAAGATCAGCTTTTTTGAATTGGTGTGTATGTGGTTTCCGGTAGGGATGCACCAAAATTAAAATTCGAAAACTGAAAATGAGGAAACTAAGGCCGAAAACTGAAAACCGAAAAACCGAAATAAATTATTATGCTAATTATTAGTAGGGAGACCGGGGACAGTTGTAACATTTCACTCCTTGTATTTGAGATTAAGCCATGCATTTTCTGTTTGTGTTGCACAGGCATTATCTAGGCCATTTATTAGCAGACACTTGAAGCTAAAAAGTATGGTAGCATTATGACAGCAGCCATTAACCGGAGCTTCAGCCCTGATGAGTGGTGGGAGGCTACGGTATATATTAGACACAACATATGAGCAGCATTTTGGTTCTACAATAATACAGATATAAGGAGTTAATTAATTTTGACTGACTAGTGATTCTGGTGTGGAAATGTTTTGCGGTTTAGTGAACTGAAAGCACTTACATCTCATCATTTTAGTTTGTTTTATTTAGTCAGGTATGTGTCATTGAGGTAACTGATGCTATTCAAGTGAACAAGAAACACTCAAAGTCAGACATCCTCATTAGTACACAAGGATGACACATAACAAGCCAGACAGCTTCTTTTTCAAGTGTCAGAAAATATTTTTTTTACAGATTGTATGACTTTTTAAAAAAACACAGCAGATAGTTTAGTGTTGAGATGCAAAAACTTAAAGAACATTCTCAACATCAAAGGAAAGAACAACCATCCTGACACCATGTGTGTCCCAGGCGGCAACCTCCGGTCGCGAGAATTGATGCTAAAGTGCTAAAAACTGCAGTTCCTCAAGTGTCCACTTGAGGGTGGATTCGGAAGTACTGGAAATCACGTACACACCCATTCAAAAAAGACGATCTTTACAGCAGAAATAAACATGTTTACAGCCTGGTACAAAAGACAAGTGTAGTCTGGATAGCTCATTTCTCAATCAGCACACACTGTACAGGGGGTGTGAATTTTTTCAGAATGCAGCAGTTTCGAAGATATTAAGATCATGAGTTTTCCATAATTAGAGGCACAGCTGACTTGATTTACAGGTGGGAACACTGTAGCTGTTAGCGAGGAGGCACAAAGCCCGCCTCTTTACCTCACACTAGCTCCACAGAAGTTAGATTGAGTTCATGTCATGGCTTCAAAACAGGGCTTCAGAAACAGATGGGTGACGTCACCGATACTACATCCATTACTTATACAGTCTATGGTGTCACCACAGAAACAGATCATGTACTTTTAAGAACGTATAACGATTTAACCTCACATATTCGTAAAGAAAACAAGTGCAACAACAGAAAAGCTCCAAGATATGGAACAAGATGTTGGATGTTTCCAGGAGGTGATGATAACAGATGATAACAGATGAAAGCCTGTGGACCACCAACACTGGGTGAAGTCATTATCTTCAGTTTAATCATGCAGTCACAAAGTAAAAAAAAAAGAAATATTATCATCTCATTTTAAAAATCAAGTAACAGGAACCTTCATGTATGATTATGTCTTCACATTAAAAAAGTGCTGCGTTCATAGTTGTTTGCTGATATCTGGAGCTTCATTAAACCCATGAAGTCTAATTTGATTGCATCCATTAACAAAACCAGAGTCCTGTTTTTAATGGGAATGACTCTGAAGTAAAGTATTACACTGCTGCAGTCTGTGTTTGCAGTAAACATACAAATGGGTGCTAACAGCTGTGAGGACGTGTAACAAGCTTTGCTGGGGATGTGTGACAGCTGACCATAAACACTTCTGTGGAATTATTTCACACTGAAAATGATCTGTGACTGAAAGTGGCTCGTTGTGAAAGCTCTGGGGAGCTTCAGACAGAAAATACGTCTAACACAGGAAACAAACATTTAAAGCCACGTGGACATGAAAGCATCCCAGTGCGACACTCAGATGTGTGTAGAAGTTCTGATACTCTGAATGATTGAGCTGTGATAAAGTACTTTTCAGTATTTTTGGGAGTATCTTTACCTAACTTGACTTTTTATGTCTGTCAACTTTTATTCACTCCACTGCACTCCATGAATAAAGTGCAAAGTTTTTCCTTCATACATTTACCCAAACATCGGACTTCCACCAGATCCGCTGTGGTACGTCTCCGTGCTCTCTCGTCCGTCAACACCCACTGGTTGTGTTTTCAGAACGCAGCATGGAGCAGGACCTCCGGACAGCTGGAGTTACGTGACCGAGGTTTTCCTGCAGTAATCACTGAATCAAGGATTCTCCTCATCCATGTTGTCTTTCTGGTCCTCTGAAAACCTCTGACCTGTTGACTCCAGGCCTGGCTCCGCTCATCATGACGGTTTGTTGTTGTAGTTAAGTGAAATACGATCTGGTGATAACACAGAGTGCTTTATTCTGAAAATTAACCGGATGTTTTCATTTTGTTTTGGTGCCTGACTTCCTGTCCCGCTCCATCGGCTCTGTTGAGATTCGTGTGTCATGCTCTGACATCCGGCAATAATAGAAGTCTTGTGCATCTGATCCGGAGGACTCCGACCTGCCGGATCAGAGACACAGCCGGAACGCAACGGAGCGGATCCAGTGGAAGTTAACACATTGACTACAATAGAAACATATCAGATCCGGTGCTCTGACGGATCAGAGAGGGACTGGACACAGAGACTCCGTAATAGAAAAGCTGACATTCTCTTCTGTTTTGATGTGATATATTTACTTTGACTAAAGTATAGCTTTCAAGTACTTCATCCAGAGCTGCTTGGTTGGTTTTAAACCAACATCTAAAAAACACATTTTGTGGTTTTGCTTGAAAATGATAATATAACATATAATGATATTATTATAACGACATTATTTAGAAAAAGAACCAACCCAAATTGAGAGAAACCATCTGGCCACTCTTCATGTTTTTATTCCTTAAGGAGCAGGGGTCAAAGGTCAAGAGGTCATCATAGCTGTGGGCCGGGGACAATCAGGTCACCATTCCCTCCCTCCTGAGGCCCTTCAGCGAGCGCTTGACCGCTTGACCTCAAACTAATGAACACACGACTAATGAACTAACCTGGAAGGGTTTCTCCATCAAAGCGTCTCAAATCACTCCGGAAATCTAATGACCATTAAACCAGGAGGCCTAATTGTTTGGTCATACCTACTCATTTATTGAACAAACATGTCAGTCATTTGTCTTTATAGAGTTCAGGGCGGCTCAGACGTTTCTAATAACAGGTCGACTGTCTGGGTACAGAGTCCTGAGAGGGCTTCTTCTGTAATTTGGAGAGTAATTTAGGCTCATAAAGCTGAGCTTCCTCATTAAAATCAAGAGAAAATCACTGCATTATTCTGTGCTGAGTCATCACCGCTTCTTATCCAAATCATCTCATATCTGCTGAGATGAACGCTATCTTAACGAGACACGACAGCGAGCGCATCCAGTATGGATCAAACAAATACTGGAATATTCATCGTTGTCTCACTGATTAGTATTGAGAATATTAACCTCATTGAGTCGAACACAGTTTTCATCACAACAAGAGTTTGTTTCTGTAACCAGCAGGATATCAGTAGATTGAATTTCCCTTTGTTTTATTGCTTAAAAGCTTCTTTATGATCTTTTCTTTGTGGTTATTTTTTGTTATGAATCAGGCCAAACACAGCATCTCACTTAAAGCTTGCTGAAACGGTGGCTAGCAAAAATTAGCATAGTCACCATTATGCTAATCCAAGAGATTCCAGTTTTTGTCTTACTAATGAATAAAGGTCTAACGCTTCTTCTCACTTAGCTTTAGTTTGACTATTCACCTCTTACTAGAAATGATCCAGGTATTTAGCTGATTAATGCTCCCCTTTGGGAGAAAGCTAAAGGCTAACTGTAAACCTGCTGTGTTGTTGTTGTTGTTGGGCAGGAAGTCGAGCTTCTGATTCTGCTCATGGAAAATTGGAGAAAGGGTGAGTTAGAATGCTAAAATGTTCTCAACAAGTATGCCAACATGCTGATGGTGAGCAGACTACTAGCATGCTAATACTGGCTTGTTAGCAGTAATCATTTAGTCAGTGTTTCCAACTTAGCGACTTTGTCTCTATATTTAGCGAGTGTTCAGACCCCTCTAGTGACTCTTTTTCAAAAAAGCAACTAGCGAAAAATCTAGCAACTTTTTCTGGTGTTAGACTTTTGGAGACTGACGTGAAAGCATGTATCGTTCTTACTCTACTCAACGAGCAGTGGATGCTGCTGTGAGTCCCTCCTAGCTGCATTCAGAGCAGGAGGCGTTCACCCCTCAGCATCCAGACTGTTAATGTATCACGCATGTACAAAGACACCCCTGGCGGATCCCGCCTACCGTCTCTTTTTGGTCCATTTAGATAGTTAATGTAGATTATATACAATAAACATCTTGAAAATGTTCTGGTTGAAAAATGTAATGTGTTACTTTGATTTGTTGTAGGCTCCTAAGTGTAGTTATAAACATATTTAGGGTGTTTTTTAACCTCTTTTTGTCTCTCCCACATCGTTACACCCAGAGCTCTAAATTAACAGCCGCAAAATGCGAGTGAAAATTCATTTTGGCGGGTATTAAAAAAAACTCACTAGCCATCTTGGCTTGAGATAAATGAGGCACTTAACCATCTAGCGTGGTTTCTATGGGAACGCAATTATCAAGGCTTCAATATCACGAATCAATAAGTTTGTTTTTAATCAAAGGATTTATAAATCAATGTTTAAACTTCAGCTGGAGTTCAGATTTCAAACCCACGTTGTTGACTGCTGCAGTGATTTCATCCAGACGTGTTTTTCTGACGGGAAAATGAACCTGATTTAGATGTGGGCTCTGAGTCAGAGTCCAAAGACAGTTCAGAGAGCTCTGACAATGTTTAGCCTTTACATACTGTTCATATTCGAGCATTTCACAGTGTCCCCCTCATAATTAGTCTCTTTATAAAATATGTAATTTTTTGTATATTCAGGGTCACATTAAGATAAACTGTCCAATTTCTAGCTCAAAAGAAAAGTTTTAATGTTTCTTTTCTTTTTATGTTAAAAAAATGGGTCAAGTTAGACCCTGAATAGTGTGGAAGGGTTAATGAGTAATGAAATGTTAGGATCATTTTGTATGTACTGAGGTTTCAGACTTATTGTAATTATTTTAACTGGATATACATTCCCAACTTAAGTGTAAGATTCATGTGAAGCTTGAGTTACTAAAACTATCAAATTAATTTAGTGGCTCTGATAATCTGTCTTTTTTGCACAGAAAAAAATTGGCTAGTGAAATTCGGATTGGCTGGTATTTTCAGATCAAAAAAGTGAATTTAGAGCCCAGGTTGCACGTCTCTCCTACAGCGTCCATTCCAGTTCCAATCGTGCAAATTAAATAATGACGTCATTTTGTGACTTCTAACTACTTGTAGGACAGCCAATAGCTACTCTCCTCACTGAGGAGTTGGCAACACTGCATGTGGCCTAGCCTCCATGCTGGTAGCTTGGTGAAAGCAAATAGCTAGACAAATACATTTACCAAAATGACATGCACAGAAAATAACACAAGCCGACCTTTCTCTGGGTAAGAATCTTTTATATGTTATCATTTTAAATACATGGCTGTCTAAAATATCCAGATCTCTTCATTTTGGATAAATGTGTTTAGAACAGAAGACATCATTATTACAGTCGGTGGACTGGTGCTACAAGCAGGAAACAAAAACATGTCTTCTTTTGAGGTATGATGTTTACACCGAGCTGATATCTACTTGTATCTTAGTGATAAAACAACTGAAATACTTATCTCTAAAATGGATTGCTGCACTAGTAAGATAAGGGACCAGACTGACTCAGTTATGTCTGCTGTAGAGATATCTGTTTGCTAACTTTAGTCAAACTATGCTAATGGCCTTAGCAGTGAGCTTATTGGCTTAAGCAGCAAAAACTTTCAATGAAGTGGTTTGGGCATGGTGTCATTTTCAGTGTGACTTCAACATCTCATCAGTGTAACAATTAATGCATTACTTCCTGTTATAAGTTAGATGGTTGTGCTTTAAACTGAAAAAAAGAACCTCTTAAAAAATGATAAGGAGAGAAGGTTAAAGGATGCTCATTTGAAATCATAGTAAGAGGATCATCTTTATTTCAGCCTCCTTTTATATTGATCATTAGCCTCTTTTCTTCAGCGTTGTCTTTTCTACTTGATGTACTGACCATAAACTATATAAAGCATGGGGCATAGTCTAGGTAACGTCACAAGCAGTGTTCATTCCGTTAACGAGAATTATGACGATAAATGTTCGTCAACGACTCCTTTTTTCATGACGAAATCGAGACTATGAGGAGCTAAAGTGCATCACTGATACTACAAACTCTGATGAACGTATGTTTAGTTTTTGTTGAAGAGACGAAAACTTTATTGGCCAACCGCCGGACATTAAGAATCCATGTTTCCCCCGCTGTGCGTCTAATTTTTAAAGATAAAGTGATGACTTCCTGTGACAGGCTGAGTTATTATCTGAGGGGCTCAGTGTTAGCTTGGTCTCTACCTGCAGCAGGTGTGCTTTATGAACCAGCTCTCCTCACCTCCATGCATCTGTCTCATCTTCATTAATGATTTTTAGCCCCGGTGTGCGTTAGTGACAAAGACACAACCGGAGGACGTCTGTATAATATTTGATGTTTGACGTTTTTGCCGCTATTACCTTAAAAAGCTCCGCGTCTACAGCTTGATTTAATCCAGTTTCGTGATACAGTTACAGGGACAGAGTGAATTATTTAACTTGAGATATTACACAAGCAAAAGTTTTAAAAGTGTGAAATGTTGTCGATTTTAACACTCGGTGCAATCCTGACACCGACATCTGATCAACTACATGAATTATTTAAAGAGTGAAACATTTCTGGCAAAAATCAAAGACTAAAATGTGACTAAAACTAGACTAAAACCATAAAGGCATTTTCATCTAAAGACTAAGACTAAATCTAAAATAGCCGCCAAATTAACACTGGTCACAAGTTAGTTCCTGAAGAGGCTTACGAAGGTCAAAGATGGGGGTCACCATGTTGCAAATGCTGACTCAAACTAGCTTTTAGCTAATCTTGACACAGGCAATGAGGTGGAGTTGAGGACATAGCCTTGTAAAAAATGTGCTGCAACACTCCCACCTGTCAAGCCACACGGCAAAGTATGAGCAATTATGCTTAACTCTCAGCTTTAATAAGATCAAAACAGACGATCTGTAGAAATTACAGAAGACCTGAATGTTGTCACAAATGAGTCTAAATCCATTGTTTTGTACTTCATGGGCTCTGATGGGTCTTCCTGGGCTTTTCGAACCAGCATCTAAAGGACATTCAAGGATCAGCAGTTTTCTTGCACTCCTGCTTTAGCTTAATTCTTCATCCCCCATGGTTTCTGCTTGGGACCAACATTAGGAATTACTTACAGTTAAAGATCTGAGGAATGCAGCATCACAGCTCCCTCCTGTTATCTCCTAAAATGTGACGGCAGCTCATGCATGCATTACGTATGACTGTGTGTGCATGAGCTGTAACAACATCCTCCAGTGTGTGAGAACAGCTCCCCTGGCCAGAGTGTGTTCCTGTTAGAACCGATCAGCGAATTCACGAGTTATTCACTGTGATTGGAGAGCAGACCTGCTGCTACCCCCCCCACCTCTCTCTCTCTCTTTTTCTCCGTCACTCTTTTAAAATATTCCAGGCATCTTTGTCCTGCAAAGCAATTCACTTCAATCTGTTAAGCTTTCATTAGCGCTAATGTTGCATGAACAGTGTTGATATTAGTAAGTGACTGATACGGTTGTTTGAAGGTCAGAATGAACCGAAGTGCGTTAGGAGGTGAGCGTTGTCTGTATCCTTAATGTTGTGTTTTCCATTTTTGTGAGAGGGAGTGGGAGTTTGAGCAGATTAAATCGGGGAGAGTGCGGAGTGAAAGGTAGGACAAACATTTTAAAGAATTAACAAGGCAGCAAGGTGGATTACAGAAGACAGCCATGTTGATTTATTCAGAAAAAGAATGTACAAATAAGGGATTAGAGGTAATGAAACCATAGACTATAAATAATGGACTTCAGTGACGTCACCCATCTGTTTCTGAAGCGCTGTTTTGAAGCCAATCCTCAGTGGCGTCAGCCATATTGGAAATTTTGAACTCAACATAACTGCTGTTGAGCGAGTGTGACGTAAAGAGGCAGGCTTTGAGCCTCCTAGCCAACAGCTACAGTGTTCCCGCCTGTTAATCAAGACAGCTGTTCCTCTCATAATGGAAGACTCATAATCTTAATAGCTTGGAAATTGCCGCGTTGTGAAAAAAATCCCCGCCCCCCCCCGTACAGTGTGTGCCGATCAAGAAATGATCTCTTCAGACAACACTCTTTTTTTGTACCAGGCAGTAAACATGTTTATTTCTGCTGTAAACATCGGCTTTTTGAATTAGTGTGTTTGTGGTTTCTGGTACTTCCAGAGCCAACCTCAAGCAGATCCTCGATGAACTGCAGTTTTTAACACTTCCGTATTGGACTCGTATTTTTAGACCAGAGGTTGCCGCTTGGTCGTAACAGGTGACAAGGCGCTGGTCCTGGGAATGTAATGGAAAAAAGACATGACTGGTCACGTTGCAGCCGTAAACGCTGCACGGAAGAGGAAGCCTTGGCTTGAGGTTGTCTGATGTTAATATTGCATAGTGTGGTCAGACGATGATTGCAGATGGGTTCCAAAATTGGGACTTAATGTACACTGAAACCGCAGCCAAGGGGAATAGGTTTTACTTTGTGACCCTGAATAACAGCAGAGTACTTCACCCAGTCTATGCTTTATTAGACTGATTAATTCTGTGGGCCCAGACCTTCACCAACAGGACTTTATAAATCCGATCTGACTGCAGGGTGAGATTAATCTGCTGAACAGACGTTGTTTTCTTTCATTTGAAGAAGGACATTTCTACATTTGTTCCACTAAGTCATCCTTCAAAGACAGTCATGTTGTATCTAAAAAGCTGACCCACTCATGTACAGCTTCACTAAACTCATCTTGTCACCAAATTAATTGATAAGAGCACAAACTTCACTTCAAACTAAATACTTTGTCTCCTCTTGAGATTTCTTCAAACAAAATCCAGTTGAGTTTCACAAACACAGTTCAACTGTTTAATTATCGTCAATCATCAGTTCAAAGAAGACAAATAGAGTAAATATCTGATGAAGCACAGCAGACGTCCTGTTCTGACTGAGGTGATTCAAGGCCACGCTGCTTAATTTATGACAAATGATGCACTTGTTTACTTCCATCATCAAATTTACCCAATTCTGTTTAGTGTGCTTCATTTCTCTCTGTGGAAATGCAAAGTGACGCATAAAAAATTCAACAGAAGCTCAAAGAAGCTCAAATTTGAGCAGAGCTCTCTGAGTGATTAACACAAAGTAACTGGCATGACTTCCTGTCCCAGTTTGGAGCGAATCCATCCCAACATCCTCACATCCCAAAATAGATTTCTAATTGAGTAAGAAGGTGACGAGGCAGCTTCACAGCACTGATGGCTTCAAAATGTTCAGTCATCTGCTCTGAAAGGAAGACATTACTAATCAAACCCGATCTGTTTTCATTGTTGCGTCCTCTTCGCTGTCCAGATCGGCCTGCTGACACACTTCAGCTGTTCGTCTACGAGCAAACATGCAGAGTCATAACATGACTTCTATAAAAGGGAAGTGTTAATAATATGATCTGAATATCTGCTGACAAATTCAATTCTGTGTCTGCCTGACACGACTAAAAAACATCACAGCGTTAAAGTCTTTGTGTATTCAGTAACACCTGCAGGTTTGTGTCAGTCCACAAACTGTCTGATAAAACTCTACTGTATTAAAATAACACACTAAGCACATGAGGAAATCTTCTGGTAGAGTTTGAGAAACAAAGCATATTTGAGATCATTTATATATCTAACTAAAGGACCAGTATTTACTTGCACACTACAAATACCAACAAATACCAGTTCAGTCACACACCTCACACACTGATGCAGCAGAACATTGTTTGTGTTTGGCCTCCAGGCTCTGACGCAGCTTTATGTTCTACATGCAGATATCGGAGTGATGAAGTAACTCCTTAAAGCTCCCCGTCAGAGCCTGCAGGTGGATGCTGGGAAGTAGGTGGAGCTGGAGGTATCGGTGCAGGACTGCTGCAGGGCAGTGGTGACACTGACAGGGTGGAGGCAGAGACTGAAAATCTCACAGCTTAAATAATCTACCAGATTGGGAGTGTTTGTCAGGTGATTGTGAATGACCCCTGACGAGTGAAATTAATGCAGCTCAAGTTGTATGCCCTGGATGCTGGGTCGATTCTGACCCGACTTATGAGTATAACTTAGGATGTCACGATTAATTTCAGCTCCAACATGCATCTTTTGCCAATTATTCAAAGGCTGTCAAGAGGATCGATCACACCCTGCTCTCGACCAGTCTGATGAATTCAAGGCTGAATTTTTAGTTGGTCAACAGTCCATGTGAAAAGCAGAGCTGCAAGCCAATTCTTCAACCTTAGGGCTCTGATTGAGCAAAAAGGCAGCATATGAACTAGGGGTGACCCCAAATAGTCAAATATTCGACTATTCGTTCTAACAAGTCTTAGTCGACTGCCAATCTCATAGTCGAACATTTGCATATGAAATGTGGATCATTCCATTCAAACCATGGGGGTGCTCAATGTCTAATTTTACATTATTTTCCTGTTTCCCGTAAAAATAGTGTTTCATATATCCTATTTTTATATAAATATAGACTTATTTAATGTAATTCTGAGAACAGCTCTTGAAGTGTTAAATCTCCTTAAAGTGGTAATTAAATCTCCCCTGGTAATTAAAGGTGGAGTATTTAGCGGGACCTGTGGAGCAGACGTACCTCAGCTGGCCTTCAAATCTTTCTACGTTCATGGTAGCTCAAAAGGATTTACAGTTTATTAAAGCAAGGAGCGCACTTCTGCCCGTACACACGATGGTTTTCCTCACGTACAATTTGAAAAGACTCAAGCAGACAAAGACGTGATGAAAGACTGTTTTAAAAGGTTCTGTTAAGAGATTTAAAAACCCTTTAGCTGGTTCAGATTTGATTTTGAACATTATACAGATGTTTAGTCTTAAGTTGGACAAACTACCCTCTGCAGTGCTGCTCTCCGCTGTGTGAACACTGTTTAAATATCTCCTGATTCCTTACTCTATAGTGGAGCGTTGTTCCATGTTTAACGGATGGTGGCCTTATTTGAGTTTTCTCTCCTTCATCACCTCGTTGTTTTTGCAATATAGATTTAAAAAATCTAAGTTTTATACTTATAATATTCTGTTGTCCCTTTTACTTTAAGCTACGAGTCTCTTAATTGTAAATGGTGATGCGTAATATTGTCATGCGGTCACCATCATGCAGACTTTGGGTCAATACGGAAAAACAACAAACATTCGACTATTCGTCGACTATGGGCAAAATCTGATGAATCAGATTCGACTAATCAAATCCTTAGTCGGGCTCACCCCTAATATGAACACAATGATCAGCTGGAACATTATGACCACCTGATGTTCAGCTATTCTAGTACAGGCCCTTACAGCTAAATTCCTCCAGATCTGTGTCCGGTCACAGCTCCGGATCTGATAGGTTTCTATTCTAGTCAATGTGTGTTAACTTCCACTGGATCCGCTGCGTTGCGTTCCAGCTGCGTCTCTGATCCGGCAGGTCGGAGTCCTCCAGATCAGATACACAAGACTTCTATTTGTGCTGGATGCCGGAGCACGATGCATCAATCTCAACAGAGCGGGACAGGAAGTCAGGTTTCACCAAAACAAAATGAAAACATCCGGTTAATTTTCAGAATAAAACACTCTGTGTTATCACCAGATCGTATTTCACTGAACTACAACAACAAACCGTCATGATGAGCGGAGCCAGGCCCGGAGTCAACAGGTCAGAGGTTTTCAGAGGACCATGAAGACAACATGGATGAGGAGAGAAGGAGGAGAATCCTTGATTCAGTGATTACTGCAGGAAAACCTCGGTCACATGACTCCAGCTGTCCGGCGGTCCTGCTCCTTGCTGTGCTCTGAAAACGCAACCAGTGGGTGTTGACGGACGAGAGAGCACAGAGAGTCCGCACCGCAGCGGATCGGAGACGGACCAGACACGGATCTGGTAGGAGTCCGGGGTTACGGCTCACCCTGACAAATAATGAATAAGAGTAAGTCCGTTCAGTCTTATGTACCATACTTAGAAGTTCTGCTAGGTTTGTTATCTCTCCTGAGGTTCTGGTTTCTCACTCTATCCGTTTCTTCTTCGGGTGTTTGGCTCCGTGTAAAAACGTATTTTTCTCTGAGGAAGCAGCAGAGATACAACTCTGATTCTCTACAGTTGTCTGAACAATTTGATCTCTTTTTCCTCAACTGTACTTCTCTTTTTAAAACTTGGCAACAGAAGCCACAGCCCTTTGAATGGACTATTGATTTCATGAGAGAGAGAGAACAAGAGAGAGAGAGAGAAAACGAGAGAGAGAGGGAAAGAGCATCTGTTGGATCAAATTAACAGTTAACTGTTTTTCACTGCATGTTGTTTCCACTGAGTTTTTCCTCAACTATCCTCTGCAAGCAGTAACAAATATAAATACACACACACACACACTCCCACCAAATACACAAACACACCCACCTCAGAGGGGCGCTTACATAACCAGAGCTCGGATCGGGAGGGGGAGGTGCAGGGAGGTGCAGTAGATGAGAAGGGGAGGAGACTGAGTTAAATGAAAAAAGGAAATCAAAAATGTTTTCTACCAAAGTCCATAGATCTGATTTATGCTGAAGAACACTGAAACTATAAAATATAATAAGCTTAGGTTGTGGTTTTCCTTCTGGTGGAGCAGAGCTTCTAGAGATCTCCTTGTGAACAGAATGAATGCATGCATGACTTTCTGTTTTTCCTTTCATGGACATATTAAACATAAAGTCTTTCATCTTTGTGTCAACATTTGGAGTTTATAAGAGTCTTAATATATTTAACTAGTGATCAAAATGATCTCTCTCTCTCTCTCCTCTCTCTCTCTCTCTCTCTCTCTCTCTCTCCTCTCTCTCTCTCTCTCTATCTCTCTCTCTCATTTGTTGTTCATCAACTAAACCTTGAGTATTTTTCTACATAAAGGAAAAAAAGAGGAATCTCCAAATGTATACAAGTGGTTAGGAACAGCAGTGAACTTTTACTCGATGGAATAAGTAACTTATAGAATAAATAATAATTAAAAGATGTTTGAAAAAAGATGGGTGTCTTTCAAAGCAAGGACAGGATATGAATAAATGTAATGTTATTTGCTTGTATAAGTATATGGAAATATAGAAGCCTATGCCCCCCCTTTGTTTTTTGGGTTATTTATTCATTTATTTAGGATTTTTTAAATCTCAATTTTGATTATTTTTATATACCCTTCTTTTATTTATTTATCTTTGCTCGGCAAGTTGGCCTTCTGGACTACATATATCGATCTAACATCTGTTTAAAAGGTAATACATCGATCGTATCCATACTAGGAAATAACACATTGGATTTAAGCACGGCAGACTTTATATGGATGTGTTTTTTTTACACTTTTAATGATAAAGACGTTAAACGTTACTCAATTCAGGCTGCCTGTCTGTGACGTCATCACCACGCGCCAGCAGACAACAAAACATATCATGGCGGATGGCAGAGGAGAAGCCGGCGAGAAATTATCAAGCAACCATTGTGGTCCAGTGTGTGGAAACACTTTGGCTTTTGCAGAGACGGAGATGTTCTAAATAAGTCGCTCTCTGTTTGTAGGATATGTAAAGGTCAAGTCAAGAACCACAGCAACACGACAAATCTATCCAACCACCTACTAAGGCGCCATGGGATTTCACACAACGCTGGCCGTCCAGGAGCCTCTTGCAGCGTTCCCGCTGCAGCAGCAGTGCAAGGTAACATCAGCTCTGCAGAAGCCTCAGGCCTCGCCAGCACGTTTATTCAGAGACGAGGACAAAACTCGGCTCGGGTGAAGAACATCACGGCAACAACAGGAATCTAGGACTGTCCAGTATCAAGGTGTTTATTTCACAGTCACACTGGTTGAATTTTTGGCTGAAAAGTTACTGAATCGATTTCAAGTTACTGAATCATTTCGGATCGTATCGTTCTAAATGAATCAACATCGTCCTTTAATCGTATCGACAACCACGATCATGATACGAATCAAATCGTTGTTAAAAAGAATCGTTACACCCCTAATGTATAATATTGACACAATAATGTATGAACAAAAATAATAATATGTATAACTATCATCAGTTAAAGCTTCAGTATTTTGCTCCATAAAGAAACTCAATGTGTGCATTGTGCAGGCTTGCAGGGTCACAGACTGTTATGCAAAGATGCATGACTTTGTGCTGTTTCTCTGGCTGCAAAGTCAACGCTTTTCCTCGATGCCCTTGCATTCTGCCCGCCACACAAACAATTATGCAGGAGGACACTTTTCATCCAAATGTGCAAGCTCATGTTTAGCAAAATATAACTAATGTTGCAGCTTCACACATTACAGAGACAGGTGTGAATGATAATAGAGCCAGATGTTGAAAAGTCATCAGGCTGGGATCTACTGGAGCAGACTTATTTACTGATTTTGAGGCTGACATGTTACCTTTCAGCGGGCTAATGAATCCTTCTTGTAAAAATCCTCCTTCCCCTCCACATCCTCCATCTTCCTCCCTGCTCCGCCACATTAATCTCTCATTAGCAGCCCCCTCCCCCTCTACTACATCCTTTTCTTTCTTCATACACCAGCCCTTACACACACACACAAATGCACACACACACACACACCGACACACACAGTGCCACATCCATTGCCTGAAGGCCTGTATATTTTCACCCACGTATCAGAAGAATCCTCTGACAAATGTGAGGCCAAAGCCGGCTGAATGAAGGGCAGCACTTCTGAGCAGAGGAGCCCTCCTGCATGGAGCCCACAGAGGGGGAGATAATGGAGTCAAACAGAGCTGCGTACACACAGAGTTAGTGTTTAGGTGCAGATACATATACAGGCATGTATAAAACACCAATGTGAGTGCTGCCCCCTTCCTCAAGGACCTACAGGAGAGGCGTGAGCTAAGCAGCAGAGGAAATGTAAGTGAGGTCTCCTCTGCTGCATGAGTGCATACAGGAGTGCAGTCTGCTCCCTATCTGGCTCTGGAGTGAGTCAGAGCGCCGGGCTGAATATAAATGACTCAATGCAGATTAAGATGTCACTGTTTCAATGAAGGCGAAGGCAGGGGCAGCATGTAGGAGGTCAAATTAACCCCTTCCACCCCCACACTGCTCTCGTCTGGCTGCGTGGTGAAGAGGTTACCATTGAACACACAACAAGGATCAGCCGGGTGAGAGAGCTGCAGAGGAGAAGGTAACAGACGCCTCAAAGGAATACTGATCAGGTCTGATTCTCCACATGATGATGCTTACACTCAATCTACATTTCCATTTAAATAAGAGTTACAGTTATTGCGTTAGCAGGCACGAAACACTCCCGTTGAATCACACTGTGTGCCTTTAAAACACACAGCTCTATAAAATCTACATTTTTATTAAATATCCTGTTTCTGATTTAGAAAAAATAATATTATTTGCTTCATAAGGACGTATTTCACACATTACTCCAATTTTCAATGAAATCCTCCTTTAAAATAATCCTGAAATAAACCATTAAGTCTAATCTCATGATCAATTTAAATGAAGTTAGTATAACGCAAGTTCAGGAACAGGACCACGCCTCCAAAATTCAATCCAATCACCTGCAGCTCATGATCTCTTTCATCTGAGCAATTATCCACAAATGTGCATATAAGTCTGCCTCCTGTTCGTCTCAGTTCTTGCTATCCTCCCCCCCCCGGACCAGGTTTGCTTCTCTCTCCTTCCCCTATCCTCTTTATACAGGGACGGGGGTTGCTGAACCAGAGGCGCATTGAGATGTGTCTCCATCCTGACAAGGGACTTCCACCGGATCCATCTCCGATTCACTACGGTCCTGCTTCGTGTTCTCTCATCAACACCCACAGGTTGGGTTTTCAGAACACAGCAAGGAGCAGGACCTCCGGACAGCTGGAGTCATGTGACCGAGGTTTTCCCGCAGTAATCACTGAATCAAGGATTCTCCTCCTCCTCTCCTCATCCATGTTGTCTTTCTGGTCCTCTGAAAACCTCTGACCTGTTGACTCCAGGCCTGGCTCCGCTCATCATGACGGTTTTCTTGTTGTAGTTAAGTGAAATACGATCTGGTGATAACACAGAGTGTTTTATTCTGAAAATTAACCGGATGTTTTCATTTTGTTTTGGTGCCTGACTTCCTGTCCCGCTCCATCTGCTCTGTTGAGATTGATGCGTCATGCTCCAGCATCCAGCGAAAATAGAAGTCTTGTGTATCTGATCCGGAGGGCTCCGACCTGCCGGATCAGAGACGCAGCCGGAACACAACGGAGCGGATCCAGTTGATGTTAACACAATGACTAGAATAGAAACCTATCAGATCCGGTGCTGTGACGGATCAGAGACGGACCGGAAACAGATCCGGTGGAATTTGCGTCTTGACACCTCAATCCTGACTATCCAGATACCTCAACCCTTACTCATCCCTCCTTTCCTTGACCCTTTAACTTATTTAAATTAAATTCTTAAAACTGAACCATCGTGTGGTTCCTTTGTGGATGTTCAATGATGTGTTTATGTTTCAGTGGGTCCTGTTACAAACATAATTATACTGAACAAGAGTGTGGTCTTGTTAGTGAAATGAAAACCAGGATCATTCAGGGTCACGTTTTGGACCTGCTGTCATTTCCTTCATCATGTGTCATCAATGTCTGAAACATTTGACAGCTGCAGCATTGCTAACAACATATCCAGTGAGTACCTAAATACAAGGCGATTCTCTCAATGGTCCAGCGGGACAATCTGCAATATCACAAGTAACCCCTTAGAAGCTCAGATACAAGTCCCCTTATCAGAAAGAACCATTTTAAAACGTAATCTCAATCACAAACATTTAGACCTGGTGGGGTTTGTGCATCAGCTGCATGCGTTCATATCTTTATCACTTTTTGTGTCATGTTTTATGTGGAACATGTGCAATATGGGTAACGTGAAATGTATGTTGTTTTTGTTGGTGCATATGCGCTTCTGTTTACGTGATTTTATTCATGAACACTCCTGTGGAGGCAGCTACATGTGTACAAGTATATTGTATCATATTGCATCATATTAAATCCAATCATATCCAGGCATGCTGCATCACATTGAATCAGTTTGTATATATTGTATCACATCATAAGATCTCATATTCAATCGTACCACATGGTATTACTTTATCACTGTATCTCTTACATTAACTCTCCCTGTCCCATTAAAGTTATTAACCATAGACCTTTCTGTAGTCCCTGAGCTCCCTTGTCTCGTAGGTTCCTCTGAGCTGCTGTAGATGTCCTCCTGCTGTGGACGTTCCAGACTCTAGCTGATACGGACGTGCTGGACTCCAGCGGCAACAGCTACTACTACTCGTCTCATCACTATCACCGCTCCCCCTCTGTCTTATTCTCCTCTATCCCTCTTTCCAGACCCAACTCGGTTGAGGCAGATGGCTGTCTAACATGAGTCTGGTTCTGCTCGAGGTTTCTGCCTGTTAAAGGAAGTTTGTCCTCGCAGCTGTAACTAGCTAAATACTGAGAGGTGCAATGCTCATGGTGGATTAAGGTGGGGTCAGTCTGAGTCTTATCCTGTCTTGGTGTTGGGTCTCTGTTCATAATTTGACATAGAGTGGTCTAGACCTGTTCTGTTTGTAAAAGAGTCTTGAGATAACGTTTGTTCTGATTTGGTGCTATACAAATTAAGATTAATAGATTGATTTATGGTATGGTACCATTAGCATCGTGTCAGATCTAGCATATCCCATCCTATTTTACCACAGCGTATCATACTGTATGGTATCTTGTTGTTTCATATTGAATTGTATTATATCATATTGTGTTGTGATGGGGAAAAACGCATTTGGCTTTGGTTTTGACATGGAAAAAGTTTTTTTAACGATTTACCGATAATTGATAGTTAACATTTCCAAAGATCGTTCACAGAAAGTACTTGAAATTTACATCCCTAATTGTATCATATTATTAAAGAAACACCAGTGTTATTTTTCTAGCTTTCAGAGTTTTAGAGTTAATTTACATTCTGTCTTAACAATCATTATACTGCTAATGTTTGTCTTATAGTAAGAACTCCAACACAAGATCGGATCTTAGTGGTTCATTTGTCGAGGGGATTGGCTTTTGATCATTCAAACAGATTAAACGGATGGTCAGAACAACAGAAAGATAACTGGAAATAAACTTGTATCGTTGACTTTAAAATTAAATTTGTTCCACTGTCAGCAAACGAAAAGACGAATGACCATTTATATTTGATGCCAGAGACAATCCATAATCAGAGAATCAGATAATCAGTCATTAGAAACGAGCAGTACTTAAATAAATCTACGTCACAGCAGCTTAGATGCGTCGCCTTCCTTTAGAGTCGAACATCAAGTCGAGCTGCAGGGTAAATATTTGATCTTCTAAATGTGCTGGACAGTGATGTTGGCTCTTAGCTCGGTTCAGTTGTTGTACATCAGTCAGGTTATGTTGCAGCTCACCTCAGTGATCTATACTGGATGTAAAAATGGAGGAAAATCATGCGGGTGGAGTTTGACTGCAGACTGAACCCCTCACTGACACAGAAGACTTCTCCTTTCAATTATTCGCTTCACGTCTTCTCCTCATTTTCATTCCACTTCAATGTGGAGAATCTGAGCTTAAAGAATTATCCTGCAGAGTATTGTTGAGGTGAAATCTCCTCACTGAGGTATTTTTCTCAAGTGTATCAGCACCATTGTGCTGGAAATAGACAGGATATCCCCAGTTCTTAAGCATTAATCCACTACCATGGTCACAGTGCCAAGATTTCCACTCTTTTCTTTTTTCTGTTTCTTTTTTTCAGAGTAGTTTCACTTGTGATTTTGATAACAGGCCTCTCCGACACAGGCTCTTGTCAGGAACACCTGGATGTTCTCATTGACTTTCAGCCTGTATTCCCGGAGGAGACGTGCTCACATCTGAAGCACAAACTGTCAAGAAGCCATTCAAGTTCAAGGACTCACTAACAATCACTCTGACTGTCCTGAACTTCAACACATTAGCAGCAATGGCACCTTGACAGAGAGGCAGGAATCCATGTAATGATTGCAATGCTGGCTCAGGGTGTCGTAATAAACAGCCAGGCTGTTGTTGTGTTGATTCCACACATGTAAGAGGAAGGGATCATCGTCTTCTTCAGGCCAAAAAAAGCAACAACAGGCTGAATCTGCAGCCAGCGTGCATGCACGGCATATCTTAGTGCTCAGTAATAAAGCTAATAATTCAGGTTTCAGTCTCGGAGAAACGTAATGTGAGCGATGCATCATGCAGAGTTTGTAGGTGACATCAGGCACCATTAAACATTTCACTCCCCACTTGATGTTCCTCCAGGCTGGTCAGTAAAATCTGTGTCACTGTTATGACCTCATATTCTCTTTTAAAGTATTCAGACGCAGCGAGTCTGAACAGCCTGCTGCTCACACACACTTTTACAATCAGTGCTGTTACATGTTTTTACAACGCTGTCTGGGTTTTTATGCTGTTACCTTGGATGTGCAGTTGAGTCCACTTGGCCTTCACTCATATTCTTACTCATATTCATATATCACTTTTTTTTTTACACTGTTATGCACAGTTGTTTTTTATGCATGGAGTTTACAGTCTTACTCAGGCTGTATCTCTGTTCCTGCTCACTGACCTCAGCACATCACTTTGCTCTCTTCTATACTGACATGTTCCAGAAATCACCTTGTTCAAACCCTTGTATCTCTGAGTTAGCTTCAGCTTCACACTAGTGCTGGCCCATATTGAAAATGATTTTATCACAATAAAATATTTCATATCCGTCGATGTATCGATAATTATCACGATAAATATCAAATCATTATTTCATTTAAATGGAAAGTTAGATTTTTGAAGAAACCAGACAGTCTGTAGTTTTCTGATGAACTTCTTGAATCCATCATTTCTGACGGTGCTAACAGGAAGCAGGTCTTTAATGTAGGATGATTTTTTTGTGAAGTTTTAGTTTGTAGATTCTTATTTTACTCAAGTTGAGGTTATTTGAATAATTTGATTTAAAATGACAACAAAGATATATCTTACTGTATTCTGTGCATCAGTTTAGGATTGTTTTCAGTTGTGCTCTCCCTTTAAGATTACTAAGGGTTACGGGCAGTGTGATGTTGTTTGCCACAGTGCAGTGAATGCATCACATTTATTCAGCGTCCTTTGGTCAAGGTGGACATTAAACATGTTCACAGCAGAAGTAGTCTCTGTGCTCTTCCTTTACCCACATCCTGAAAGTATATTTAATGAAGTGTATGAAGTTAATAGTTAACTCAGAGTCGACTCAGTGTCAGACTAACGACTCTGCTTTGAGCTGCTAGGTTTTCAGTTTTCTTCCGTGTCACTGTCGCTCATTTCATCCGAGTTTAAATTCTGCTCCAAACGTCCTTAAGCCCCGCCTACCTCTCACCCTGCGAAATGATTGGCTGTTCAATGCTGTCTTCTTTTTCTGTCTAATGTTGCCCACTGGCGTTTATAACTCATTAGCGCCCCCCTTTCCAGTGGTTGAGTGTGTAATTACAGTTTTATTTATATCAAATTCATATTGAACATTTGTCATATTTATATTGAGAAAAAATGTATCCCGATAATTATATTCATCGAATTATCTCCCAGCCCTACTTCACACACCATCATTATGCAAAAATGAAACATACACAAGTATTACATTAATGGATTCATCCATTGTGATCTCAGAGGAAGTTGAGCCCGACCCCTTTAAAACGTTCCCTGTCTCTTTCTGAGGTCGATTAAATTACTTTTTTTTTTTTAGAAAAGTCACAATTGAATAAAAGTGAAGTTTGAGGAGCAAAAAGACCTGAAGAGTTTAAATGTTTAAAAAATGCAGCTTGTTAATCCGAACAGAAGGTTGTTTTCAATAACTCAATGTTGCACTGAACGTTTTTTACTCTCACTGTACTCAAAGGGACAGTTTGGTGTTTTTGAAGTGTGGTTTTATGAGTTATACGCAAGCGGCAACCTCGGGTTTCAAAATATGAAGTCCATCCGGAAGTGTAATAAACTGCAGTTCATTGAGCGTTCGCTTGAGGCTGGCTGAAGAAACACCAGAAACCACATACACACCAATTCAAAGAAGACGGTCTTTACAGCAGAAATAAACATGTTTACAGCCTGGTTAAAAAAACTGGTGATTTTCTTTGTAACGCAACGGTTCAGAAGATATTAAGATTATGAGTTTTACCCAAATAAGGACATGACTGACTGGATTGACAGGCAGGAACACATAGCTGTTGGTTAGGAGGCTAAAGGTCCTCTTTACCTCACACTAGCTCGCCAGAAATTAGGTTGAGTTCAACATTTCCAATATGGCGGACGTAACACAGGCGTGCTCTTCTGCCTGCAGCACACTGATCTGATGCGGACCCTTTCTGAACCGGAGTTTACAGAGGAAGAACGAGACTCAATGTACCAAAGGAAGAACGGGAGAATGCCAACTGGAGAGCAGGAGAGAATCCAAGTGACCTAGTGGTGCAGGAACTGCGAGCTCATATCTGCAAACCGAGAAAACTACTTGCTGTCACAAACAGGACCTGCATCTTGCACTAGTTGGGGATTCACTTGGACTCATTATGTGCCCAAGTATGACATGAGTGCAATAGGAAAGGGAATCACTCAGAAAAACTACAACATCTGCCCGCATAGAAACTCTGCGACAATGCTGTAACAAAGTTCGGCCATCATCAGGCCTCTGTACTCGCACATTGAACCACACAACACTGTAGGTGTCCCTGTTTGTCATTCTACACTGCTTACAAATTGCAGTGCAAGTTGCAGAATGTGAGATGAGCAGCACATAACCACAGCAGGAACTCCACATACATACAAACTCAGACATCCCCACCTACCCCTCTGTTTCTACCTCTGATGGAGGATCAGAGGGGGATCAACCTCACCGCACCATTACATCTTTGTGCGTGCATTTTTTAGACAGGGCGTAACATCTTACCTATCTTACCTTGAAGTGGTAGTACGTAAGAGGCTGGTGTGTTCAGTGTCATAAAGGAACCTTTGTGCAGAGGTCTGCCTCATGTGTTTGACGGCAGAAGAGCTCAAGGCAAAGTGAGATCAAGTGTAAGTGAGATACGTTGAGTGCTGTTTTTTTTACATTGTAATGTACTTTTCAACAAAGAAAAACATCTTTAACTTTCCTGTTTCTAGACTTAAGAAACACCGCACATCAATGCAGTGCTCTCAAACAGGGATCGTTTTCAGAATAAGAAGAGGAGAATTCAAAAAACAAGCAGAGATTCAGCACAAAAATGGCTGAGGTGGGGAAGTTTGTGTATTTATAAAAACAAAATGCAACAAAGTGCAATGAAAACAGACGTTATGAATAAATCATGACGAGCATGAAGCGCATTTTTCACTCAGGCTCCAGTGGAGAGACCAAATCACCAGAACTGTGTGGATCCACAGAGGAGGCTGCAACTTTACTCAGATTTACTGATGGAACGAACAGGAACAAACATTAACATCATCTTTCTCAAAGGCCAAGAGGACGGTGGAAGATGATTCTCAGATTTTCACTTCCACAAATGAGGAAAATCGAATGTGTCCCAACATTTTAATACTTGGGTTTTCTCTTAGATGGAATTTTTTCTTTTAATCACCATATTGAGAGTTTAACCAAAAAACTGAGGATGAAGTTGTCTTTCTTTTACAGAAACAGACGCTGTTTTTATTTTGCTGCTTGTGAAAAGCTCATTCAATCAACCTTTGTCTCTGTAATTGACTATGGTGATGTTGTTTATATGCATGCTTCCTCAACCTCTCTGAAAATGTTGGACTCAGTGTATCATGCTGCATGGCGGTTTGTTTCTGGTTTAGGATTCTGCACACATCACTGTATCATGTATGAAAAGGCTTGTCTTCCTTATACAACAGAAGAACTGAGCATTGGTATGTCTTTCTCTATAAGGCCGTACTCCATGATCTTATTTATGCTCCTTATTGACTCCTAAAGTCGTCAGTGGCTGTAATCTTCAGTCCCATGGACAAATTATTCTTCTTGTCATTCCTCTGACTCGCTCTGTCTTTAGTAAAAGTGCTTTTAATGTTTTTGCTCCCTCATCTTGGTTTGAGCTTCAAGGTCACCTAAAACTGGATCCTTTAATTCGATTGGAGGATTTTAAAACTAGGATAAAGGTATCATCTGATCAGCTTGTGCTCATGTTTTAGAGCTTAACACTGCTGATTTATAAATTGATGTAATAGTTACTTGTTAATATATGTTTTGTCTTGTTCTCAATATGAAACGTGTTATGCTGCTGTCTTGGCCAGGACTCCCTTGTAAAAGAGATTTTGTATCTCAATGGGACTGTTCCTGGTAAAATAAAGGTAAAATCAAAAAATAATAATAGTCTTTAGGGCATGGATTTCCATTGGGTTGGGTGGAAATTTCCATGGGAAGATAAGCTGGGGGATTTTGGAAATATTCCAAATTGGAAACTGAACATGGGTAATTATGGAAATGTATGTGAATTGACTGGGAGGTGAGGGTAATTTAATGAAAAGGTATCATATCCCAACATAAACATTTGTTTTGTTATAAGCAGACATCCATCCAAAATAATACAATTAAAACAGATTTATTTATGAGTAGAATTTTATCAAGTACTCAATATTCAATTGAACAATCAATTATTTCATTTAAGAACAAAAACATGAATGTTGAGTTAAATATTACTCATCCCCCCGACCTAACCCATTCAATAATTAACAAAAATGCAATCCCAACAAAATCCCATTCAACATGCAAATAAAAAAGCACCTTCCCTCAAGCTTCTCAAGCCGAGCCTCTGCAGGGTTCTAGAAATCATCTGTGCTTCATGTGATGGAGGAATGCACAGTGCATGTAGGGGGCGTGGTCTCAATAGCCCTGCAGTAAGCAGTGTGCTATGTGCATGTGATTGAGGCATAGCATAGATATTCAACTGTACTTGCCTGAAATCTGGTTGTTTTAGTCAGGATAATGCTAAAATATATTTTCCCCAACTATATTTAAGTTCTCTATTTACAGCCAACCTTCAATTTAGTAAATCCCTGATTTATTCACGTTTATTCCCATTAATTCACATGGAAAGTTTCCAACTTTGAAAATTCCCGAAATTTTGCAACCCTAGGTTGGATCACTTAGTTTTAATGTCTCTCCTCCAACATGTTTTTTATCAGTGAACCGTAAAAAGAAGCTCCATCATTGCTCAGCTCCAGCGGTGGATTCAAATGAACTCACATTACCTTTTGAAAAATCACAACAAAAGCCAGTCTGTTTGTGCATTTGAGAGAAGCTAAAACCCGATGACATTTCATCATGTTTTCTCCTGGGTCAGTCAGATAAACAAGACTGAACCAGAAAAACTGAAATGATCACTTCATTGTTTATTCCCTGCAAACGTCCTATAATGAAGTCAATTAATGCGCTAACGTTCCTCTGAATATTTTCTTTGTGGAAGACAAACTATTCTCATTCATCTGATTTTTAGCAAAATCTCATTCGGCTCACAGAGTTAATCACCAGGAATAAATCTCAGCCTGAACAGAGAGTAACTCTAGTCTTGACCACTGTCTTGTGTGTTAATGATATGTAGGCCAAGGTGTCACAATTAACTTGATTCTGACATATTATGTTGCGCTGTGTTATACAAAAAGAGGGACCTTTCAAAGTTGAGACATAACCAACAAAATGAAGGGCTTTATGGCTGCTGCAACACTATGGCCTTACTGTGAATAATATGAAGGCTTTACTCTTAATCAAACATGTGAAACTTAATCTTCCAGGGTGTCTTGGGGCGACTGAAAGATTATCAATGGGACAATGGGAACATACAATAACATTTGTCCCCGTCCTCCCACCAATTATCCCCATCAGCCTCCCCGTCAGCAGCGCTCTGAGCCGCTGAAAGGCCTAATCTCTCTTCACAAATTAGCTCCCTCTCTCATCTCCCCTTCCCAAATGTACGCCGTGCCCTTAAACGTCACATGCTAACGCTGCCTATTCATAACCATTATCTCAGGGCCGATGACAAAGGAGCGAAACAAGAGAGAGGGGAAAAAAGGCATAAAGACCCTGGGAAATGCAAAATGTGGGGGTGAATACAAGCGATGCAGTTCGATCTCAGATTCCCCGCTGGCCCTGAGCTATCAGAGCCATTGATTGGCTCATGTAATTCTGCTCTGATTTGGCTTTGGCCAATCAATGCGCTGCAGTCTCACTTCCTGTGACTGTGCAGCCATTATACCACGAGGTAAAAAATCCCATAGTTTTCTGAGATATGCAGCTGAGATGCACCCTGGCGTCTGAACTACAGGAGCACTGCTGTCACAGAGCGCTCCTCCATCAGCTCCCTCTGTCTCTGCCTCATTTTAGAGTCAGCATTGACCCGCTGAACACAAAACGCCTTTGTGGAAGACGGTGTAACCTTGAAGTGAAATACAAGAAAACTCAAAAGGGCTGTTAAAAAAGACGGCAGGTCTCGTATTACCTCAGAGAAGCTACATGTGTAAATAAAGGAGAAGTCATGGTTATGATCTGCCTCATTAAGGTTCTGATAAGGTTTCTTTTAAATAACCACACTAATGGGCCTTTTTAGTTTGACTAGGCCACATACATATTGATGCAACTTCCCTGTAGTCTACTTTAGAATTACAGCCCCTATCAGCCTGTTATTTCAGCGTGCATGTTCACAGTCTACATCACCCTGAAATTATTTTAATTGCTCATTGTCTATTCTTGTGCTCATAACCCACTTTTCTCTGTTTTTCTTTGCATTATTCCCTCTGCTGCAGGCAACTCATTTCCCCACAGAGATCAATACAGCTTCATTTACTGTAACTTCATCTTAAAGGTCAATAACACACCCAACCTTACAGAGACACTGGTTTGGGCGCTAAAAACATAAACAATGAAGTGAATGCTTACGTCAGCATTGTTTACAGGTTTCTAATGATACCGTCAGAGAAAGAAACACAATGCCACGGAAGAAAACTACTGAGGTGTCATTATAGTCCACACTGCTTAAATGAAGTGAGCCTTTAGACTGCTGCATGTTTGATGTGTAGTTCAGAGCAGGGTGTAAAATTAACTTTTTACCTCATCTGTCATTGGCTAGTGACCTCCAAAAGTTTACCGGGCAAAATATTTTTAATCGGCCAAATAATTGACTTTTCATGGTCCCTAATGCTTTCCAATTTCATGTTCGTTGTGCCAACAATGAATGGCTTTTGCTTCTTTTTATCCTTTGCGTGTTAGCGGGCAAAGGCTGCAGCTCATGGTGTGGTTTGTCAGGTCGTTAGTCAGCCAGGACCGAGGTTGGCCAGCCTCGTCATTTTTCCAGTTTTCTTTGAAACGTTGTATAGTGACATTACTCCGTTTAGCTGTCTGTTCCTCTTCTTGATCGTCTCCTGCCTCTGTGTTTATCCTTTTTGTTTGTGGTGGCTTCACGCCGAGAATGTGTCGCCGAATCTTCCTCAAAACGCTCTTCCTGCCGTGCTTCTTCAAGCAAAGGGAATGAATAGAACTTCAGTATCTGACGACACACCGTTCCCGATGTACCAAATCACAACACAAGTACAGCGCCGCAAGGGTCAAAATAGCCTGACAGTCGGCAAAAATGGGCGAAAGTATGAAAGCAAAACATCACATGCAATACAACGTTTTCCATCGGCCACTGGCGCGTGTTTTTGTTTTACCCGCCATTGGCACTTTGAGGGTGTTAATTTTACGCCCTGGTTCATAGGTTTTGAAACCTTTGGAAGGTGGAAACCAAGCAGCAACCTCCGGTCTAAAAAGTCCAATGCAGAAGTGCTAAAAACTGCAGTTCATCAAGGATCCGCTTGAGGCTGGCTCCGGAAGTACCAGAAACCACATACACACCAATTCAAAAAAGACGATCTTTACAGCAGAAATAAACATGTTTACAGCCTGGTTCAAAAAAGTTTAGTCTGGATAGCTCATTTCACGATCGGCACACACTGTACGGGGCCCGCCTCTTGATGTCACAATCGCTGGACAGCAGCAATATGGCTGCCGCCGCCGATTGGCATTGAAACAGCGCTTCAGAAACAGATGTGTGATGTCACTGATACTACGTCCATTATTTATACAGTCTATGCTTGAAACATACAGACAGGTATTTCTAGCTCCTGTGTGCCTCCTGTGTTACTTTCCATGATATAATCACATTTTGCATCCAAAAGTCCCTAAATCACCTGAAACCATACAGAAAGCAAGTGGGAAAACCATAGACTGTATAAATAATTGACGTAGTATCCATGACTTCACCAATCTGCCTCTGAAATGCTGTTTTGAGGCCAATCGGCGGCAGCAGCCATATTGGAAATGTTGAACTCCACATAACTGCTCTCGAGCTATTGTGATGTAAAGAGGCGGGCTTTGAGCCTCCTCACCAACAGCTACAGTGTTCCCACCTGTCAATCAAGTCAGCTGTGCCTCTCATAATGGAAAACTTGTAATCTTAATATCTTTGAAATTGCTGCATTATGAAAAAAATTCACACCATGTGTAAACATGTTGATTTCTGCTGTAAAGATTGGCTTTTTGAGTGGGAGCCAGCCTCAAGGGGATCCTCCATGAACTGCAGTTTTTAGCACTTTCGCATTGGCCTCATATTTTTGGACCAGGGTTTGCTGCTTGGGGAAAACATGCTTTTTATGACTCCTGTGACAGAACCTCCCATTAAAATACAACAATTTTAAGTTTTCATTGAAATCATTATAATGATTCAATGGGTGAATGAAGGTGTAAATGTGCGACCCTCAAGTGTGACAGAAACCAAAAATAAAATAATCTAAAAAATGTTTTCTTCTGCTACATCACTGAATGAGGACATTTCTGAAATTTGTCACTCACACACAAACACACACACACACACGCACACACACACGCACGCACACACACACTGCCTCCCCCACTTACCAAACAAACATAACAGCACTTAATTCTCTGCTTAATTTAGCCATTGATTTTTCTAACACCAGATCCCACCAGAGATAGCAAAACACATCAGGTCATGGTGTTTTATGGCCTTTGCGGGAACCCCCTACCCACACACACACACACACACACAAACACACGCCCACACGCACACAGTCCAACACAGAAACTAAGAGAAGGAAAAAGAGAGGATGTTTCCCCAGGGAACATCAACAACAACAAAAATCACTGACTACTACTGTTAGGAGATCTAACTGAGGCAGAGTGTGTGATTGTTGTGTGTGTGTGTGTGTGTTTACAGCTGCTGTCCCCTTCAGCGTTTGCAGCGCTGCTCTCAGATCAGATGTGAACCAGCAGATTCACACAGACACAGCTGTTGTACCGCAGAATCACACACATACATGTACAATCTCAGAGCCTCACACACAGAGGGAAACACACACAAACACACACAATGAGCTGTTTTACTGGCAGGATATGTCTGGCCTGGATGTGGGTCATCGATGTGTAATTTAGCCCACAACGTTTTCATGTTTTCTTTTGGTTTTACGTTCACTGTGTGACATAATGAATACCTTTTCACTCATTTTGTTCCTTTTAGCAATGCAGAGTTAATACAGTCCAATAGAGTATTCCCAGTTTATTACACTTTGGGTCTTATTTTCACATGTCTGTCCTATATCTTATATATGTTATCATTTGTATCGATTATGACAACATGGTACTCTTCAAAATAATCAATGAAATGTTATCAAAGACAAACAGTCCGACAGATCCAGATTTTCCACCTGTTTCTATATAATAATCTGATCATCTGGCCTTTTCTGTTTCAGACATCTATTCAGTGATGCTCTTTGAACCCTGAACACAGAGTTACAACATTTCCTCTATTATTAATAATTAATTATATTACTTTCTTCTTTAAACTACAGGAAAAGAGGAATCCAAATATGTCGGTACAAGAGGAGCAGAGCTTTCAATTGGACGTGAGTATCCTAGCTTAGTAAATATACACTACCAGTTAAAAGTTTGGACACACCTTCTCATTCAATGGTTTTTATTTGTTCTAATTATTCTCAACATGTTAGATTAATACTGAAGGCATCTAAACTATGAAATAATCTGGTTTTGCCATAGTATGGATTACAACAGTAGTCAAATAGGTCTATCCATTGTGTACTAACCCTAGCTCTGACCAACACAACTGATGGTCTCAAACACATTAAGAGGGCAAGTCATTCTACAAATGAACTCTAGTTTTGATGTCTTCAGTATTAATCTACAGTGTTTCAAATAATTACAATAAATACAAACCTTTGAATGAGAAGGTGTTTCCAAACTTTTGACTGGTAGTGTAGGTCTGGCTCAGTGTAAGATGCTGAACTACTCCTTTAAATGTGTGGGTACAAAGTTGTTACTACAAAATTAACAGTGAAACTGAATTACCCTTAATAACAGGCCGATAATGTTCACTTGTCTTGGTGGCACCCTGCTCTGGTGACCTCAGAGGGTGATAAGCTTAAACCACGTCACACATGAGCCTCATATCCTTCCAAAAACGTACACTTGCACACTCTCAGTATGAATCATTGTGTTTGACTTACAGGCGTTGGTGACGGCGAAGCTGTTGGCCGTCTCGATGTTGTCCACGTGAGGCACCAGATTGAACGGGGCTTCCGAGGCGTTCGGGCTGGTGTTGTGCAGGAAGATTGCCAAACGAAAGGCAGTGTACTCCTGATCAGTGTTCCTGATGAACAGACCGCCTGAACAGAGAGAGGAGAAACACAGAAACAAGGGTCTAATGAGGGGCAAGGGGAATACAAGACACCTGAGAGGAATCAGCAGTCTTACCGTGGACGGTTCAATTATTGCTAAGGAGCAAAGAGACATGGAGCGAGTAAAATAAAGATGGGAACTGATGAAACAATCACCACTCTACCTGCAAATCTTTAAAAGTGGGGTACAAATGAGTTTTTACGAGCCAGTATGGAACAGTCATGAAGAAGATGGAGAGGTTTTATCAAATATTTTATGACTCTACGTAGTCAACCACCTTTATTTGATCAGATCAATCGGCATTCCTGGAAATACAGCTGTTTTTCAGTTAAGGTTGACCCATTTTTACTGAAACGTGTTGCTTTGTGTACTTCTATGGGGGAAGGGGGAAGGGGGGTCAAAGGTTACGCCAATTCACCACTTAGTATCACTGAGAATCTGCACTTGACGCCTTAACAGCATTCAATGTGGGAGACAGTTATAGTGTATCAGAGACGTTTCAAAAGTCAAGACTGAGTCTCTAAGTAAGGGTGAGACAAGACCCCTCCACTTCATGTTGGGGTCCCACTCACCCTGTCATGAATCCAACCCACTATAACCACCCACTCACTATAATTTCTCTGACTCAGCACCAGGCTACCAAAGAAACAAACAAGTGATTTTGCCGATTTAAAAATGATTTTTTACTACAGCTTAAAAATGTAGTCCCTCCACTTTTATTATCAGCCTGTGGTTATCAGCCTACTTACAAGGTGAATTAACATTAAACTAAACCTTTTCCATTACAGTTAAGTCAGGCCATGGCCTGTTTATGTGTTGTTGATGGTACAGTTGTTCAAATTTTAGTCCCTTTTTATTTATTTCATTTTATTTATGTATTTATTTTAAGTATAGCATCTTATTTTCTTTGAATAGTTTAACATTTTAGTGTTTTATAATCTTAGAAATGTATTTTATTTTAGTGAGTTTAATTTCCTGTGTTGAGTTTTAACATCTTATGTTTCCTCATTAAGATATCATGAGAGCATTTACTCAGTTCATCAGCAACTTCTTTTGGATTTTTTCATTTATTTATTTCATTTTTATTGTTCTTATTATTATTGTTGCATATATTGTGTTCTTAACAATAGGATTGTGGGGTGGGTTTGGGGTCAAGGCTGGGGTTGGGATTATGATTGGGGGGTCTTTTTATTTTTAAATATATCTTTCTTTTTTGAATTGATTCTATTCAAGTTGTTTTATGTACAGTACTTTGTGTTACAATGTCATTTTATGAAAAGAGCTTTATAAATGAAGTCTGATTGATTGATTGATTGATTGATTGATTGATTGATTGATTGATTGATTGATTGATTGATTGATTGATTGATTGATTGATTGATTGATTTTCTGTTTTCTGGTCAGCTCTCCAAATCAAATAATATAACATAAAACATATCCTTCATGTTATTTGGTGATGCAGCAGGCTAACAGAAAAGAACAGTTTTGCCACAGTATCAACAGGCTGAGATAAAATGTGTTGGACTCCTCTCTGTGGATTGATTTAATTTGATAGAACATCTAGGATCAACTCGATCCTGGCAGCACTTCTGCAGCGACATAACACACTGTTGCTATTGGGTTATGACCAATCAGAATCAAGTATTTAAGACAGCTAGGTAATAAACCAGTAATTACGTAAGGGATAATATATGGTTAGCATGTAAAAATATATAAATGAGCGAGGGAAATGTCACAACTTTGAACCCTGCTGCTATCATCACCACCGCTCATGGTTTAAGTTTCTTTGTAGAGATCACTAACCTAAAGTTCCTCTCACCTGCTCCGCTCTTTTATCATATTGATGGACAGGATCCAAGATGTAAACATCCGTAGCCTGCTAACGGAAGCTAACGGTTTCCCCTCACCTTACGGTCTATGGTGTCAACAAGAAGAAGATAAATGTGTCTGAACTCTTTTCTGTGGATTGATTTGACATGACGCGTGATCAGTTTGCCTCTGGCGTTGCTCATGTAAGTGAAAGTTAATAACCGCTGTCAAGGGGTTTGGACCAATCGGAATCAAGCATCTTACACAACTGGAACATCAGATTTTTAAGTTTTCTAAAAATAGTAAATTTTACCCATAATAGTAAAAAATATCCACAAAAAGTAGCTAAACTTCAAATAAAACCTTGAAAATAGAAAATGTAATGAGTTTTCTGCCTTTCTTTTTGCCAGATGACTCCTAAGTTTAGGGTTAGTGAACAGTTAATTATCAAAGCATCAGTAGCAGCAGGTTAATTCATAACAGTACAGGAAACACAGACACATGCTCATATAGGTAGGGTCAATTTCTGCAGACCAGCTAAATGAAGCCACATTTAATCACTTTGAGGGACAGTGGGGGTCATGAGTCTTTGGTACCTGTATTTTGGGGGTCACGGGATGAAAAGTTTGAGAAGCCCTGTCCTAAATAATTGCCTACATTACAAGTTAAACTAAATCCACCACAAAGTTGTCATGGCTAACACTGGTTTAGGGCCACTAAGAAGGACAAACAACAGTGTGGTGCAGCCGGACATTTAACTCTCAACACAAGTCCCCAGTTTGGCAATATTTTAAACAGGAACTGCAATACAGGGTTAGTAATGAAGGCCTAAACTCAGAGAGTCAGATCCGTACTCTGAATCAGAGGATACATAGGTGGTAAACTATGCATAGGGAAAAAAATACATCGCACATCAGTAAGCCAACATCTCAGCCTGCAAACATATTAGCCCTGAACACTAATTCAAGCTGAGGCTGATGGGATTATCATTTTATCACTAATGGTTAATCATAAATCAAAGTATTGGACAGTTTGAAATGTTGATCTGATGATGGTGCTTGTTGAAACAATAAAGGGTCACCCAAGTTATTACACTGCACCCTGGGGGGACCATACACATCTGTATCAAATGTCATGGCGATCCATCCAATCGTTGTGGAGACATTTCTCTGTGAAGGGAAAATGTCAGCTTGCTGGTAGCGACAGAGGAAAAGTCAGAGGATCAAAGTCAGACGGATACATCCTCTGGGAACCGTCCACCAGATTTTACACCAATGCACATATTTTCACTAAGAACATGAACACTGTGACCAGCTGGTGCCACTCAAGGAGTAATTAGTGAACACCAAAGTAACTCTACTTTGTCCTTTGGACACATTGAATGGCTGCGCCAAATTTCATGGCAGCAAAGTCAACCGTTCTGGAGAAACTCTGGTACGATGTTGTAGAGCAATTGTGTCCCAATTTGAGGTGTTGGAAATAAATATTTTCACCTCAGAAATATTTCAAAAATTTGGTCCATTTTAACTTTTAAAGACACAGAGACGATTTTACATGCGTTTATCTCATCACGCCTGGACTACTGTAACAGTCTTTATAGCAGCCTGCACAACAAATCCCTCGATCGTCTCCAAACTAAACAGAACTCAGCTGTCAGGGTTTTAACCAGAACAAAAAAATACAACCACATCTCTCTGGTTTTAGGTTGTTTGCACTGGCTCCCTGTATGTTTTAGAATTGATTTTAAGATTTTACTGATTACTTTTAAAGCTCTACATGGACTTACTCCGAGCTATATAGCAGACCTTTTAACACCTTAGGAGCTGAGATGTGCATTGAGATCCTCGGTCAGAGGTTTATTGTGCATTCAAGTAACAAAAGTGAAAACGAAAGGGGACAGGGGGTTCACAGTGAGGGGTCAGACTCTCTGGAACAATCTGCCCAAGGGGGTCAGGTCTGCTGAGTCAGTGAGCTCTTTTAAATATTGCCTTAAAACATACTTTTACCTTAGAACCTTTCCTGATTTGATCTGAATTTTATTTTATTTTAACCGCCTTAGGAAATATATATTTAAAATAACTTTATTCCTTTAAAGCTCTTTTAGGGTCTTTTAAAATATGTTTTATTGACTTGTATGATTTGATGAACTGCCTGTTTTATTTAGCTGCCCATGTGAAGCACTTTGTTACTTGGTTTTTGAAAAGTAACTTCAAAAACAAAGTTACTTTTTCCCCAAAGTAAATTTTGGGGAAAAAAATGTAAAAACCTTTTCTGGTTTCAAGAAGAACTTCTCATCAATTTTGTAAAGAAACAGGATCATAGATGATTAAAACCAAAGTCCTTGTTCAAGGCCAAACGATGTATTTAAAAAGAAAATCAGCTTCCCTCCCAGGACGGCCTCCATATGTGGTTTTAAAAGCTGAAGTTTGTCAGGGTTTCATAGACTGTTTCAGTAGCTGTGCTCAGAGATAGTCCTCTATCATATTAGAGACAGACACAACTGGCTGGACATTATATGAAATGCAATAAAAGCCCAATATTGGTCTGCTAAATCACTTTGCCAATATCCTATCACAGGCAATTCTGTGTTAATCAGACTGTATAGCAACGTGTGATTCTCAGCACCATTAAGCTTTGTGAGCATGTAGAAGAGAGTCTGATTAGCAGGAAAAATCACTGCTGTTTCAGATACAGCATAAATGCTAGCACAATATGATCACGCTTATGTCCTCCTGGATTACACATCTTTTATTTAGGCTTTTAATGCTGCAGCAGCAGCTCTGAGTTTGGTCTCAGAGATAAGACCGGACCCCATAGTTTCCTGTCATTTTTTCCCATCACTGCAGTGTCCACATGTAAAGATCTTGACAATGCTGCTCATAGTAGTGCAAATGTCAGTGGTGTTTAAGGTTCGAAGCAGTTTGTTTCACTTTTGAAAATCTGCCTTCAGGCTGTATTTCATGCGATGAGATTGTGTAAATGTCATTTCAAGCAAAATGCCAGTGTGTGTTTTTTATGGCTGACCTATTTAAAAGGTACACTTAAGAGTTGTGTTTCATGTTATGATGCAGTTTCATGTAAAATCTTTGGACAAATGACAGTAATTCATTTAAAATTTGCCACTGAATTCTCAGCGGACCTTTTAGTCCCTGATTTACAAAAAGAAATGTTGTGAGCAGATTGAATATCTTGGCTCCTGATCAGTAAGAATGCCATTTACATGTTTCAGATTTGAAAACTTATCTTCACTGCTAATTAAAACAGGATAAAAATCCAGCTTTGACCTAAATCCCACTTACTCAGCTCTGACTTTCCCTTCTGCTAGTTGTTACACAAAATGAGATTCAGTTCAAAATTACACACTGAAGGCGCCCCACACTTTGAAGTTTCAAAAATGCCATATGGTTTGCCAAAAACAAGAATCTCGCGGCTCTGAAGCACCTGTTTGTTTTTGACCTCATTTCCACCTGGTACACACTGTGTGGTTTGTGACATCTGGCCTTTTACTTCTAAGGTAGTAGAAGTGTTCACTCGATTTTACCTGCATTGAAATCACTTCTCCAAATGCAAATTAGTAAAAACAAAAAGCTGCTCAACATGTTTTACTCTCTGAAGTTGAGGGTAACGATGCTCGATGCTCTCCAAGGGCCACTAAATTGTACAAGAAGACGATCACATGACAGCTGGGACTGGCCTGTGGTATCAGTAGGCTTCTTTTTTTTGACATTCGTGCTAACAAGGCTAATGCTACCAAGGCTTGCAGACACTGGACGTCTTTTAGATCCTTACCAATTTAGAAGGACAGTTCTGCAGCAAAGAAATGAAAAACTAGGAAATGAATCTGGTTGAATAATAACACAAGATGGTCTTCTCTTTCAGTGCTCCACTTGGCTCGGGGTACATTTGTATTTACATTCGCTCACATGTTTGTGAGCTGTAACACAGGACTTCCACCAGATCCGTGTCCAGTCCATCTCCGAATCCCCGGCGGTCTGGCTCCGTGCACTCTATCGTTCGTCAACACCCACCGGTTGCGTTATCTGAATGCAGCACCGAGCTGGACCGCCGGACAGCTGGAGTCACGTGACAGAGGTTTTCCAGCGGTAATCACTGAATCAAGGATTCTCCTCCTCCTCTCCTCATCCATGTTTTCTTTCTGGTCCTCTGAAAACCTCTGACCTGTTGACTCCAGGCCTGGCTCCGCTCATCATGACTTTGGTTTGTTGTTGTAGTTAAGTGAAATACGATCTGGTGATAACACAGAGTGTTTTATTCTCAAAATTAACCGGATGTTTTCATTTTGTTTTGGTGCCTGACTTCCTGTCCCGCTCCATCTGCTCTGTTGAGATTGATGCGTCGTGCTCCAGCATCCGGCAAAAATAGAAGTCTTGTGTATCTGATCCGGAGGACTCCGACATGCTGGATCAGGGACACAGACGGAACGCAATGGAGCGGATCCAGTTGATGTTAACACATTGACTAGAATAGAAACCTATCAGATCCGGTGCTGTGACGGATCAGAGACTGACTGGACACAGATCTGGTGGAATTTGGCTGTAAGAGTATGCAACATCCAGTTAGTGGCGCCACAAACATTGAGAATTATTTGGCCAAATAATCGGGTATCTGATTATCGGAGCCAGCGGAGACTCTTGTTAGCCCAGTGCAATGTTCCCCTGATCTTTGTGTGGCATGTAGTCCAGTTTCTCATCATTTGTTGTTTTAAACTCAATCTTGCTGTCAGTCAGTCTTTTTCTCATCCTGTTGTTATCCTTTGTATCACTGGAATGGATATCATTGTAATCTTAGTTTGTCAGCAGGGGTCTCTCTGCAGGCCATAGCAGGGAGCAGCACAAGGGTTAGAGGTCGTATATTCAAGAAAAGTGCAAGAACTACAGCTCCAGGTCTAGGGTTCACTTGCTCCTTCAGCCAGAATCTTCACACAATTTATTTTTCTCAGAGGCTGTGTTTCAGAACACACTGCTGCAGAAAATGACATCTTTGGACGTGAGCTCTTCACTGTTCTGCTTCTAAACAGTTCTTGGAGTGTGATTCCATCAGGAGCAGGATGGTATATAACTTTAAAAGTAGTCTAGGAGCAGTCTTGCAAATACTGCCCCTGCAGGATCTACCATCTTTGCAAATGTGTCTCTGTCTTTGGATGTGAGAGGGGGACATTAAAGACCTCAGTGCAGAGTCCTCTGAGTTAGCAGGCTTTAGGAGGAGAGGATGCTGCATGGGTTTTGTTTATTGTTCCTCTGATGAAGACAGAGCTGTCTGAAGCTTTTTGATAAGGAGCGTGAGACAGCAGGATGAGGCGGAGGGTGAACATTTCTAACCTCCAGCGCGCTCCAACAAACACTCATTTCTTCTGCATGCATTAAATCCAGTAACGTGAGCTATGCCTTATCAACATAAGATATCAGGTACGTACTGTAAGTTAAAACCTGGTGCTGATCTCACTATGCGTAAGACACCAGCATAGCTGCTTCACCTGAATAAATGACTTCTGAAGACGTGCAGCCTTAAGAGAAGTCACATCCACACACAGCCCGGCTGCTCTGATGATGTAAGGATTGTCTTTAGAAGTGACACAAGCCTCACGATCCTGAGCAGAGGACCTAGGAATCCTCACAGAAGTCTCAGAGCCCTTTAGGTGATAGTTGGAAAATCCCTGGTCTCTAGCACGGGAGATCTGAATCAGTTTGATTTGTGAATTTAAAGAGTCCTGACCCTTCTTCTGTTTTTCTAACCCTATTTCCTCTTTATGTTGGTGACAGATTGACTTCTTGTCATGGATGCCCTCTCTGCCCTCCACATAATGCTGCTGGGACTTGCTAAAACCCTAAGATGCTAAAAGGAAGACACTGGAGCAGAGACGGAACAGAAGAATGAACCCCAGTGGGATGCATGTGTTTCCCTGGTGTTAGAGTTAGTCTGTGGCGGTTAGAGATCGTGTTTGCCGTGCCTGTGTTCGTGCACACAGCTCTGTGTCACATGCATGTGTACACAGCAAATTTCCCCCTGCTAATAAGTGTTGATTTTTCAATGATAATTATTGAAACTGATGAGTGTTGAAAAGAGGGATGTTTGCACTGTGAGGACTGATGTGATCTGATGTGGTGGAAACTATGTACAGTGATAAATGCAGTGTTTGTGTGAGGAAGCACTGGTGGGTTTTTACACTTTAGGAGGTCAATTACAGAGCTGAAGGGACTCATGATGACACAAAGATACTGTATTATGATTGGCAACGAAGCACAGAAAAAGATGAGGTGATCATTTGGAAATGATCTTAATTGAATATAAACTGTGGCTGTATTACGTGGGTTTGCCTAAATCAGCAGCATGTGTTACTGTAGCATGACAGCGCAGCAGAACCACTGATGCAGGTTAAACACCCCCTCTACCCAGATAAAGTGTCTCCAGTTGCAGGGGTGCTGTTCTGCTACAGACCCTGACCTCTGACCTCCAACCTCCCTGCAGGGCCAGGGATTCGAGTATCACGTTGATAAAAAAGGACAAGGAGAATCATTTGAACAGCTTGTCATTTTTCATCAGCCTCAGCGATTTTGACGTGCCTCGACTTCTCTGCAAGCAGGCGTGTGTGTACGAGATGGGAGAGCATCACAAAAAGTCAAGAAGGTTTAACACCTTATTTAAACCAATGAACTGTAAGAGAGGAGGGGTTCTAAAGGAAATGCATGAATGACTGTTTTCCTGATAATTGATTTTTTGGGGAAGGTTGTGATGATGAACAACTGGAGGTCACAGTTTGCCCTTCTTTTCATTCCCTGCCTTTAAATCAACCGAGCCAGTCTGCCTGCCAGTGAAATGAAAACCATGAATCCATCATTCTTTACTCCCCCCTGTGTGAAACGCTGTTAAGTTGTTGGAGGAAATAAATGCACGTGTTTGTTTAAAAAAGAGTCCAACTGGGGGAAAAGAGGAAACAGTGTCGCTGTGAGGCCTGTGGCACTATGGCACAGAGGACTGTTGCAGCGCGAGTACCGGGGGTCTACGAGTGTTAACAGCAGTCAATGCACAGGCAGCCTGCATAGGGAATACACACACGCACACACACACACACACACACACACACACACACACTTTGCTGCTCTGATCTGCTGCAGTGGCGGAGTGCACTGGGATACACATTCTAGCCTGCAGATACAAAGCGCATTAGGTGTGTGTGTTACACATGCTTATCTCCAGCACAAGCAACAACGCGGTGTGCATGTGGAGAGGAAGAGGAGGAAGAAAAGACTGCGGAAGAAATCTGTACTTTGAGTAGTGCTGAGGTGTTAAATGGCAGCATGCAGGACGTCCACAGATTCATCCACATGATTCATTCTGTGCTCGGGATTAACATTTAGGGCTCACACTTACCGATCTGAACGCTGCTCGGGAAAGCACCCATTGTCAGTCCCCAAAAGCCCGAGAACATCAACAGAAACCAGTCGCGAGAAGAAATCCTCATTTTGTTTCGGTTATAAACTGATGAGAGACATCGAGCAGGTTTAATTAACACCCCTGGGGCAAAAGCAACATCACGGGGTAGAAAAAAAACAAAGAGAGACAAAAAATAATTCAAATGCCCGTTAAATATCCATGTCTGATTTGGATGTCCCTCTTTTTCTTGGATATTTCCCCCCGCAGAGCCGCGCGTTTGTGCCGTCAAACTGCGTCCGTCCGTCCGGCGCTGGAGATTTTGCGCACAACACCACCAAGAGGAGAGGAGAGGAGAGAGAGAGAGAGAGAGAGAGGAGAGAGAGAGAGAGGGGGAGGTGGAGGGGAGGGCAGTAGCAGCCAGCGGCGGCCAGTGCGTCTGGATGCGGCTCAACTCACATCACAGCAATAACACACATGCGCCTTTTACCCGAGCAACCAAGCGGGGCAGCAGGCAGGCAGGCAGGCAGGCAGGAGGGGAGGAGGTGTCACTCAGTCAGCTCGGAAAGTCCTCATAGCTTATTTAACATCCAAACTTCCAGAGCTGCTGGTCAGAAAACACACAGAGAAGATCTGCGATGACTGATGGCTGACAGGAGTGTGACAAATCATCACTGATTAATGCCTTTAAATCTTAATATAACACCAGCTCTATTCTCTGTTTAAATTAACCTTCATGCTCAAATCAGTCTGCACACTGGCTTTAAAAGGTGCCATTTAAAATGCATTAATTGCCAATTAATAGGATTATTCTCGGCAAGCTACATTCTATAGCCTATTGTCCGTGAAATTATATTTTCCTTCCTTTAGTGGGATTAAAATGGCTCCACGCTGCACCCTAATATCCTCATTTATCATCTTTTACCATAATAGCAGAGAACAATGTGGCTCCAAGTATACAACCCTGATTCTAAAAGGTTGGGGCGTGTTAAATATGAATAAAAACAGAGTTTAAAGGTTCCTGAATTATTCAAACCCTGTATTTTAATACCACAAAAACAAAAAATGTTAAAACTGCATGAAAAACAATGTTGTATGAAAAAAATGCTCAAAAAGATCGGACAGAGACATGTTCACCATCATGTTGTTTCTCCTTCAGGCTTACAACACTGGAAACCTTTGGGGACTGAGGAGATTTTGAAGATTTGAAAGTGAAATGTTGTCCATTCTTGCCTTCATAAGACTGATTTATACTTCTGCGTCTCCCCAACACTGAGGGCAGTGTGTTCTCTCTGATAGCTGGTCGCCTCCTTCCGGCCCTGCTACGATCTCTGTTTACTTTTCCACAGAGATTCAGAGCGTGTTCTGTTAATCTACATCTGATACATGTTGCTGTTTATCATACAGACATGATTATATGAAGAATAGAGAGGAGGAGATGAAATACACGGACGATAAGTGGGGATCCCGAAAGTGCTGTAAATGCAGGAAATACAATGCCACCCAGTGGACCAATCACAGGTCTTGCAGTCCGCATCGATTCTATGGGCAGTTACATTTTGGAGGAGGTGCACGTCAGCTACGTGCGTAGGCCTCTGCGTAGTTACAGGAGCTACACGGACCTCCGGTGTAGGCTACGCCATCAATTCGACGCAGAAGTATAAATCAGGCTTTATGTTGTCCATTGTTGCCTGTTAGAGGATTTCAGCTGCTCAACAGTTCAGGGTCTCCAATGTTGTGTTTTCATTTAATCAGGAACCAAATATTTTTAATGAATAGAAACAGAATAGACAGTCCTTAATAACTACAACGGTACACAGTGCAAGTTATCCAACAAACACAAACTACAAGTTAAAAGTATGAACAAAACACTACATACTCCAAACACGCTATTAATAAATGATAATGATGATGGGGGGCGATTCAGGACTGCATGCAAGCCAGTTTAGCACCTGGACTAATCTACTACAGAGCCATGCTGTTGTAATACATGCAGAATGTGGTTGAGCGTTGTCTTCCTGAAAAAAGGCATCGTCTGGATGGCAGCATAATGTTGCTCCTAAACCTGTATATATAGCTCAGCATTAAAGCTGGGGTTGGTAGCCACGGAAACCTAGCATGAATTTGAATGTAGCATTTCCTCAGGACTCCGTCTAACCCCTCCCCCCCTCCCCTCGGAGCCCCTCCAAAACGACGCCCCCGCTCACATGCGCGAGCACCGCTAATTCGCAACCATATGATGGTGACTGATTCAAAACCAGTCCTCAGGACATGGTTTGTGTTTTGCACTACGTCAACTCATGTCTCACTCAGCGGTAAGAAAACACCAAAACATTCTCATAGTGAAAGTTAAAAACACAAACAAACATGAAATGTATGCTTTGCAGGAGGCGGGCAGAACGGCAGGACGGGATTTGATTGGTTTTCATCATTTGGCTCCTGATGGCAGGGATTGGTTGGTGTTTTCCCAGGTTTACTCCGGCTGTAGATAGCGTTTTTATTTACCTCTTTTTAAGAACACATTATGTATTGATTGCCATCAGGACAGAAAGATCATTTTAACCAGTATAACAAAAAGTGTCTCTAAATCTGACTGCGAACCCCAGCTTTAATGGAGCCTTCACAGATGTGGAAGCTTCCCATGCCATGGACTCTTATGATCCCCATACCATCATGGACGCTGGCTTTGAACTGTGAGCTAATAACAAGCCGGGTGGTCCCTCTCCTCTTTAGAGCGGAGCACACAGTGTCCATGATTTCCTAAAAGAATGTCAGATTTTGATTCATCAGACCACAGGTTTTCCCCTCCCCCTCAGTCCATCTTAAACGGGCTCAGGTACAGAGAAGTCTCCACTATATTTGGATCATGTTTATGACCTCCGGTCTCAAAATATGAAGCCCATGCAGAAGTGTTGTAAACTGCAGTTCATTGAGTGTCCACTTGAGGCTGGCTGCAGAAACACCAGAAACCACATACACACCTATTCAAAAAAGACAATCTTTGCAGCATCTATAAACATGTTTACAGCCTCAAAAAAGGGCTTGGGTCTATGTAGCTCATTTCTCTATCGGCACACACTGTACGGGAGTTGAATTATTTTATAACACGACAGTTCAGAAGATATTGAGATTATGAGTTTTGCCCACATAAGGACATGACTGATGTGATTGACAGGCGGGAACACTGTAGCTGTTAGCGAGGAGGCTAAAGGCCTGACTCTTTACCTCCAAATAGCTCGACAGAAGTTAGGTTGAGTTCAGCATTTCCAATATGGCTGCCACTGCCGATTGACGTCAAAACAGCGCTTCAGAAACAGATGGGTGATGTCACAGTTACAACGTCCATTTTTTATACAGTCTTTGGTTTATACATGGTTTCCTCTTTGCATGGTTAAGTTTTAACCTGCATTTGTGGACTAAGCAACAAACTGTTTGGTTTTTGGTTGTGACTTTGTGACTTCAACTGATATGAAATCTTCACATGTCATGTATGTGTTGACAGTAACTTTAAAGCCAGATGTCTTCTGCTGTTCCTCCAATGGTCTTAAAATTATGCTCAACAGTTTTGGTCAGTTTTGGGTCCAGCTCTTTTTTTTTTTACTTTATCCCCCAACACCCTTTCTATCAATCAATCTTTATTTGTTTAGCCCCAAATCCCAACATTAATCTTTCCAAAAAGAGCAGGTCTAGACCATACTCTATGTTGTATTATTAACAAAGACCCAACATCAAGACAGGATAAGATCCAGTCCCGTCTTCCAGGCAGGACTCAGTCTGATCTCATCTTAATTCACCATGAGCAGAGCACTTTGCAGCAATCTAAGCCTATAGCAGCATAACTAAGAGCTGGTCCAAACCCGAGCCAGTCCTAACTGTAATCTTTGTCTATTTATTACTTTGCATGGACTGTAGGAGAACATGGTGCTCTGAAAATGTACTATTTCATTGTTTCTGAACACAACAGAGAGCAGAAGATCAGTGAAAAGAAACATTGAAGGAGTTGACTGGTCACCTTTGGGTTTTGGGTCCTAAAGCGGGAGGAGATATTTAATCAGACGTCAGGTAAAGTTTATCTGATTTCCAGGTTTGCTGTTGCTTCAGTTGACCGCTTAAAGTGTGTCTGAATATTTGAGCCATGTCGGACAAAGAGGAATTTCTCTTCTTTCAAAGACTGGATTCCCCAACGACGCCTTCAGCATTTACAGCCTGATTTTTACTTCTGCCATAGCTCGGCGTAGCTCCCATACCTACGCAGAGGCCTACGTACGTAGCTGACGTGCACCTCCTCCAAAATGTAACTACCTGTAGAACCGACGCGGACCGCAAGCCCTATGATTGGTCCGCTCGGCAGCATTGTATTTCCTGCATTTACAGCACTCCCGGGATCCCCACCAAGCGTGCCGGATACGGCCCTGGTGGTGAGGCTTTCAGCAGTGTGACTGCCCCCTGGTGGCTGTCTGCAGTATAGGTAAAAAAAATCCGTCTCCCCCATTCATTTGAATGGGGGAGCAGTCAAACTTTAAAAAATAAATACACGTCGTACGAATGTTTCTCACATCCGTATGCTGTGGTGATATGTAGTTATTATCTGAGTGTTTTGTGTCCAAGGCCTCTTTTTCCTGAAAAGTTTCGTTAGCTATTAGAGTTTAAAAAATGGGGTTTTACTTCCGGGTTTCCTTTGATTCACAGCCGCCGTAGAACGAAACTTCAAAGGGCACACAGCATCTTGTGACGTTACGCTGTAGGGCGGAGCTTATTACAAAGGCTTCACAGGCTCTGGCTGCACAATGGCTGTGCCCAGGAGAGGGATTTTTTGGCTTCAGAACTGTACAACGGGAAGAGGTGGAGCAACGCTGTCCATTTTTATTTACAGTCTATGATCCCCACCCATCGGCCGCACATCGTCCGTGTATTTCATCTCCTCCTCTCTATTCTTCATGTAATCATGTCTGTATGATAAACAGCAACATGTATCAGCTGTAGATTAACATAACAGCGGGGCCGGAAGCAGGCGACCGTCTATCAGAGAGACCACACTGCCCTCAAGCGTTTCAATGGAGAATTGCTGCGCGAAGTATAAGGGGCTCGTGTCCGCGTCAGCCTCTGCTGCGTTGGAATGACGCAAAAGTATAAACCAGCCTTAAGTGTGCTGGGATTCTGACAAGGTAGTGGTTTGAAGTGAATTGGCACATGTTCACCCTTGAAAAATAAAGACGGTGTTTCAAATTCAGTCTGCGACTCTACCAGACAGGCTGCAATCCCCAACAACACAAATGGAAGGTTAAACATTCAATTAAAAGAAACCTTGCACAGAAGACCGTGTTGATATTTACAAGGTTTAAAGAGGACATTCAGCTTGGACTTAAAAAGGGCAGAACGTTCCGACATGTTCTGTCTCCATGAGCTGAAGCTGTACAGCAGCTTGACCTTTGGACAATGCCTCAGTTATAATTATATAAATACAATCTTAAAGTAAAGGGAATGTGCAGTGAGCAGGTGTTTATAGTGGATTAGATCCTGAAAGGGTGAGTATGCAGGACCCCTGAGCAAGGCGAATGTAAAGTCTTAACATGAGTGTTTTTCGTTGATTTGAACTGATGTGTAAAATGACAGCAGCACCTGTGTGAGGTCTTCTCTCCAAACATAACATTTTTTTTTTTTTTTAATTAACCCTGTCCTTCAACGCTCCCAAACCCTGCACTGTGCCCTGTTATTGGCTTGCTTTGTACAGGAGTGGAGCCAGGGGTGACTGGGGGTTTCCATGCCTCCCTGAAATCTGATTGGCCATCAGTAGCCGCCTCAAAATTTCTTTATATATGCAGACTTGACGCATAGCACTCCAGCGTACGCATCTTAATTGGCAGCTTTGTATGGTCTTTTATGTATGTTTTTTTTTTTCTTTTTTTTTTCTCTCTGCTTTCTCTCTACACTATGTATGTGTGTATGTATGTGTATGCATACGTATGCATGTGTGTGCATATGTGTGTTTATGTGTATATATGTATTTCTATTTATTTTGTTACTTATCTTCATTTATTTTGTTATTTAAAATCATTTCTCAACTAACATTTTCTTCACGTGTTTTTTATTAATTTATTTGTCTATTTTTTATTTTTCATATTATCCATTTTTTATTTTTTTTAAATTTCATTTCACATGTCTGAGCCCCTGTTTGTATTTGTTTTGTCTTGTTACATTACAAAAGTTACAAATAAAATATTTGAAAAGAAAAAGTAGCCGCCTCAAAATCCTAAAACCAAGTCGAAGAGGATGACTTTGGACAGAAATCTATTTAAAGTCCTTAAAGATGTTAGCAGAGAAGATTTCTTTATCATTTTTTGTGTTCCCTTTTAAATTTAAAAATATACAAAGGAATATAATATCTGTGTGATACTAAAATACAACTTGTTGAGGTGCTGATGATCAGACAGAGAGGGTAAATTGATATATGTGTATCAATAATTGTTTAAAGAATGGACAATGTGCCTTCATCTGTGAAGCCAAAAGCCCGCCTTGATAGACCCTGACACATTGCTCTGGTGCAGCCAAGACATGCGCAGAAGTGACCTGGATGGTAGAGCTGCAGGACTGACGTCACATCCTTTATGCTAACCATAGTTTTCATCCTCTCCAGACAAATAGGTGTTTCTAGCCCATTTTTGGGGGTGCTGAAGCACCTCTAAATTGAAACCCAGCAACCCTAAAATTTGAGAGATGTTTTTTTTTTACCTGTATGTCCTTTTTAACAAGCTAGAAAGTTTCAAAACCATATAGTACTTAATTGAAACGTAATATTTTATCAACAAAAATACAGCAGCTCCACCACGTTTTACATGTTGTGCATTGCATTTCAAATGAAAGTTCATTAAATAACTCCAATGTCATTTTTTTGTATTTTTGGTACTCACTATAGGGGGTTTCTGGTTTACTCCAGAAACATACATACTATTTACATATATGTTGAGGAGCTGCTGAATCAACATGAGTTGTCTTTCCCCAGTAATTAGGGCTACTAAGTTTCTTTTATGATTCCAATCCCTTTCTCTTTTGCTGTGGCTCAAAATTTAAATAACCTTTATCAGATTTGATGGTTTAGTCACAGACTTTCCCAAAAAGTGTACTTTTTTCACAAATGTGTAAATGAAATTGCTTTAATCTATACAAAACAGTGAAATTTATCTTGCCCGGCTCAGCACCCCTAAACATCCGATCCTAGAATTGCCCCTGCTGTAAAGAATACCCTCTGTGTTGCTGACTGATTGAGGATGCAGGAGGAAAATTTAGATTTTGCCACATTGTTCAAGCTAGGGTTGGTAGTCACAGAAAACTAGCATGAATTTGAATGTAGCATTTCCTCAGGACTCCGTCTAGGATCTAACAAAGACAGGAAAGAAGATTGTTCAAACTGGATCGCAAAAGTCAATTTAAAACCTTGAATGTTTTTAACCGCCATGGGTCTCTCTGTTTGTTCGATTGATATTTAGTTACCTATGTTTTTATTTTGTTGTTTATTTTATTTTTGAATGTATTTATTTTTATTAAACATACTCTGACATCACTAAAGATAAGAGCATGCCCTCAATGATTTCTCAAGATTCAAGTAAAGGTTGAATTGAACTGAACTTTTATCCATCATGAGGACCAAGAGACGCAGCACAAAGGCATTCTCTGTGGGCCCCTTCCTGCTCTGATGGCTTATCATTAATTAGTCCTTATGCCCCTCCCCTCTCACATGACAGGCATGTTAACCATAATTCTCCCATGATGGGAGAAAAGTCTCCCATCATGCTCAGGTTTGTTGTTTTTCTGAACTCCATTACCTTTTTAGCCTCTAAGGGCTGGTTTCCCCACAGGGATCAATAAAGACTCATCTTCTTATACCTGCTGAAAATGTTGCTGATGTGAGTAGAGGCTGATTTGAATGGAGTGAATATGCTCATCAGTCTGTCAATACTTCATCATGAGGCCAATAATGAAGTAATTCTCCATCATGGAAGCCAGACATGGAAAAAGAAGGCTCCTGACATTACCACTAAAAGTGTTCATAGCTGTGTTTCACCAAAGAGTAGTCTCAATCCATGCAGACAAAATACAATGTGCAGTAAGGTAAGGACCTCCGTGGCCTTAGGTGGAGTACTCTCCTAATTTTTTTTTTTTTTTTACCATTCTTGAGATTTGGATCTTATGAATGTCTCCCTAGAAATATTAACTTTAGTAGCACTTAAGAAAGAAGAAGGAAAAGCTCAAGGTTTGACTTTGTACAATAAAACGTAGTGAAAGAGTCAATTCATCTCCAGTGGGTATCTAATGTCTGTGCACATTTATTTTGTTTTAAACTGTCTCAAGCCAGAACATCTACAAACTTTAGCAACCATACATTGTGTAATCATCTGGATTTACAACAACAAGAGGATGGCATGCAATCTAAACCCCTCAAAAAAGTTTGAAAACGATATTTTGGTCAATTATTTCTTCCTTTTGATAACACTTATTGGTGTTGTCTCATATGTAGTTGGAAAGCCTGATTAGTCACCTTAACAACAAGGTATAACTTTCTATGGAACGTGCTTCCGTGGAAGGAGCAACACAGCTAAACGTGTGAGTAGCGCCTCCCAAATATGTGCCAAAACCCCCTGCAGTATCCTCCTGTTGGTGTTCACTCTTGTCTTGAGTTGCTTGGGGGATTGGATGATTGCACTCTCCCACAGTAATCAGGAATAAACAACACATAGTGGCCATTTTTACACTTTATTCATGTTACACTGTCAGGGACCTCAGTACATGTGGAAGATCCATACGCAGCCACAACAGCCTGGCTCCTCCTCATGCTGGTCACCAGCCTGGTCACATTTTGCTGTGGGATGGCGTCCCATTCCTTAACTAGGAGATTTTCAAAGTCAACCAGCATGGTAATGTTGGTCACTCTGGCTGGTACAGCTCGCCCAAGCTGATCCCACCAGTGTTCAATGGGATTGAGCTCTGAACTCACGGCAGGCCACTCCACCTAAGGCGGTTAGAAAACCAGCAGCCTGTTGCACCAGCTGTGCGTAGGTTGTGTCTTAAGTTAGAGTGTAAAGTCCTCACTAAAGCATACGTTGAAACTAGTTAGTTTGTAACTTAAGTTGTGTCATTGTTTGGTTTCTCCACTGAGACGTGAGGTTCATTTTAACTAGTAGACTGTAACGTCCAAACTAACCAAAACATTGTCGGAGATGTGACGTTTACACTTCTGGCCGAACCAAAGGAGTGCACCAAATTTTGATGCATTGTCATCTTTCATGCCTAATCTTCTCAGAACTGACCAACAGCTGAAACAAACTGCTGCTACTGTTGCAGAACAACAACAGAAAGTATGTAAATCTTGATAAAGTGTAATATTAAGATAATAAATATAGCCTCAATCCTTAATCTACAGTGTGTTTATTAACAGATATGTTGAGTGGTAAAATTATCAACTACAACATACGTTAATACTCAGGAGTGTAATCTCTCATGGATAACACGTTGTCGATGTAATATAGCTGGGATGAAGACTTACACCTTCTAGGAGCTAAGTGTAAGAATTAAGTTGTAACTCAGGCTGACGTTGGAACTGTCTCAGCTGGTGCAACGGACAAAACATTAGTAGAATGTAAACTCCATCCTAAGTGAGAAATTACGTTCAAACTAGAATACGTTTCAATTTACGCACCGCTGGTGCAACAGGCTGCAGGTGTTTAAGTGTGGACCCAAAAGCACAACTGGAGGCAGATGAAGTAGTTAAGTTAATTTATTGAAGGGGAAAAAAGGGTGGAGGGAAGGGATCCAGGGTCCAAGGCGTTAGGAGGGGAATTCGAGGAGAGATGAAGGCTCGAGACGTGAGGGCTTGAGGAGGAGGCTGGGGAGTGAACCCAGGGAGAGAGTGTGGCAGCGTGGCAGAGATTGGGCGGTAGCACTGGGGGCTTGTGGAGGCACTGGAAGAATGGAGGACAGCAGAGGAAAACTCAAACAATTGAAAATGCACGAGAGAACTCTAGAGAACGGGCTGAAATACCACATCAGATGCAAGTGGTGATTGCAGTAATCTGGTGCAGGTGTGAAGGTGCAGGTGGAGCGGCCCGATCTATGTGAGGAAGAGTGAGAGATTCTACACAAGAAAACAACCAAAAGTGCCAACTTAAAAGCCAAAAACATGTTGCAATCACAACACCACCCTCTCCACTCTCAAATTCCGTAGGTAGTCTGTGATGATCCTGGCTCTGTGGGGGCTAACGTTATCATCCTGGAGGATGGAGTTAGTTCCCAATCTGGTGCCGGTCATACACCTGTGACTGGCACACACCTAGCAGCACAGCTCAAAACCAGAGTGAACATCAACAGGAGAATACTGCAGGGGATTTTGGCACATTTTTTGGGGGCGCTACTCACAGGATTGGCTGTGTTGCTCATCTCAAGAATACAAAATCCTTACAGGTTATACCTTGTTGTAAAGGTGACTAATCAGGATTTCCAACGATAAATAATTCAATAAAAATTGATAATATTAAAGGGGAGAAATGATTTACTGTAAAAACGTTTCCAAACTTTTGCAGCTGAGTCTCCCTGCTGACCCACACCACTGCACTGAGACCAACGTCCTCAAAAGAAGCATGTCTTGTTAGTTGAGCTGACAGCTTCTTGAGAAGGGGGCATCCCAGCAGCATGAAGGAGAAAGTTTGTGGTGTGTTAAACTATTGCAGAAAGCCTTCAGAGAAATGCTGCAGAGGAAGAAGTCATCCAGTGAAAGTTGGCTGCTGTGACTCTGTGAGCACTTCCTGAGAGACATTAGCTTCATGTCAGTGAAAGTCATAAAAATAAAGTCCTGAAAGATCTCAGAGAATCAGCAGAAAAGTTAAGTTTTCGGTTCTGGGTGGGTAGAGCAGACAAGAGCTGAGGGAACTGAAGGACCATGTAGTGGAACGATCAGACTTTATGAATCCAGCTGCTGGAAGAGACAGGAAGTAAGCTCTGCTGCTGCTCTCAAGTGTTCTGGGATTAAAGTGGTGAAAAATAAAGCCATGATGGCTTTCAGCTGAGGACACTGCAGAATGTCTTCAGACACAAGCAGAGGTGTGACCATAGACTGTAAACAAGACGTGAATATCTGTGCTTTTAAACCTGCAATCTCTTACAGCACGCAGTTCTCATTTCCTCTGGCTGCTGAATAAAGACAGACATCTTTAAGGGGTCTTTGAGGAAATACTACTGCTTTTATTTGATTTATTATTTCAATAAAAGATACAAAATTACATTGTGGTCTTAGGGCTTTTTTCGACTGGAGGGACCTTTTCAAAGGTCCCCGGGGCTTTTGGGGGGCAGGGCCTGCAATGCTGAATGTGTCTGATTGGTAGATTAACCGCAGTGTTTTTATTCCACCCGCCGTCCACAATAACATCACACACATCTGTGATTCACTTGATTTCTCTTTCTTTCATTAGTTTTTATTTGTTCTATCTTTTTTGTATGTGTGTGTACTTTTCAAAAGAAGAAGCTGTGATTCTCTTGATTTAGCAGCTTGTAACAGTAGTCTTCTCTCAGCCCACCGTGAATATGTCTCTCCCGGTGTTACGGTTTTAAAAGTGACCCTGTAAACTGGAGACCTTCAGTTGAACGTGTCAGTGTTTGTGGAGTTTACACAGCTGTTGAAACACAGAGGGAGTTCCTGGGAATGCAAACTAGTTTAGTTTTTATTAAGATTTCAAAATATCCTCATCAGATATTTAATGATCGTCTAAAGACGTTTATGAGGGATGCATCCGGCTGAAAGTCTCCAGTTAACAGGGTCGCTGTTTAGACCAAAACACCGTCCGATCTCTGCCACGGCTTTTTGAGTTCAAAAGGATTTTAAAGCCGTGTTGAAACGTCTTTGCTACTCATGCTTATCTCCTCTCAGGTGTTGATTCAGTGAATCCATCTGTGATGAAATATAGCACCATCTAAAACAGCACCAGCTGAGTCTCTTCATGCTAACAGGCTAACTGTTGTGTTGCTCATAATGATACCTGCCTGTCCGTCTGCTTCTATGGTGTCATCTTTGATGAATGGCATTTGTCTTTGTTTTACTGCCCTCTACTGGTCTGGTGGTGTAGTGCATTTACTTTTTATTTCCTTCATACGTCACTGGCCTGATTTGCACAATTCAACCTGCAGTTTAAATGCAGACAACAATGGGGGCACAGGAACCTTTTAGTTCAACCTAAAGTAGTTCTAGGGGCTAAAAGACCCCGGAACTCTTGGTTGAAATTTACCTTTAATCTCTAATATTCGGTCTTAGTACAATATGATGTTCATTTGACTTTAGATAATGAAGCAGGGAATACTTAAGGGGCTACACATGACTGACATTTGGCCTGTCAGTGCAGTGTGTGTTGAAGGCAGCTTAAACTGCTCATCTCTATATGATCATTTTTTACCAAGAACGTAATAAAATATAATTAAAAAAATGTACATGGCAAATAACAGCAATAATATTACTACTATTGATATACATATTCTAATAACACCTCTCATCTAATAGTTTCATAGTGTTTCCTAACAGTAAAAACAAAAAAACAGTTTCATCAAGTTACAAAATAGAAACAATAAAGGAAGAACATGTGGTTATAATGCATTAAAATAGAGTACATGAACTATAAAACATCAGATTCAAATCCAAAGGAGATCGAGCCTTCTCCGTCAGAGCTTCTCGACTTTGGAACGACCTCCCTGAGGAGATAAGGCTCGCAGAGTCAGTGACATCTTTCAAATCTCTTCTTAAGACTCATTTTTATAGACTTGCTTTTATGTGACTTCATCCTTTTAACCACTTTTACTTATATTAGATTGTTAATTTTAGTTTTCATCCAACTAATTCATTGTCTCACATTTTATTTGATTTATTGTTTTAATTTTTTTTCTTTTACTATTTTAATGTTCCTTATTCATCCTTTGCACTTTTTCTAATTTTTCTGATGTGATGTCATCCTTTTACTCTGAAAACCTCTTTTATTGTCCTTTTAATGCTTTTATTTACTTATCCATTTTTATTTATTTTTATTTAAGGATTTATTTTTATCTATTTACCCTGAAAAGCCTATCAACAATGATTTACTGGTCTATTGTCACACCACTCCATACTGTTTGATTTACTTGTATTCTTTTTAACCTCTTGCGTTGCATTTTGATTTGCATTGTTAAAATTCCTCCTTCCATTGTTTACTCTGCTATTTGAACTATGCTTTGTCTGTCAAGGCACTTTGTAAACATTTGTTTTTAAAGGTTCTATATAAATAAACGTATTATTATTATTATTATTCTTATTCTTCTTATTATTATTATTATTAATTTCCGTACTGTCAAAGTTGAGACTGCTGAGTTTTTAAGCACAAGCTATGGTTGAAAAGTGTATTGACAGGCAGAAACGCCATGTAGTATTCACACTGTGCTTAACCAAACTAACCGCTCTGGACAGACTTGGACTCTGTGCAGGACTCTGTGCACTGGAGTGGTGCTGTCCGTGGTGCTGAAAGCCTCTGAGTTACTAATGATGACTCAGCAACTCTTACGATTCTGGGCCTTCTTTTGATTTCCTAAATTCAGTGACACCAGAACATTTGTCAGGCTGCTTCCCAGCTTGGCTCTGACTGAAAGAAAAAAAAAAAACTGACCGGAATCTCCAAAGCTCTCTAATTAACAGATCGTATCTTATGAGTTTAATCTGAGCACAAACAGAAATATAAACACGCCAATTTGTGGTTGTTTTCATCCTCCCAGCATGTTCTTCACTGTATCAAAGCTGGCAGCTCCACTGTGGTGACCGAGCTGAGTGATTCTAGACTCAACATACAAACAAAGTGCAGTTTACTGTATGTCTGAAGTGTCATTGGTTTCTGCTTCTGTGTTTACAAGGTTTGTTGTTTTCATTTTTTTTCATTTACTCCAAAACAATTTCCTCTGACGGTGTGACGCCCCTCCCTGCTGTTTCCATTCTGCCTCTCTTGCTGTTCTGTGTTTGTGTTCCTGAAGGTCGCTGGTGGGCGGAGTTTCACCACACCTGGGAGTGCCTGACCAGCCTCAAATTATGGGATGCTGGCCGTCCGGCTATAACCCGTAGGAGTCAGTACTGACAGGTTATTGTTGGGATATCTGTATCGCTGTATGAAGCTTTGATTTTGGTATTTCCGCCAGGTGGCAGTGTGAATTTGTATATTAGCTAAATATTGAGGATTGCAGAGCAACATTTTACATTTAGATTTAACATTTCAATTTAGCATTTAGATTTAACAGTGATTTCAATTTGTATATATTTGCCACGACAAAAAAAAAAGATCACAATTATTTATTAAAAAAATGACTTTTAAAAATTCACTTTACGTTTTTATGACATTTTGGAGCTAAATGTGGAGAAATGTTGCTGATAGTTTCAGTGTGCACAACTTTATAACGGTGACCAAGAAAACTGGGGCATCTGTACATTTAATTTGTTGCCCTGCTCATTCTGCTGTAACACTTAATAGTTTTTAATATTCTATCACATGGATATTATATTCTGCAAGCCTCTTCCTGTCCATACACAATTTAAAGGCACAGAGGCCGTAGATACCTTTAACAGCCCTCACAGTCGACAGTAATTGACTGGTCCACTGTAAATGTAATATGTCAATGAAATGCCTCAAAAGATTAAAACATTGTATTGAAAGTTGGAATACCTCAGTGAGAGATCTTTGAAGTGTAGATGAGACAGTCAGAAATGTCATTCATTTTAAGATATTTCCTCCCAGTTGTTTGAGACATCTTTCCTTTCAAGGGAGAAAGCATCATGAGTACTGTGCAGGACCTGAGACTGATGCTGCTATGATCAAAAAACACTGAAATACATCCTGATATAAAGTAAACTTTCAACGATGAAGATCTTTCACATTCTCCTCTAAGCCTTGACTCTTCTTTAAGTTAGAGAGAACACTGTGTCTGCTGTTTGGGGGATTGTAAATGTTTGTTTCTGCTGAGTGGCAATGCAGATGTCGTTGCGGATTATGGAGGTCGACACTGACTGACTCAAAGAAAACATTTAAAGAATTCCCAAAAAGAAAAGTGACAGAAGTAGTCCAGGTATGAGTGATTGTAATGCTTTATGAAATATCTGACCTGTGTTTAAACACAAAGAAATATATCAGAGAAGATAGCATTGGATTACGGATGGTAGTGATGTGACAGTTACATTCAGTGTTAAATACTCGCTAAGCAAGAGTAACATTTTGGTGCATCAGTTTTCATCCAAATCATACTTTTGAGTATAAAGACAGCAGCGGTAAACACTCCAACATCACCATAAATCTGTCTTTAAGTACGGCACGTCTCACGTAATCTCCTTTCAGTCCTATACATCACACACAGTTCCCATACTCAATCATCCAATTTACTGCATTGCATCTTTTCCAGCAGGCAGCATCATACACTATAGACGAGGCATCAGTAAGATGTATGTCAGCCGTTTGCATCAGAGGCACAGCTAGTCTTTAAATCAGCTCATTGTTTTTACATCCTGTGCATATTAAGCACAGGTTCAAAGTCTTTCCTCAGTTATTCTCCGTCGTAGAAATTAATCCTTAAATCAACACTGACACACACTAAGGCAAGTGATGCTAATGAGCTAAACATGATCAACCTACAACAAGCAAGTGACAAAGAGGGAAGGTCTATTATCAAAGTGAAGGAGAAATGATGTACACTCTGGTTTTGTTTGATTTATTTTGAAGAGGCAGAAATCCTCTCAGAGCAGGAGGAATCTCAGCCAGAACAGAATTTCTTTCTACTCGGAGGAGATCAGTATGGGCACTTGTCCTTTATGTGAGTATTTCCATTTTATGCTACTTATTTCAGAAGGAAATATCTAATAGTACACTTCTAGTAGTCCATTATGTCGCTCCTGGGACCCACTTCAGCTGTATCATTAGCATCCGTTAGCAGGTTTAGAGAGAACATTAGCAGCCAACAGTGACCCTCCCATCCTGCTGTCTTCTCCTCTGGACCATTTGTTCCCTAAAGTTTCAGCTGTTCAACTTTGGCTCAGTGACTCAGGCTGGAAAAATCAGGGGATACAAGTATATTCTTTTTCTTTTCCATTGAGCTGCTGCTACACCATGCAGGAAGCAAGACGAGCTACATGATTAGCTAACACTAAAGGTAACTGTGCGTGATGTCAACGTCAGAGGTAAAGTCAGTGCTTTCTTCATGTAGGTGTTCACCATAGACCTCCTCAAACATCACTCCCCATCTCACCGCCTCAGATCATCAGGTGCTGACCTCCTGTCCCCTATCACCAAGACCAAGCACTGCACCTTGGGGGACAGAGACTTTGCCATCGCTGCTCGACTCTCTGGAACTCTCTCCCTTCAAACATCCTCAACTCTGACTCTCTTCACTCATTTAAAAACCACCTCAAGACCTTCATGTTCAAAAAGCATACATCACATAACCTCTACTCCCGCCCCACCTCTGTCCCTGTTCTGTTTTATTTACCTTTTTTATCTTTAGTTTTATCTTATGTAAAGTGACTTTGAGTATTGAGAAAAGCGCTATAAAAATTCTATGAATTATTATTATTATTATAAATAATGGACTTGGTATCCGTGACGTCACCCATCTGTTCCTTAAGAGCTGTCTGAGGCCAGTCATTGGCGTAAAGAGACGGGCTTTGAGCCTCCTCGCCAACAGCTACAGGGTTCAAGCCTGTCAATCAAGTCAGCTCTGCCTCTCATTGGAAGACTTGTAATCTCAATATCTTCAAAATTACTGTGTTAGAAAAAAATTCACCCCCGTACAGTGTGTGCCGAACAAGAAATGAGCTATCCAGACTACACTCATTTTTTTGTACCAGGCTGTAAACATGTTTATTTCCCCTGTAAAGATCGGCTTTTTTGAATTGGTGTGTATGTGGTTTCCGGTACTTCTGGAGCCAGCCTCAATGGGGTCCTTGCTGCAGTTTTTAGCACTTCCACATTGGGCTTATATTTCTAGACCGGAGGTTGCCACTTGGTGTTCACACATGACCCGTGTTAGGACTCCTACCTGGACATTCCTGTAACCGACAAAACTAGCTAGTAGGTAGTCCTAGCATACCCACGTCTTCCTGATGAATCCGCAGCTATCATCCACTCCATGTACATTAAAAAATGTAAAAAGCAAATAACTTTATTCAAAATGTGTCAAAACAAATAATTACAAGAAGATGCCGGAACCCAAACTAAAAAAGAATGAGGTAAGAAAAGCATGTTACTCTACAGCTAGTCCAGCCTCCAGAAGTGTTAAAAACTGCAGTCGAGTGTCCACTTGAGGCTGGCTCTGGAAGTACCAGAAACCACATACACACCTATTCAAAGAGACGATCTATACAGCAGGAATAAACATGTTTACAGCCTGGTTCAAAAAATGAGTTTAATCCTGGGGGTTGGTAGTCAGATTTAGATACTCTTTTTGTTATACTCATTAAAATGATCTTTATGTCCCGATGGCAATCAATACATAATGTGTTCTTAAAAAAGAGGGTTTAGACGGAGTCCTGAGGAAATGCTACATTCAAATTCATGCTAGTTTTCTGTGGCTTCCTACCCCAGCTTTAATGGGACAGGAAGAATTAAAGTTGATGTGATCAAAAAGGATGAGTTGAAACATATTTATCCTCAGACAATACCAATGTTTGTTCCAGGATGTAAACATGTTTGACTCTGTTGTAATAATGGGTGTTTCAGTACAGGCACTGTTGGGTTCCTTGGCTTTTGAAGCCAGCCTCAAATGGACACTTTAGGGACTGCAGGTTTTTGCATTTCTGTACTAGATTCCTTTTTCAAAACCTGAGGTTACTGCTTGGTGAGGAAATAATAGAACACATAAGACAAAGAAATTGTGTGCTCACTCAAAAGTACTCACAAAGTTATTTGGTGCTGACCCAAAAGGACAACGAGTTGAAAAAATGTCAGCACTCGCAATAAGTTCAAAACTTTTAAAGCAGAAATTGACAGCAGCTCAAAGAAACGAATGCGTTTCAGCCCGAGGCTTTCATCACCGTCTCTGAGGAAATAATAGAGCCTTACTCAGTGTTCACAGTACTGTCCGTATTGTGTTCAGAGAAGCTTAAAATGGAACAAATAAATGTAACCTTAAATAGTTTTTAGTTACCCCTTGTAACAACAAAAACATTGCTCCTCTTTCTTGTTGACATGCTTACATTTGCAAGAGTCCTTTGGCCCCATCACATGTCCTAACTTTGTTGGACTGTGTGACAAAAGCCAGAAAAATCTGACTGCGGTGTTTTTTTCATGACACCTCGAGGTGTGTCAGATGCAGCATGAGTTGTAGAGTGAAGCAGCTTTTGTTCCTGCTGTAATCAGTCTGATAAGATGCAGCATCAATCCTGCATCATACTTCACCCAAACAAGACATGTCTGCACTCTCATTTCAGAGTACTGGATATGGATTGAACAGGGAGGAGTTAATAGATCAAGACTTGTTGTTTACTGGTGTTTTTTTCCTCTGTGTAACCTACAGACTGAAGTTTGTATTCAAACAGTCAGGGGGAAGTTTATATCACACACACTCAGTGGAGTTCGGGCTCTAATGACTCAGTGAGTTAAGACTCGACTTCACAGGAGTTTCTCTAACACTGCTGCTGCTCTGACTCTCACTCTGCTCCCCCTGGACCAGGGTCTGAATCTGACCGACTTTGTGAATGAGGTTTTTTTTGTGTGTGTGTGTGTGTGTGTGTGTGTGTGTGTGTGTGTGTGTGTGTGTGTGTGTGTGTGTGTGTGTGTGTGTGTGTGTGTCTGTGATGGATCTCTGCCATAACTCTGGAGTTGAACAGATGGGAAGCCTGCAGTAGGTTTTTCCTGCTCACATCAGGGGTGATTGAGAGTGTTGTTCAACCGCTGTTAGGGAATCCCGAACACACAGTGTCGGCCTCTGCTTGCGTGTGCGTGTGCTTGTGCGTGTGTGTGTGTGTGTGTGTTTTTTTTTTTAAGGAGAAACACACCAAGTTTGCAGCTCAGCAGGATTCATCCTTCCTTCTTCAGTGGACTTGAGATTTCAATTTACAGCTCCAGACACTTTTTTTTTTAAGTGACAGAAAAACTGTGAAGATCCTTTTGACAATTTCCAGAAGTGGTAAAAAGGAAACCAAGAGATGGAAGAAGAAAACGGGTTGTTAAAGAAAAAAATCATGTAACCATCAGCTATTCTCTCAGTTTTAAAGTATCCTTTTAACTGAAGTGAGTGATGAATGTGAATGGGACTTCAGTCACTTTATGCAGATATTAGAGCACTTAGATGAAACGTGTTCAATGTTACATCTTCAGTCACAAGTGGGTTTTTATCACAATGTTAACTTCCAATTGTTGGAATTGCTGTGATGAGTCCTGAGCTTTAGAAAGAGAAAGAAAGGAAAATTGACAGACTTTGTTTTCACTCAGGAAAAAATGGAGGTCATTGTTTGTCACTCGTACACAACATGTGTTTACAAAAATTGGAAATCGAAATGAGTAATAGAGATGGGCATTTCAAGCCAAAATACTATTTGATAATCTCTGGCATTTATTCTGTGATTATTCATAATCAAGTTCTCTGACAGCAGGTTTGAAACGTCAAGTTGAAACAACAGCGACTCACACAAGATTTGATTTGCTGCAGGTGTAAACAGTAAAAGTAAACACTCCACCAGCCACTGTCCCGTAAACGGTCCGTTTGTGATGCAGTCGTGATAAGCAGCACCAGGACGAGGTGCTTCTAGTAGCGGGCACTGTCAGCGTCTGTCTCGACCTTTATGTCTGTGTTTCTGTGACGCAGCAGCGTGGCATGTGTGTGTTTAAATTTTACAGCCATGCTCAGTCTCTGCGTGTTCTCTGTTTCTGGATCTCACACCACTACACACGTATAAACCTTAGACAGTGTGTGCCGATAGAGAAATAAGCTATACTTAGACCCAAGCTGTTTTCTGAACCAGGCTGTAAACATGTTTATTTCTGCTGTAAAGATCGTCTTCTTGGTTGTGTGTATGTGGTTTCTGGTGTTTCTGCAGCCAGCCTCAAGTGGACGCTCGATGAACTGCAGTATGAAACACTTAAGCATGGGCTTCATATTTTAAGACCGGAGGTTGCCTCTTGGTATAAAACAGATACCGTCGCTAATGTTTTCTTTTTCTTTTGCTCTTTAATGCAGTTAAAATTCTTCTTCTCCTATCACTTAATGTGGTTCGCAAACAGATTTAAGATGCTCTTTAGCCCCTGTCCGGCAGGATTACCAACTAGGCACTGGTGAAAATGATTAAAAATGTTACTTTTAAAATTAGAAAATATTCTCATTAAAGCTCGGGTTGGTAATCAGATTTAGATACACTTTTTGTTATACTGGTTAAAATGATCTTTATGTCCTGATGGTAATCATTACATGATGTGTTCCTAAAAAAGAGTGAAAAAAAGCTGCTATCTACAGCCGGAGTAAACCTGGGAAAACACCAACCAATCACCGTTTTTTGGCTCCCCAAATTTTAAACCAATCAAATCCCGTCCTGCCGTTCTGCCCTCCTCCTGCGCGTACATTTCCCCGGCGTGCACTCCTCCGAGTCCCCGTCTCCTGCCTCTGCTTCCCCTGACTCTATTTACTGCCCCTCTCGCTCGTCCTCGGGCCTGTCCCCTCAGACCCGATGAGGTGCTTTGCTCAGGACAGTAGTCCGGATCAGAGTCTAAAAAGCTCTCACCAACAAGCAGAATAATTAATGACGTTCAGTAAGTCCTACAGAAAATATAGATGTACTGTAGCGTCCGTCCGGACGCTGTAGGGATGACGAGCCGATTCGTGAACACGTTGAGTTTTAATAACCGGTCACTGTCGGCCGTGATCACGACAACCAACAAAACAACAATCAATGTTTGAATGAATGAAGAACTTCTCCTTTTGTCTCTCCTCTCTCCCACTCGCACACTCTACACCTCTCCTGATGCCTTCACAGACCGTCAACACTGTAGGAATTAAGAGCATCTACACTGAACAGGTTTAACAAACAGTAGAGTTGTTACAGTATTATATATGTGTTATAACTTTTCTCCTGACATCGTGTCACCGGTACAACTGGATAATGCTAGCATGATAGTTGTGAGTGCTAACAGCAGCCATGTTTGTTTGTGTTTTTAACTTTCACTATGATAATGTTTTGGTGAGGACCGTCTTTGAATCAGTCACGATCATATGGTCGAGAATCAGCGGCGCTCGTGCATGTGAGCGGGGGGGCGTTGTTTTGGAGGAGCTCCGAGGGAGGAGGGGAGGGGTTAGATGGAGTCATGAGGAAATGCTACATTCAAAGTCATGCTGGTTTTCCAAGACTACCAACCCTAGCTTTAACTCTTTGATTTTTAATAAGTGAACGAATATTCGGGAATTTGAAAATCATGACCCATCCCTATTGAGTAACATCTATTTTTTGGTATTTTCAGCTCTATGGTATAACTGAAGACTCCTCTTCTGTTATGAAAACATTCAGATGTCACTATTATCCTTTAATTTAATGAACCTGACACCTGTAAGTGTACAAGACTGGATTATGAACATGTTTAAATTAGATTCAAAGTTTGTCTCATATTCACATTTGTAAAGGACTTCCCTGGAACACCCAATGAGCTGGAGTTCAAATCTCATAACAAACGATTAAATCAGGATTTATCATCTTGCTCTAGCTGCTTGTAATGATTTTAAGGTATGGCTATGGGATTGGTAATCGATTGAAGCGTTGGTCAGTGAGGTTTAAAAGTCAATTTTAATAACTCTTAGGTTTCAAAAGCAGCACACATTATCAATATAACAGTGTGTATACTGAATGTACACAACCTGATACACACAGGACAGCTGCCAACAAGCTTTGTAAAATTAACAGTACTGACTTTGATTTTATAGGTCTTAATTATTTAACATTAAACTAAACACATTTAACAAGACATTAATGTTTAGCAAAAACAAGTAGAAGAAAATAAATAATACAAAATAATAATTTCATATTTGGAATACATGTGAAGATATTCACTAACCTTCATACCCTCAGCCTTCCCACACAAACATTAATCCTCACAAGACACACTTTTTGTTTATTTATTCATTTTTATACATGTTTATATATAAAGATACTTTTGTCGTTGTTGTATTGAATATAAACCCCTTGAAATTAATAATAAAGAAACTGTAATTCAGCCCTATCTGTTTCATTATCTTTATTGATTTAATGTATTTATTTTCCTATTATTATTATTATTATTATTATTATTATTATTATTATTATTATTATTATTATTATTATTACTATTATCACTTCTTTGTTGTCTGTTTTTTTATGTTTTCCATATTTGTGCCTTGTTTACTTGTTCTTCTGTCTATCACTTGGTCACCCTTTTCTTGTAAAGCACATTTCTTGCACAATAAAAAAAATAATGTAAAAAAATATATATAAATAAATAAAATAATGAATAATAAAATAATGAACTAAACACATTTGAAATAAATTTAAGAGTAAATCATCAGTGTAATTACTTTCAGACTACGTGATAGCCTGATTTGAATATTGATTTGTTTTAGCGTCTGTTTTCTCCAGTAGAGGGCAGTAAAACAAAGACGAATGCCATTCATCACAGATGACACCATAGAAGCAGACGGACAGGCAGGTATCATTATGAGCAACACAACAGTTAGCCTGTTAGCATGAAGAGACTCAGCTGGTGCTGTTTTAGATGGTGCTATATTTCATCACAGATGGATTCACTGAATCAACACGTGATAGGAGATAAGAGCGAGTAGCAAAGACGTTTCAACACGCCTTTAAAATCCTTTTGAACTCAAAAAGCTGTAACAGAGATCGGCCGGTGTTTTGATTTAAACAGCGACCCTGTTAACTGGAGACTTTCAGCCAGATGCATCCCTCATAAACGTCTTTAGACAATCATTAAATATCTGAGGAGGATATTTTGAAATCTTAATAGAAACTACACTAGTTTTCGTTCCCAGGAACTCCCTCTGTGTTTCAACAGCTGTGTAAACTCCACAAACACTGACACGTTCAGCTGAAGGTCTCCAGTTAACAGGGTCACTTTTAGAACCGCAACACCGGGAGAGACACGTTCACGGTGGGCTGAGAGAAGACTACTGTTACAAGCTGCTAAATCAAGAGAATCACAGCTTCTTCTTTTGAAAAGTACACACACATACAAAAAAGATAGAACAAATAAAAACTAATGAAAGAAAGAGAAATCAAGTGAATCACAGATGTGTGTGATGTTATTGTGGACAGCGTGTGGAATAAAAACACTGCGGTTAATCTACCAACCAGACACGTTCAGCATTGCAGGCCCTGCTCCCCGAAAGTCCCAGGACCTATGAAAAGTACTACCCCCCAAGCAGGGACCTATTTAGCGGGGAGATTATCTACCCCTGAACTAAATTTAGACCCTGGGTCCACAAGTCGAAACGCACGTAATTCCGGGGGTAGAGTTCCACCTGTCGAAAAGGCCTAACAAGTACACTTTCAAAAATCACTAAAAAACTAGGCTATTCCGAGGGGCCAACTGTACCGCATGAAGGCAGAAATCATCTGGCAGTGAGGATGAGAGGAGCCAGGGTCTAAATACTGCAGCAGGTGGTTAACTGATGAGAACCAGGTGTGCCTGTTGGGAGCGCCAGCACCTGGAAGCCACGCCCAGCCTCTGAAAGAAAAAACACAGACAAAGGAACAAAAAAACTTGGCAAAAATCCTCGTTCCCCACAACCACCCTCTTATTCACGACATTGTGAGTTGAATTTTCAAATAGTTTCAAATATATTTGATGAAACTGTTGACTTAAAACAACAACCTTCCTTTGGTCATGCAGATGTAACGTTAATGTTATAGATACAGATTTAGCTTAAGTTTGCTTTCACATTAACATGGCATCCACGTTCCCATCATTACTTGAACGCCGAGCCTTTCCTGTACACGACTTAACAAATGTACAAGTTCCATCAGAAGACATTATTAAAAACCAACATGACCACGTCTTTCATTCTTATGATAAAATGTAATCAGGAAGTGCCAGCTGTTTTTTGAATAACACATTTCTTATGAATGTGATTTGTTTGACCAGCGTTTCCAAAAAGAAGTGAAAGACGTTTATCATTTTCTTGCTGATATCTGCGTATGTGTGAGAGGTAGCTCGGGGGACTGTGCGTCCTGTCCAATCTAAATAAATACAATCCCAGGAGGCAAGCTGGTACGACAAAGGAGGACCTTCAAAAATCAGAATTTTTTTGCATACCTCCAAATGTAATGTAAAACCCATTCAGTCAAACATTCCGAACAGGAAACTGATTTGAGAAATAAGAAAGGACAGGCTTTTGGGATGTTTGTATGTGTACGTGTGTGTACTGTACGTGCATGCATGCATGTGTGTGTGTGTAGAAAGGAGAGACCTCACACATGATCAGTTATGAGCCACAGTTTGAACTTCTCCATTCAACTTCTCCAGCACTTCACTTTGACACCAGAAAGCCTGGACGATGACGTGCTGTTTACTGCGAACAAACATGGACAACTTTATGAGCTGGAGAAACTTCTATGCTTAACTGGAGAGCAGGAGAGATTCCCACTTACCTGGTGAGACAGACTTTCTGGTGTCAAAGTGATGTGCTGAAAAAGCACAAGTGGAGTATTCACCTAAACTGAGATGAGTGCTCAAAATTAGCTAAATTACCTGGCAGGAATGACCCAGTCTGCAGAAACTGTAGACTAGCTTGTGTGCTGTGGCTCCCTGCAGTTTCTCAGTAAAGGGGCCGCGCTGAGAGGCATCCGTCGTGGCTGCTACAATCACTAATGACAAAGAAAATCTTTCTGTCTACTCGAAGAGGCTTTCCAAGTGATAGACAGGAGGATGTGTGAGTAAGTTACTGAAAAACACACCCAGCTAAAAGCCTTGAAGATTGCCAAAGAGGCTACATATAGTCATTTATTAATTGAGACAGATGAATGTGAGTATTGATAAAATGTAAATAGTATTATTTTTATGGAATTAATGGTAAACACAGGGACCACAAGTGCTTCATTTACACTTGTTTACACTTTATTTCTATTTAAATGTAATACTTTACTCTTAAAAAATACTGAAAACACAATTCTATTTAGAAGGTCTTAAAACAACCTACCTTCATGTATATGCTGTATTTTTATCATTTTAGTTTTTGAATACATTGTTTGCTTTTTAAACAAGATTTGCTCATTTAAAAGTGTTTTTTGTTTTCCCATAATCAGGGTCATCTTGTCTTTGTACCTATACAGTATTTCTTCTTTGCATCAATTAGTAATGACTCAGCACAAACACACAACCTCCCATGTGGCCCTCAGTACAGATCAATCGTTCACCTGTGGGGAAGCCTGCTCAATAAAAGGTGTCGTCTTCATAGCGTTTCACAGTGTGTCCCTGAGTGCAATTTAAAGGAAGTGTTCTGCAGAGTTTTGCAGCTGGATCAGGGAGACGAGGCTGCTCATGTGGAAAACAGCAGAGAGGGCTGTTACAGCTTTTTGGTGACAACAGATGTTGGAAGGAAAGAGTGAAAGGGTAATGAAATAATTACTTCAAACATGTTAATCCTCATCAGTCAGGCTTAAAACATAGCACAGAGAGTGAGCGAGGTCAGAAAGCAACCGTGTTTACTAGAAAAATAATATTAAATTCATAGAGTGCCACACAAACCGTCCTTTGTGGCCGACTCTGTGCGGCAACGGCAGTGATTAGTCCCTGCGTGAAATTCAATTTCCACAGGAGGAAGCTTCATTAAAAATGTATCTATTCTACCACTGTGAGGCATTTCTGACTGCTCGGACCACATTCACTGCAGAATCGTGTTTTAAAAAATACTGTTATGACTCATCATTATATTATTTTTTGGCATCCGCTCATTAGGCTGATTATTCCCACTGTCAGAGTTTTTTTGAACAAATATTTGTTTGTGTAAAGAGGATTATTTTTACTCTAATTCCCTGTTGAATATTCATCAGATTAAACATTTAACCCAGAGATAAATAAATAAACAAATACTTTTAAAGTCTTATCAGGAGATTATCAAAGAATGGACTCTTCTTAAATACATAACCAGTAACACTCACTGTGTGGGGAGAACTTATCTCAGAGTTGTAGGTTTTTGGATTAGAAAGGATATGTCATGAGGGGGAGAAGGAGTGGGACACAACTGCTCACTGGGGGTGTCTAAAAGTTATCCTCCAGGGACCGCTACTAAAACCACTAGAGATTAGTTTGGACAGAGAAAATCCTGAATGATAAAAAGCCAAAGCAAACAAGCTACCTTTGCAGAGAAAGAGGAAACTAAGAAGACCAGGAACTAAACTCTTGTGCTGGGGATAAACTTGTTGTTCAACCTTGTGTTTACTGCGTCATTGTAAATATACCTGACTGTACACTACTTGTCTTACAGGAGGATATCTCCAGAGAGCAGGGAAGCCATCATGTGTTGCGTAAGCATAGTTAACAGCATCTCCGGCCTTAGTTAGACCGAAGGAAACACTCGTAGAACCAAAACACAATGGCTGTTAGGCATGCCTTCAAGGAGAAACACAAACGTTGATTGAGCTGGCACCAACAAACTACACTCTATGGAACAATAGAAACAGTGAGGAGAGCTGCAGACAGGTTCTAGTGGACTACACAGACCTAGAGTCTAGTCTAGAAACTCACAATCCTCTAAAGAACAAGAGCAAAAGACCGACTGACCACTAACTGTCTCTGACGATCACATTAGTCACAAGGGTATATTTAAGGTTCATTTCGACCAAGGGTTCCAGGGTTTTTTAGCCCATAGAACCACTTTACCCAGAACTAAAAGGTTCCTGTGCCCCCATTGTTGTCTGCGTTTCGACCGCGGGCTAAAGTCCCGGGTAGATTGTGCAAATCAGGCCAGTGACGTATGGAGAAAATAAAAAGTAAATGCGCGACACCACCAGACCAATAGAGGGCAGTAAAACAAAGAGGAATGCCATTCATCACAGATGACACCATAGAAGCAGACAGACAGGCAGGTATCATTATGAGCAACACAACAGTAATGATTTTAAAAGCCGTGGCAGAGATCGGCCGATGTTTTGATTTAAACTGCGACCCTGTTAACTGGAGACTTTCAGCCGGATGCATCCCTCATAAACGTCTTTAGACGATCATTAAATATCTGATGAGGATATTTTGAAATCTTAATAAAAACTAAACTAGTTTGCATTCCCAGGAACTCCCTCTGTGTTTCAACAGCTGTGTAAACTCCACAAACACTGACACGTTCAGCTGAAGGTCTCCAGTTTACAGGGTCACTTTTAAAACCGTAACACCGGTAGAGACGCATTCACAGTGGGCTGAGAGAAGACTACTGTTACAAGCTGCTAAATCAAGAGAATCACTGCTTCTTCTTTTGAAAAGTACACACACATACAAAAAAGATAGAACAAATAAAAACTAATGAAAGAAGGAGAAATCAAGTGAATCACAGATGTGTGTGATGTTATTGTGGACGGAGGGCTGAATAAAAACACTGCGGTTAATCTACCAATCAGACACGTTCAGCATTGCAGGCCCTGCCCCCTGAAAGTCCTGGGTCCTTTGAAAAGTACTACCCCCATAGCAGGGTCTTTTCAGGGGGGAGATTATCTACCCCTGAACTAAATTGAGATCCCTGGGTCCACCGATCGAAATGCACATAGTTCAGATTTAAAGTTCATCCGGTCGAAAAGCGCATATAGACTTCCCACACACACACACACACACACACACACACACACACACACACACACACACACACACACACACCTCTGTCCCTTTATCTGAATAAGTGGCATGACTGAGCCTCCATCACAAGATAACCCCAAAGAACAGGTTCCACATTTCTGTTCTACACTGTGAGTAACAGCTGAAAGGATATAATTCAAAGTTCAAAAGGGCCTAAAATAATATCCCTAAATTGAATTAATTATTTAAAGAAAAAATTGCGTACAAATAAAAAAATGAGCTTTTCAGATCAGATCCATTTTTTGAACCAGACCGTACATATGCTTAAACCTGCTTTTAAAACAAGCATTTGAAACATGGATGCTAATGGAGATTCCTTGGCTTTTGAAATCAGTCTCAAGTGAACACTCATGGTGCTGCATTTTTTTTTTTTTTTGCATTTCTGCATTAGCTTGGTTTTTCAACACTAGAGAAACCTGTGATTAACTGGCCCGCGTACTCGCACAGCAGTCATCACTCTGGCCAGTGTTCTCGGGTTCATTAAGGTGTCAGGAACATGCAGGCGGAGGAACATGTAAAGAGACAGCCTGTGTTTTCTGCACTGAATGTTTCACCACCGGTAATCACTCACATACAACACAGACGCACCTCCACCACGTCATCGACACACCTCCACCCATGAACATTTCATAGAACAGAGGTGTGTTAACACATCGGCGGCTGCTTTGCGAGTTTCCGCACTGCACGGCAGGTCAGGTACAGGTCATAGGTCACAGGAGTCGCACATGCACAGCGTGAACTATTTTATACAGTCTATGAGCGTGAAGCAGATGGCAGAGAGAAGTCCAAATGGCAGAAAGGTCAGAGCCCAACTCAGCAGCAGAGAGAGTGGTTTGGACTCCAAGCAACCTCAAAAGCCCTGTTTGGAAATACTTTGGATTTTGGTCAGTAGACGGCATAAATGCCGAACATCGAGATAATGTCGTATGCAAGCTGTGTTAGCTACAGCGAGCTTACCATTCCACCACAAACAACATGAGGGCACATCTCAAAAATGTGCACCCAAATGAGCATGACATGTCTGGAACTCCAACTAAACAGCCACGGCTCGACTCGTATTTTTCACCACCCACCACAAGCTCTTTGTCTGCAGCACGACAAGAGGCATGCATGAAGAAACTAGCTTCATTCATATGCAAGGACATGAGGCCGATCAGTATCGTTGATGGCACTGGCTTCAGAGAGTTTTGTGAAGAATTGGAACTAAGGTACCGTATCCTGAGCCGTGGAACAATCACCAACAGAACAGAAGACATGTATAACAGCACATCAGACAATATAAGGGAGTTACTCAAATACCAAGATGTGGCTCTTACCACAGACGGGTGAACCTCTCTAGCAACAATTCTAAATTACAGTAACGGCCCACTGGATTTCAGGTGACTGGGAAATGCACGACTGTGTGCTTAAGACTAAAGAGCTTACAGAAAGCCAAGCTGCAGAGCACGTGGGTGAATGCATTCAAGAGATCTTGGATGTTTATGGCATAAAACGGGAGTCTGTCATTGCTGTAACAACGGACAATGCCACTTATTACTTCAATGCAGTGGAAAGACATCTTGAAACAGTGAACACACCATGTGTGGCACACACAGTTAATTTGGCTATGTGTAAAGGGCTCGGGGTCAGAGCCATTGAAACACCCGTTAGTAGGCTGAAAGTGGCGGCGGCACATTTCAGCAAATCTACCACTGACAGCTACCTCCTCCAGCAGAAACAACAACTTCTGGGATTGAAAACGGAGAAACTGATTAACGACTGTCTGACGCCGCGATGGAACAGCACATATGACATGATCTGCCGTGTGTCGGAGAAGCAAGCAGCTGTGTCTGCTGTTATCTTTGAGCTGACCACAAGCGAATGGTCCCTCATGGAAAAGGTGAGCGTAGTGTATGAAATTTGTAATAGGTTGGACAAATGCAAAATTAATTTTTTTCCTTCTTTAATAGGTAGTATGAGTGCCCTAATTAACTTTGTGTGAATGTTAATTAACTGGAAAAATGCAAACCTGACCTAATATAAACGCACATTGTACTTACTTATTTACTACAGGTACAAGAGGTTCTGAAACCCTTCAAAGTGGCAACAGAAGCACTGTCAACTGACAAATATCCAACTGTGTTGGCTGTACTGCCTATAAAACACATTCTTCTCTCTCAACTGAACAAGCAAACGCCAGACAAACCAGAACCACCTGCGTTGTCAGAGATGAAGTCAAAAATCATCACCGATCTGGAGAAGCGGTATAGTGAGGAAAAGGGCGCATTTATGCTGCTGAACAAAGCTAGTTACCTGGATCCACACTTTCATCGCCTCGTTCATTTAAAAAGAGGAACAAAGACTGGAGGTGCAGGCGGCTATACTGGAGGAGATGAAACAGGTGAATGCGGCAGGAGGCACAGGCAGTGAAACCTGTGCCGGACAACCCCGTGATCAGCGAACCGCTGGGAAAACGGCTCTAACGGCTATGGGGATCTCTTCGGAGACACGTGTTGCACAGACAGCCCAGAGTCAGGCCAGAACATCAGTCTGCTGCTTCAAAAAGAGATGTCGATGCATGAACAAGAAGAAGTCTTCAATACCTGCTCAACAAAACCCTCTCATGTGGTGGAAACTGGGCTATGGGAAATACCCTCACGTCGCCTAGATGGCAAGGAAATATCTTTCCGTCCCTGGATCCTCAGGGCCTGATCTACTAAGATCCCAAATAACGAGCGCTAATTTGCGTGTGCAAATAATAATTTTGCACGTGCTATTTCTGGGCGTGTTGCGGGTGATCTACTAAGACTGCGTGCGCAAATGATAACGAGTGCAAAAGTGGTGCGGACCGCCCTATTTTATGAGGATTTTGCGTGTGCTATCAGCTGTCACCATGTAGAGTTTGAGAGAACAGAGTGGTCTTAAGCGATAAATGAAGTTTGAAGACATGGAGTTGGAGGTCTTTGTGGAGGAGGGAAATAAACACATCGGTGAACTCTCAGCGTTAGAAACACGATTTGGGAGGCCATCTGTAAAAAGGTGAATGATGTGAGAAAAAACAGAAGATCTGCCAATGAAATAAACACATCTACTCTACTCCAAAACAAAATCAGTGTTTTGATGGAGTTTAGAGAGCGATTTGATGAGGCTTAGTCTGCCACTCTTGCTCTAGAAAAGTTAGGCATCACTTGGATGAAGACAGTCGCCTCACTGTCCCAGGGAGCAACTTTCGGGTGAACGTTTTCAATGCCTGATATCATCATCCAGCAACTGTCCCAAAGATTCACCAGCTTAAATGGAACTGGTAACATGTTTGAGTCAATTCACCCCAACACACTGCTGCAAGCACGAGATGAGGAGTTACGCAGAGCTGCCTGGCGCAGCTCAGTGAGCGCTCATTCACGTTGCTCATTCATGCCTAAGACCCGACATTGAGTAAAAGAGCCTGACAATTAGTGACACCGACATAAAATGCACTTTTCATCTTTGTTTTTTTATACAAGTGCCAAAAATGTGAGTAGCCTACTTTCGTTTTTAACAGCACTTAATTGTGAATGATCCCTCAGGGTCAAAGTTTTTTGTTGTCATATTTCTCAGAATTCTGTACCTTATTTTATTTAAACAAAAGTGAAAATTACAAACATGTTGTTCCATGTGTATTACAGCACAGCTCATTTGTTTGTTCAATGTTCGTTATATATACTGTTAAACTTCAATATTAATGTTAATAATAATGTGCTTTAATCACTAAATGAAGCCTGAATATATCAGGGACAAGAGTCAGGACCTTTAAGTTTTGCTCAGCAGCACTCACTCAGCGCATTGTGCACAGAGAGGGAGACGGGGGGGCGAGCGAGCAAGGGGTCTATGGACTTAAAAGTGTTCGTTTTGCAATGTGTAGGTATGTTTTAGGCATGTTTAATCTGGATTAATACATACCTATACAAGTAGTTATGTCTCCTTGTATTAGTTTGTCCACCTGTTATTGACATAATGCGCAAATATAGATATTCGAATGGTTCGAGCCTATGGGATATTTTTAGAGGGAATATTCGAACGTCATTTTGGAGCAATTTAGACAGCCCTAGTGTGGAGTTTGTGTGTTTTATGTTGGTGTTTTAGTGTTGCAGACTGGCAGACTGACTGAGAACCATGGAGCAGTCCTATGTGTGAGCATTTCCTGTAATTTCTTTCTCTTTCCAATCCTTTATTCTTGTTGAACTGCAATGTTCTTTCTTTATAATGAGCTGAGATGTCTATATGGGGTTCAAGAAAGGTGTTGTGATTTTGTAGGATCTTTGTATCGTCGACTAAAAGAAAAAAATACTGACTCTCAGTTGACACAGTTAGTATTTAAACACATTGTAATCATTAAATACAAAATCGGTTAATCAAAATGAGTTAATGCAACGGAACACTGGTGTCTTTAAGAAAAACATTTTACACATCTACATGTATTAGTTTACACGGCCGACCAGCCACATTCAATATGGAGGATACGCTGAAGTGTTGCAGCTGCAGGATAACACAGTCAATGCAGCGTCTGCGTATATATGTCTATGACTCATACAACCCCACTTCAAAAATAATGAACTATCCCTTTAACAGTCTTGTAGTCTTTATTCTGTCCCCTCTCTGTTCTTAGACTCTTTACATGCTTCACTGTGGACATGTGTGGCTCCATTAATCTGTCTTTAATTCTCAACTCAAATGTCTTTTTTTTACTGTTAAGAATTTAGTCATATCCAGTATCTGAACTCACTGGCTGCAGCTGCCTCGGATCTCCCGTTCCCGTAATGTTTCCATGTGAGAGAACAGGAGGAAATGTTCAGTTCATGTTTGTATAATCCAGGTTATTCCGGGGCACATTATCCAATTTGCGGTACAGCAAATAATTTGTTCCCCTGACTTCTTGAACACATCATTGTTGTGCAGTTATGTCACGTTGGGGGAAAAAAGCAAAGGTAAAAAGGAAGACTGATTTCTCTTCTCTAATTTAATTCACCTTGTCTTTATATGTAACCATAAATACCACAGACCCAAGCACGCACAAGTTGACACATCGTAACCCCAGATTAGAAAATGAGGTGGTGACTTAATCTTAACTAACAGAGACACCATTACTGCATGAGGCTTCGTCGAAATTGCCAATAGCCTTACATGGTCTATAGTGTTAGATGTATGTGACTAGTCATGCAAGATATTGGTCATGCAGCACAGGCAATGACTCAATGGCATCACCAATCGCTGTAAATGGGGTCCTGTGGGCATTACTGCATGGTGTATCAAGGAAGCTTGCATAGCATCATTCAATAGAGGTGGTTTTTCCTCCAGAGCCAAGAGGGGGACAAAGACCAGAACAGAAGTGGGCTGCGAGAAAGAATTAATTTGTCTCTCCTCCACATAAATAACCCAGGACTGGATCAAATGTCAAATTAAATGGCTGAGGTCTGGAGAAGGTGCGTTATTGATTTCCACAGCCAGGTAGTAAATGGGGAGAAAATAAGGCAAGAATTAAGGATAGAGGCTGATTTGACTGCACTGGTCCCAGACAATAAGCAGTCTCAGTGCCCAGACGAGGCAGCGAGCAAAGAGGTAGGGAGGAAAGGTTAGGAGGGTGAGGAGGAGGAAATGAAGGAAATGGAAAGAGACAGAGGGGATACAAGGCCCAGCAGCAGCCCTGGAGAAAAGCTCACAGAGGCGAGGTGTGACTCACAGGATGCTTCACGGGGGGATTCACAGCGATTTCTACTTCCATGTCAGAGCCAGCAGACGGTCACCCCGACTTAGCTTCTCCTCTTTCATGTGCTCTGTACAAGATTTGCGTTTCAAAATGTGTGCAACAGGTGCTACAAGTTCCCAAAAAATCAAACTGCAGAATACATTGTGTGACAAGGTGCTGCAAAATACAGATCAAACTCCAACATGACCTACTGAAGCAGACATGCAGGATGATTCTACATTCTGCAGAAACATGACACTTAAATAAAACCTTAGTGACCAAAGATGTTCTGGCCTCGACAGTTAGTGTGACCACATACATATATTAGATGTATTAGTGTTTATTATAAATATTAAATTCTGATTCGTTAAACTCCCATAACATTTTATTCTCAACAGTATTCCAGGGGCAACCTGATCACACTCATCATATCAAATCAATCTGGTAGATTACACCTCTGTCTGTTGACACTGTGGCAAAAACATTAGTGTCCGTCTCAGGCTAGTCTTGAGAGTCAGGAAATAAAGAGTTTCTGGGCACAGATGTGAGAGCAGCTCTCTGTCAGGATTTTCATTTGAATAATCACCCCTACACATCCCGTCCACATTGTCAGGCATTTTACTCACTAGTTCAAACGTAGCTTCAGCACTGATCCAAAAACTGCCCCTAAAGTATCAGAATCAGAAAGTCTTGATTTATCCCAGGGAGGGAAATTCGGTCTTTACAGTTGCTCTATACACAATAAGTTATACAAATACAATAATAAGCTTTATATAAAATAAATACATGGTTGAAGTCCCCAGAGATCAGGAAGAGGGTACTCTGGTGGTCTGTCTGGAGTCTGTCTATGGCTGCGTTGAGAACGTTGGATGCCGTAGTCGGGTTGTCAGAGGGGGGATGCAAACAGCTACCAGTATGACGTGAGATCTCCCTGTGCAGATAATATGGTCGGAGGCCCACAGCGCTCTCACTGCTATCCCGGTCTGCCCGGACAGTCTGGAAGCCGTCAATGGAGATGTTGTAGTCTGGAATATCCTGATGCAGCCATGTTTCAGTGAAGCACACCATGCTACATTTCTGAAACTCTTTCTGACTCCTGGCTAGTCCTGTTAGCTCGTCCATCTTATTAGCCAGAGATCTCACGTTGCCCATGATGAGAGAGGAGAGACACGGCTTCTATCTCCTCTCCATAAACCCAGAAACAGATGGGTGACATCACGGATACTACGTCCGTTATTTATACAGTCTATGCATGTGACATAAAAAGTTCTTAAAAAGAGGTCTGCACATCTGTCTGGTAACCCATAGCGTAGCGTTGATACAAATGCAAAAACTCTCAGAATAACAGTAGTCTCTGCCGCTTCATCAACAATCTTGCTGTGAACAATACAATGTGGCTTTTGCAGCGTGCTTTTCATCCCCTGTCCTGCATTCCTATACCTGCCAACCCCCTCATTCGCAGGGAAGGCGTCACTCAGTGAAGGACATCTGTGAACAAGCCAATTCAGAACATTTTGCAGGTGATCCCACTGTAGGCCTAACCGCTAAATTCCACCAGATCCGTGTACGGTTGGTCACAGCACAAGATCTGATTGGTTTCTATTCTAGTCAATGTGTTAACTTCCACTGGATCCGCTCCGTTGCGTTCCGGCTGCATCTCTGATCCGGCAGGTCGGAGTCCTCCGCATCAGATACACAAGACTTCTATTTTTGCTGGATGCCGGAGCACGACACATCAATCTCAACAGAGCAGATGGAGCGGGACAGGAAGTCAGGCACCAAAACAAAATGAAAACATCCGGTTCATTTTCAGAATAAAACACTCTGTGTTATCACCAGATCGTATTTCACTTAACTACAACAACAAACCGTCATGATGAGCGGAGCCAGGACTGGAGTCAACAGGTCAGAGGTTTTCAGAGGACCAGAAAGACAACATGGATGAGGAGAGGAGGAGGAGAATCCTTGATTCAGTAATTACTGCGGGAAAACCTTGGTCACATGACTCCAGCTGTCAGGTGGTCCTGCACTGTGCTGCGTTCTGGAAACACAACCAGTGGGTTTTGACGGACAAGAGAGCATGGAGCCGGACCCCAGCGGATCAGGGATGGACTGGACACGGATCTGGTGGAAGTCCAATATAAGAGTTAAATGGGTTAATACTATTTGATTTATTTTTGTATGTCTCAAATCATACGGTGCCAAGCACAGATTATGGAAAGACAATAAAAATGGCAAAGAAGATAAACAGATTCAGAAAGGAGAAATCATTGAATTGAATTGAACAGGATGTTCTCTTTGTTTGTGCTCTCTGTCTTACACTTCAGCTCCCAGGTCACGAACTCATCTATGAACCTGGTGTTCATAGATGACCCTGATGAGTCACATCCATCCTGAATTATCCTCCTCACCTGAAGGCAAGTGTAGTGAGCAGTGTATTCATCTCACATAAACCCATCTAAATGGGTTTCATCATCAAAATAATTTTGGGACTAACTTGAGAAAGCCTTCGAGGCAAGACATGAATCCACACAGTCATTTATTCAGTGCCTTTAAATTTGGGACACTGAGTCCGTGAATGTTCTCAAATAAGCTCAGCATTTTACCCTAGATTGCTTCAGATTTATCTGGAGGGCACGATGGCATGTCGTCACAGCAGAAACTCTATCGATCGCCTGAGTTTGGTTCTTGTTTCATGATGTATCAGTAAAATGCCACAAACACACGCACACACATTATTAATTCCTGTTAGTCAATCAATCAATCTTTATTTGTATAACGCCAAATCACAACAAATGTTATCTGAAGATGCTTTTACAAACAGAGCCGGTCTATACAACAATTTTATTAATTACCTTTTACTGTGATATTGATTTAAATGTTGCTTTACTATTTAAGTAATTTTAACTGTGTTTTTTATGTAGTTATTCATTCATTTCTTTATTTTTAATTTATCAACTCAGTTTTATTGATATTTTTAGCCTTGTTTTTTTTTTTTTTCAATTCTTATCCTTACCCTTTTTAAATCTATTTAATTATACCATTTGTATTCTTAATTTTGATGCTTCAACTTAGTTTAATTACACATATTATATTTTTGGTGTGCGTTAGTCTCTAATTTATGTTATTTGAATTATTATTATTATTATTATTATTATTATTATTATTATCATTATTATTATTATTATTATTATTATTATTATTATTATTATTATTATTATTATTATTATTGTTATTATGTTCCCCTACTATGTCTTGCCATTGTTTCATTTCTGCTTCTTTCTGTTTTTCAATTGCTGTAAAGCACTTTGGGTTGCAGGGTAGGACTCAGTCCACAGCAGGAGGACATCTACGGCAGCTCAGAGGAACCTAGTCGCTGTTTTGTCTGATAAGTGTTCACTTGTTGTCTTGTCTTTCTCACTGTTTATATTTTATATATTGTATTGTCTTGTTTGTCACTAGACCTTTATTGTTCTGCGACACTTTAATTAAAAATTAAAAATAAAAATTGTAATGTGGTTTAATAAGATCCACATATTTGTTTCTATGAAGAAAATATTGTCCCGAATTGGTTTCGGAGAACATCTGATGATCAACTTCATTTCATTGTTAAAACGAACATCTATAATCTTCCATTATCTTGACCGCTTATCCCGTTGGGGGTCACGGGGGGCTGGAGCCTATCCCAGCTGGCTTCGGGCGGAAGGCAGGGTACACCCTGGACAGGTCGCCAACCTATCACAGGGCTAACACAGAGAGACAGATAACCATTCACACACACACTCACACCTACGGGCAATTTAGAGTGATCAATCAACCTGGTGGGCATGTTTTTGGACTGTGGGAGGAAGCCGGAGTACCCGGAGAGAACCCACGCATGCACGGGGAGAACATTCAAACTCCACACAGAAAGGCACCTGCCCGGCCGGGGATTCGAACCAGGAACCTTCTAGCTGTGAGGCCAGTGCTACCCACTGCACCACTGTGCAGCCCTATAATCATCTATAATCTATACATCAATATATCTATATCTACATCTATAATCAACATCAATAAATGTACCACCTGAAGTGACATTGGCAGAGATAAATAATAATAAGATATGTTCCTATGCGCACCAGGAACTAACCTGTACTCAATTAAACATTTCTGATCACGAGATATTAATGCAAGCTGGAGAGAAAGTTTCCCATGGTGTGCACCGGAGATCAACCAGTGCATCTTCCTGTTTCGATCTAAAAATTACAGTGCAGGAGTTAGTTGAGCTTTATTTCAACCTTAGGCTACATCATAAGGATATTATGGCTTTGATTGCACATCGTCACTGCTTTATTGTCTCAGAACGACACTTTAAACGGATAGTGTGCTCATAAGAAACGTTCTCTTTTGCACAGTAACTTTCTTGGAGCATGTGTTGGATTCTGGTGCTCACGAGAAACCTGTCTTTTCGTTTTTTCTGGCCATGTCACCTTAGTGGTTCTGTATCAATGAAAACATGTTCAAAATGTCAAACTTTATAAGATTATAACTTTTTCTATTTTGTGCACAATACAACTTCAGGGGCTACGTGTTTGGTTTGATTCATTGTGCTTCTTTTAGTATCTTATTAAAGGTGGCGTTCACAGATAACTTTTGCTTGTTCAACTTGTTTTCAGTTCTGTTACTGCCAGCCACACACACACACACACACACACACACACACACAGACACACACACACACACACACACACACACATTCTTTCAAACAGGAATAAGAGAATTTCATATCTAACATGCCATGTCAAGCTTCAATCGCTGCATTAACAGGAGGGATGTCCGGACCTCTTTCTCTCTCTCTGATCACCTGCAGAGCATGTGTCAGGAGCTTCAGGTGATCAGACCTGGGGGGGAGACAGTGACAAGAAATTGCCTAAACATCAATCACAGGAGGCAATCTTACACAGATTAAAAGAAAAATGAAAAAATGGTTGACTCTATACGATAATCCACCATAATAATATTGCCACTGGCAAGTGAAGTGAGTATCATTGATTATCTCTTTATGATAGCACCTATCAGCTGGCATGATATGTTAGGCAGCAGGTGAACACGGTGTCCTTGAGTTTGATGTGCTGGAAGCAGGAAAAATGGATGAGGAGAAGGATGTGAGTGACTTTGACTAGGAACAAATCACGACGGCTAGATGATTGAGTCAGAGCATCTCCAAAACTGCAGCTCTTGTGAGGTGTTAGTACCTACTAAAAGTGGTCCAAGGACGGAGAACCAGCGGACCGGCAGGGGTCATGGGCGGTCAAGGCTCACTGATGCTTGTGGGAAGCGAAGGCTTGACTGTGTGGTCAGATCCATCAGAAGAGCCACTGAAGCTGAAACCACTGACAGAGAGAACGCTGGCTCTGATAGAAAGATGTCAGAACACACAGGGATCACGGTGTGTGTGTGTGTGTGTGTGGCTGTGTAGCTGCAGAATGGTCAGGGGGTCCATGCTGAGCCCTGTCCATCCCTGAAAGTGCCGACAAAGGGCTCATGAGCATCAGAACTGGACCACAGAGCAACAGAAGAAGGTTGCCTATGCAGGAACTCAACAGTTTTGACTTGGTCTTCGGATTCCTCAGATCTGAAACCAATCCAGCATCTGTGGGACGAGCTGGACAGTCATTGATACTGACATCTGAAGTATATGGCTGCAAATACTTGGCTACCTCTTGCATTCATTTGTGCATTTTAGAGGAAACTCATCTCAGCCGCTTGTACCTACGATCTTATTCTTTTTGGTCAAGAAACTAACCATCTGTTGCTAAATATTGAACATGTTTGACTGTTCTGTTGGATCTGGTCTGCAGGATGCTGGGTCAATCGTTGCTGGATTTCCGGTTTCGGAACGTCCAAGCTGATAGATAAACTGCTTCTTTAGCATCACTTATGATTTAAAAAGTGAAGAAGTGGTTTATATGGAATTTAATCATTTTCACAGACATGAACAGTTACCTGTGAGATGTTTATCCACATCAATTACCGGAAGTTACAAGATTGACCTGCGTTTATTTTGCATTATTTCACTGTAAATATATCGGACCTTTAATGTCTTAATACAACTTCAACACAGTGGGTAGTTCTAGCAGATTTTGCTCTTGTTCACATACTACATTCTGAATGTTGGTCAAATCAGTACCTACTGCTAGTATAGTAGGCGGTTTCAAAAACGGCCACAGATACAGGAATGGTATTAATTTAAGTAAGGAAAGGTGAGTTGTAATGGTTTGGTCAGCAGTTATTATCACATCAATGTGTAGGTCATTTTTTTTAAGGAAAGGCTTCAAGGGTTTAGCACGGAAAGAGAATAAAGCAACCTGTGTTGAAGTTGAATTTGTGTCCCTCCATCTCTCAGCCATCTCTCGTATCCTCTGTGAGGTGAGATAGATTGTTATGATTTGACTGAGTGTGTGACGGGGGGTCTTAGCCTGCTGCTGCTGCAGTCAATAAAACAAACGTATCTGTCCACACGCTGTAGATGTCCTTCATCCCTAATCGCCCTCCAGAACATCTCAGACAGACACACATCACATACATCCACATGCAAGGACCCTCTGACACGCCGCACCCATCGCTGCCCACTGAGGACACCCTGACAGTCCATCCGTCATCAGGGCGGCTTTAAACATTTATACATGGATTCACACTCAAGGTTTATGTCTCCAACCATTAACCCACTCAGCCATTTATTCCCTCAATGTAAATGCTGCATCATTCTTATTTAATGTTGCCTGTTCCACAGGACGCCTCTTTACAACAGACCACAAAGCAACTCCACCAACAAATTTGGCTCCAACAAGGCAGCTTGGTAAACACTTTCCGCGTGTATGGGCGCTTTGTTATTCCATTTAGGAATTCCCACAATGCAAGTTGAATACGCGGCAATAAAGGCTAATGAAAAAATGCGCCCTTAAGGGAAACTTAGCAAGGATATTACAACGAGAGTAACACGGCTCACAAGTTTCCACAGAGAGACACCTTCATACAGTCAGACCAGGTTACTATTACCATTCATTACTTCATAATGTGGGCATCAAGCAGGTCTCAACAGGAAAGTGTCCATCTGTTGGGATGGTGACGATCTCCAGGCAGTAATAATAATACTAATAGTCTGAGCTCCCATGAGTGCAGAGGGCTGCAGCACCAGGAACATGTTTGTTAGAATGTACATGTTGTAGCTTCAGAGAAATACAGAGAAGAGGAGAGTAGTGAAAGACTTTAGACTGAACAGAGGCCCTCCCCTCTGGAGCATGAACGCACTGCAAATTTCAACGTTATTTGCATGTTTGATTGAGATAATCTTTTGTTGTGGAAACAATGATTCACCCTAGTATTGGTACTTTTATAGGACATCAATTTTTCGATGTCCTCTATCGGCTACTCTCAGTCGTGAGCTGAGAGTAGCCGATAGATGGCTCGAACATTTTCTCAGAGCCCAGATCTTGCAGGTCATCAATAAACAACAACTGTGTGTCATTCATCCCCACACAGTCTCTCTGTCTGACTTGAAGCTGACCTGTGATGAGTTTTTGTCGTGTGTGTGTGTGTGTGTGTTTAAGTTTTGTGCGTGATTAAGTTTTATTAAACTGCATCACCTCAGAGAGCCAGTTATATAGTGTGCAAATTAGCTAATGAGCTAAACAAGTGAGCATTCAGCTTTTCAAGGAAAGACCACAAAAAATAAGCCACCTATAAAGGCAGATCATGAATGAAAGTGTGTGTGACCTGTGTCCGTTATTAAGGTTGTACATGGTCATTGTCTATTTAAGGTAGGAAGATTCAAGATTCAAAGGTTTTCATTGTCAATTTTCACTATATATGCGAGACATACAGGAAAAACGAGATGCTGTTTCTCTCTTCCAGCTTTTAAATATCTAAAATTTAAATATAAAATACAATAAAATATAATAAAATACAGTTATACAAAAACAGCCTATGTACACAGTGCAGGTAGTGCATTGACAGTTTAAAAATGGAAAATGTAAATAGATAATAGTGCAAATGATATTAAGGTGCAGACAATATACGAGATAAGTAAATGATTAAGTAAACGGTTAATGTGCAAAAGCAGCTGAGGTAGAGTCCTTGTATGTAGTGGGTGTGTTACAGTCCAGGGGGCAGAGGAGGGAGGTAGTGAGTGGAGTTCAGCATCCTGACAGCCTGGTGGAAAAAGCTGTTCAACAGTCTGGTGGAGCGGGCCCGGAGGCTCCGGTACCTTTTCCCTGAAGGCTGGAGACTGAAGAGGGAGTGGTAGGGGTGGGAGGTGTCACCAGCAATGCTGATGGCTCTGCTGGTGAGGCGGGTCTGGAAAATGTCTGTGAGGGGGGGCAGAGCAGCACTGATGATCCTGCTGGCTGTGTTCACTATGCGCTGCAGAGTCTTTTGGCAGGAGGCAGTGCAGCCACCAAACCACACAGCGACGCAGCCAGTGAGGACGCTCTCGATAGTACCTCTGTAAAAGGAGAACACAATGGGGTCGGGACTTGTGCTTTCTTCAGTTTGCGGAGGAAGTAGAGCCGTTTTTGAGCCTTCTTGGCCAGCAATGCAGTGTTGTTAGTCCAGGAGAGGTCATCAGAGATGTGCAGTCCCAGGAACTTGGTACTGCTCACCCTCTCCACAGCAGCGCCGTTGATGGTCAGTGGGGGGTGCTGCTATCGGCCTCTCCTGAAGTCCACGACAATCTCTTTGGTTTTCCCCACATTGAGGAAGAGGTTGTTGTCACTGCACCACTGGACCAGCTGGTGGATGCCGACCAGTGGATGCCGACGCCGACTACGAGAGACGGAGACGGAGGCGTTTGTGTGTGGGACCAGGGCAAGGTGTGGGGCCAAGGTGTGGGGGCGGTGATCAGCTGGTTGTCATCTTCCCACCTGATGCCCAGGACGCCGTGATCTTTTCATGGCTGGAATATTGTACGCGATTATCTGAAATAGGTATGTGTAGCGCGCTACCACCAGTTAAGATGGCCATCTGAATTTAAGAATGTGTGCACACGTACTTGCGTAATTCTAATGCATTGGTTGTGAAGTTGATAAACATCTGACTTTGTATTTACTTAATTGTTGCTATCTGTTGACTGTCGGAATATTTAAATATGGAAGACTGTGCAGTTAATGCGGGCGCGCTGCGGTGCGAGTGTTCCAGCTGATGCTTGCAAACCGGACTCTGTGGCCGGAAAAAGCGACGCTCAAACCAGCAAACTGGTGGTCAAACTTTCTGCGAAAGGTCTTGCTGATGAAATAGTCAGATTGCAAAGTAGTAGAAAGGCGGAGCTAAATAAGGCTAGCAGTTTGAGGAAAACAATACAAGGTTTAATACAAATGGTAAAAACGCAGAGGTTCAAAAATTTCACAATGACTTCATTGATTTGTGTGATGAAATAAGTTGTATTCATGATTATGTGATGATTTTGTTGCCACATGAAGAAAAGGAAAGACATGAAACATGGTTCAAGGCAAAAATGATGTTCAATGACGAATTTATTGAAAGTGTCAAAGAGTGGGTAAAATTCAATGGAAACTGTGTCCGAAAATGGGATTAATGTCGGTTTGATGACTGATGTTGGTGACAAACATGATGATATTGACCCTAACAATAGCATTTTAAATGTGGGCAAGCATTCAAATAAAAGTTAAACAAGTAACAGGTCAAGTACCACTTCTTCTGCTCAAATAAAGGCAGCAGCAGAAAGAGCTGCACTGGTTGCTCATATGGCATCGTTAAAGGAACAACATGCATTGGAGGATCAGGAGCAACCGATAAAAAGGAAAAAGGAACAGCTCGTAATAGAGACCGAGCTAGCTGCATCTAATGCTAAGTTGGCAGTCTTTCAGGCTTCAGATGGACAAGTTCTCTCACAGGCACCCACGGATGGAATGAATTCTTATTTGCAAAGGGAAAAGAGGAAAGTGGAATCAGTAAATAACCTTAAGCCTATGGCAAAGGAATATGAGCCTGCAGCATGTAAAACATCACAACAAATGCAACAAAAGGATTGGTCATTGCCACAAAATAAACAGCAAGCAATGGATGTGCGATCAAAGCAACAAGGAAAACACTCTTCGAGGAGAAAACAACAACTTAGAAGTAACGATCCAAAGCCTGTGGAAACATCAAAAGTTTTACCTTCTCATACAACAACTGCTTGGAGAAGACAAAATAGTAAGGAACAAATGTATCACCAGCCAAAGGAGCAGATTCCATCTGGAGACGTTGTCAGTATTATGCATAAGCAAAATGAAATCACAGGGACCCTTGTTCATCAACAACGCTTATTTTCGCTTCCTGCATGAGACATTCCTGTGTTTGAAGGAGATCCATTTCAATATAAGGCTTTTATAAAGGCATTTGAACAAGGAGTGGAGGATAAAGCTTGCAAAGCTGACTGCTTGTACTATCTGGAGCAGTTCACCAGAGGACAGCCAAAAGAATTGGTGCGTAGCTGCCAACACATGGACCCTGAACGTGGCTACATTGTGGCAAAGGGCTTGCTTCAAGAACATTTTGGGAACAAGTGTAAGATTGCCATCAAATATTGAAATAGCCCTAGCCTGGCCAACCATTAAAACGGAGGATGTCAAATCTTTGCAAGCGTATGCATTATTCTTGCATGGATGCTGTATTGTGATGGAGGAGCTTCATTACATGCAGTAGTTTGACATGCCCAGCAATATGAGAATGGGAGTTTCTAAGTTGCTGTATAAACTCAGAGAAAAATGGAGAGCAGTGGCTCATAACATTCTGGAAACATATAATCACAGAGCTAACTTTATTGATGTTGTTGTGTTGCTGGAGAAACATGTGAGGATTCTTTCTGATCCGATCTTTGGAGACATTGGAGCACATGCAGCGCAAAGTACAGCTGGCGTTAGACCCTCTGACAAATAGCAAGCCACAGACAAAGTTCAGCGGAAGAAGAGAAAGTAGGTTTGCTACCACAGTAACATCAATGGACTCACCTGAAGAAAGGGCTATAAGCAAAGGCTTCAAGAAACAGGAAGCTTCTTTTTGTCACTCCTGTTCACAAGCTCACCTTTTGGAGGAATGCCAACTGATCCTGCGCAAGAAGCAAAGAGAGAAGATTGGCTTTCTAAAAGCTGCGACTGTCATAAACGCTTAACCTGTGAGGTTTGTGAGCAACAACATCTGACAGCGTTGCATATTGTAAAGTTAAGAGTTGAGTCAGAACAGACAAAGGAGCCAAATGTTGTAGCATCAACTTCTGCCGAAACATGTGGGCGTACAGGGGCCGGAAAGGATCGTTGCATCCTCGTCATCATTCCAGTGCAGGTCAAGTCTGCAAAAGGAAATAAGGTCATACAGACGTATGCATTTCTGGATCCTGGTAGCACAGCTACGTTTTGTTCCGAGCATCTCATGCAGCAGTTAAGCATGGCAGGAAAAATAACATATTTTCTTCTAAAAACAATGGGACAAGAAAGGGTTGTTCCTGCATACTCCATATTTGGGATGGAGATTTCACATCTCAATGGGAAGAGATTTAACCTCTGCCAGAGACCCTATCACAAAGATAAATGCCAGTCCCCCCAGATAACATTGTCACTGCAGCGGATATGGAAAGGTGGCCTTATTTGTCAAAGGTTCCTATTCCTCCCATAAAGGCCAATGTTGATTTGCTGATTGGAACCAACGCACCCAGGTTATTGGAACCATGGGAGGTGGTGAACAGCTGTGGAGATGGCCCATATGCTATAAGAACAGTGTTGAGCTGGGTCATCAATGGTTCTTTAAATTGAAATGGCAGCAGTGGTGACATGGAGTTTTCCCCTGCCATGGTGAATAATAAAATATCTGTTTCAAATTTGGAACTGTTGCTGAACATCAGTACACTCATGATTTCAACGACATGCCCTCGGAGGAGGAAGAAATGTCGAGAGAGGATGTTTGATTTATGGAAATAATGGATTCTTCTGCAACTCTACAGGACAAGGGGTACTACCTAAAGTTGCCCTTTAAGAGACTGAATGTCTGCCTGCCAAACAGCTATACAGTGGCTAAGCAGAGGATACCTGGACTGAGGAAAAGATTTGTGAACAGTCCACAGTTTCACAAGGAGCACTCGCAGTGTCTCAATGAGGTAATTGGAAAGGGTTATGCAGAGCAAGTGCCTCAGCAGCAGCTGCAAGGTAATAAAGGAAAGGTGTGGTACATACCCCATCACAGTGTCTACCATCCAAGGAAGAGTTCTCTACGAGTGGTATTTGACTGTGGGGCCATGTATCAAGGCACGTCATTAAACAGTGAGTTGCTCCAGGGACCAAACCTCACCAGCACCCTGCTTGGAGTCCTCCCACGTTTCAGGCAGGAGCCTGTGGCATGCATGGGTGACATACAGGCCATGTTCCACCAGGTGAAAGTTGCAGAGGAAGATCAAGCCTGTCTGCGCTTTCTCTGGTGGCCAGAAGGAGACCTTAGCAAGGAGCTTGCAGACCACAGAATGATTGTGCACTTATTTGGAGCAGTTTCATCTCCCAGTTGCGCAAGCTATGTGCTAAGGAAAACTGCAGACGATAACAGGTCTGACTTCTCTGCAAAGACCATTGAGGCTGCAAAGCAACATTTCTATGTGGATGACTGTTTGGTGAGCTTTGGCTCAGAAGAAGTGGCCATGCGAACAATAAAGGAACTCAGCGCCCTCTGTAAAAGAGGTGGTTTCATTCTGGAGAAATGGGTGAGCAACAGTCGGGCAGTATTGCGGACAATTGCTGAAGATCACTGGGCAAAAGACAAAAAGGCGCTCAATCTGGACAGAGACAATCTTCCTGTGGACAGAGCTTTGGGCTTGCTTTGGTGCGTTGAGTCAGACTCCTTTAAGCTCAAGATGGAAGTGAAACCACAGTCTCTAACCCAGTGTGGGATGTTGTCAACAGCCAGCTCAGTGTACGATCCTTTGGGATTTTTGTCACCAGTTATTCTGTCTGCCAAGATGATGCTACAAGAACTCTGTAGAAGAAGCTGTGAGTGGGATGATGATATACCACCAGACATCTTAAAGCAGTGGGAAAGGTGGCTGCAGGAGATTGGGTTGTTGGTATCATTCCAGGTTGAAAGATGTGTAAAGCTGAGGAACTTTGGAGATCACATACACAGCCAACTTCATCATTTTGCTGATACCAGTAAAGATGGCTACGGCACTGTAACTTACATCAAGTTGAAGAACTGTAGAGATGATATTCATGTTTCTTTCCATCTGGGAAAGGCAAGTGTTACGCCTCTAAAGGCTGTAACTGTTCCACAACTGGAACTGACTGCTGCTGTACTGGCTGCCAGAGTAGATGTGATGCTAAAGGCGGAGCTTCAGATTCACTTGGAGAAGTCTGTATTCTGGACAGACAGCACATGACAAGGGACAAGCATTTCCATACGTTTGTGGCAAATAGGATCTCAGCCATAAGAGAAATATCAAGCCCTTCTCAATGGATACACATCAGCTCAAAAGACAATCCAGCTGACCACGCTTCCAGGGGGATGAAGGTGCAAGACTTTCTGAAAATCAGTGGATGGCTTGTGGGTCCCAGGCTTTTGTGGCACCCTGAAGAGGACTGGCCAGCAGATGGGGTTGATGAACAAGTGGATTGGGATGAGTGATCTCATTGATTTACACTGTAAATGATTGACTCAATGCTACGGACCAGCTTTTAACAAATTTCTCAGACTGGAGGAAGCTTAAGGTGTCAGTTGCCTGGTTTCTTAAAATAAAACACCATCTGTTGGAGCTCAGTCGTTGGACCAAAGGTTTGAAGAACCCTGATCTACAAACGGGTCAAACGAGAGGACAAAGGGCTGCTGTCACTGAACGATCTGTTGGATGCTGAAAGGGCTATCATTCGGTACTGTCAGCAGCAAAGGTTTGAGGACGAAATTTCCTCTCTGCTATCTGAACAGGGTACAGTGAGCAGACAGAGCTCCATCTATAGGCTGGATCCTATTTTGGAAGATGGACTCCTAAGAGTTGGAGGGAGATTAAGTAAAGGAGCGATGCCGTTGGAGGAAAAACATCCCCTCATCCTTTCCAAGGATCAGCACATTTCCAAGCCTATTCTTAAATATACTCACCAATTGTTGGTACACAGTGGACGGAACCATACACTGTCTGTACTCAGGTGGAAGTATTGGATAACCAATGGAAATGCTGCTGTGAGGAAGATATTGTCTGAATGCAGCTATTGTAGACGCTATAACTGGCCATGGAGCAAAAGATGGCCGATCTTCCAAAGGAGAGAATCATTCCAGACTTACCTCCATTCACAAACGTTGGAGTGGACTGCTTTGGACCTGTAGTATCAGGTCCAAAGTAGTTCTTAAAAAAAAGAGTGATAAAAGCCGCTATCTACAGCCGGAGTAAACCTGGGAAAACACCAACCAATCCCTGCCATCAGGAGCCAAATGATGAGACCAATCAAATCCTGTCCTGCCATTCTGCCCGCCTCCTGCGTGTACATTTCATGTTTGTTTGTGTTTTTAACTTTCACTATGAGAATGTTTTGGTGTTTTCTTACTGCTGAGTGAGACATGAGTTGACGTAGAGCAAAACACAAACGATGCTGAGGACTGGTTTTGAATCAGTCACCATCGTATTGTCGCGAATCAGCGGCGCTCGTGCATGTGAGCGGGAGCGTTGTTTTGCAGGAGCTCCGAGGGGAGGGGGGGAGGGGTTAGATGGAGTCCTGAGGAAATGCTACATTCAAATTCATCTGCTCTGTTGAGATTGATGCGTTGTGCTCCGGTATCTGGCAAAAATAGAAGTATTGTGTATCTGATCCGGAGGGCTCCGACCTGCCGGATCAGAGACGCAGCTGTAACGCAACCGAGTGGATCCAGTGGAAGTTAACACATTGACTAGGATAGTCTGATCCAATGTTCATGTAAAACTCTCTAAAGGATAAATGTGAACGTCAGCTCTGTGAGAGACGTAAGCATTACAGCTGGTGTTTCACTCATTGGTAATTTGTGTTCATGTTTTCATGTGTTCTGATTGCACTTAAAAAAAGCAGCTCCACGACCTGTGTCCAGTTATGAGAAGGAATGCAGGGTTTGACCTCTGAAGCCCTCTGCAGCTTCAGTGTTTGTTGTCATACATCCTCCAAGTCACCATCTTTTTCTGCAAACATGTTACATATTCAAATTTCCTGTTTTATCCAACTAATGGTCTAAAACACAAATAACTGTTATACAATACGAAACACAATTATCAGCATATATTTCACTTTTTCAATCTAATTTTTTGATGAAACCATTTTCAGAATACAGGTTTTGTTTTTAAGTGAAAAGAGCAACATTTACTGCACTTTTCTGAATCTTTCAGTCACATATCATTATAAACTTATTTAAACAGGCTCAGATTAAGTGAAACTGAAAGCTCTGAAAAAAAAAAGCTAGTGTGGAGTTTGAGTTGATATAATTTTGTTAAATTTTGCCTCCAGCAATATGCTAGACACACAGACATGCTGATATGACCAACCTTATGATATGAGAAGACATGTTTTCCCTCTGCTCGCTCAGTTACACGATATCAAATCAGCTTGGAGCTTATCAGCAGCATTTTTATTTGATTAGGGAATTCTTTAAAAGTGCTGCAGTTGAACTTTAACACATCAGCTGCAGAACATGAGCGTTCTGCTTGTCAAGCAGCGGGTTTCAAAGGGACCATCTTCTCTCAATAAGCAGCGAAAAAGCCCAAATACCATTATGCTCTCAGAAAAGATGAATAAGCACTCAAGTTTTTAATCTTTAACAAGTGGCCCTGTTTTTATGCAGCAGCATGCCCTCAGAGGTGTACATTAAACTGCTTTAATGGAGACAATTTTGTGGCTTGTGTTTCTCTTTCCTCTGCGGAAACGATTGAACATGCACCTCCTCGGGTTACATCTTTTAGTACTTCTGAAAATTGTTTAGCCTGCTATGAACCCATTTCCATCATCAGTGAAGAGGAGTTGATTTCACAGGAAAGTTAGTTATGTAGGAATCCTGACAGAAACAGTTGGTAGGTAATGATTCTCTTATTGATCAGTGCCTTCCTAATGCACCCGGGAGAAATCTGAACCGAGAAGACTGAGCCTGTTTACCTCTGCTGGCTGCACAGAGAAAACTTAAATGAATTAGTGAACTGAAAAGAGGATATATGTAATAGTCCCACTGCAGCAGGAGCAGTGCAGCTGTATTAACTGGTATGTTGCTTTAGTGTCAGGCTGACAGTTTCCTACAGCCAGTAGCCATCTCTTACTGTGCAGACCAAGTGGAACCCATTTAAGCAGCACTACCCATTCATACCCCAAGGATGGTGTATACATGTTTTATTTGTGCAAGTGCACATAAGTGTACATGTGCATGTGTGTATGGAGGAGTATATGAATGCCTGCATGTTGCCCGGTGTTATTTGTAATCTCAGTTGCCGCTTCGGGGATTACTCTGAGTTGCAAGTAGAAAACAGTCCTGGTGTTTTATGATAAATACCCTTTTCTTGCCTCAAACCTCCCCATAAAGCAAACACACACAAACACACTCTTGCACACACACATGTTAAGTTCTGAACCAGGTTGGCCTCACACTCATGACATTTTCTGTGGTGGAATTAATTTGTTTTCTGCAGCACTGCAGCCTGTGTTCTCATCAAACTGCACACGCAGCGTCCGCTAAAACCTGCAGGGCAACAGCACCCTAGAAATCCAAGGCTGGCCTTCCAGGAGGGACAGTTATTTAATTTTAAGCAGTGTTTAGACTGAGACGAATTCAAAAGAGGGAACAGGGAAAGGGAAAAGGCTGTGCTGGTGATCTCTTTTTTGTAGTGCTGGAGATTATCTATGACGCACTCGTGTCCTCTAGGTCATGGAACATGTGTCGTAGTGGAAGTAAAAGGAGGCGTAATTTTCACAATCTTAATGGACATGTAACACACACGTAGGCCAGAAATACACACTGTAAACCTGAACAGTCCTTCTAACTCATAGCCATTAAGGGTACAGCACTCATACATTAACATACATTATCATTACCAAGCACACACATGAATGTTAGACTTTCATTGTGAATTGTTATCACGCTGACAAAGCACACAAACAGCCAGCTGAGTGGTAATAACAGTTATTATAGATGCATGTCATCCCTAGTGTGGAGAAGAGCCCCACAGGCCAGCAAACAGAAGTCTGTTTGTTCTGAGCTGGTCCATTCAAGTTCTTGTGTTGAGAACAATTCACTGCATTTAAACATCCATTATGCTGATTGTTGCATGCAGAGGTTACGTTGGTTTCTTAAAGTCCTTATAAAGCTTGGACCTGTAGTTTTGATGACGTCCCCCACCAGTTTCAAAAGCTCATCTCTGGTCGACTAAGCAAGAAGCAAAGAGGTGGAGCTGAGGCGGGACCTTGGAGCTGAGGCGGGACCTTAGCCTCCTCACTGACACAGTGTGTCTGCCTGTCAGTCAACTCACCCATAACCAGGATTATACAACACTTCATACCTTCAAAACAAATGAGTTATAAAATAATCACCCTTACACAGTGTGAGAGAAATAAGCTCTTCATGACCAAAATCACATAAAGATGGGCTTTTTTGGCCGACCTCAAGTGGACACTCAAGGAACTGCAGAAAAACGGGGCATCCTGACCAGAGGCCCGAACCACCTCATCTGGCTCCTCTCGATGCGGAGGAGCAGCAGGTCTACTTTGAGCCTCTCCCGGATGTCTGACCCTATCTCTAAGGCTGAGCCCAGACACCCTGCAGAGAAAGCTCATTTGAGCTCTCCCTTTACCACGACAGACCGGTACAGTGTCTGCATCGCTGCAGACGATGCCCCTGATCCATATGTCAATCTTGCGCTCCCTCTTCTCCCCAAAAGCCAGTTTTCGTAACTGAGGATGGGACCGCCAAGGCCCCCGCTTTTGGCTGCTGCCCAATCCCCACTGCACCAGACCCCTGTGACTTCCCCTTCGGGTGGTGAGCCCATGAGAGAAACTGAAGATGAAATATTGAAATCAATGTGCTGTATATTGCTGACAGCATCCATCAAGTTGTAATTTTTCTCTGCATTTTCCCAGTGCATTGGTTGATATTACGATTTAGTCAACAAACCCTGAATGTCCTCCGTTTGACCTCTGTCTTTATTCCATCCAGTTTCAGTGATGACTGGATCCTCAAGCACTTAAAGATGTTAATGAATTGAGAATTACTCAAGCAATGGGTACGTGCAGTATTTCTTCCACACTTGGATGGAAAGTTTTGGTGCATTGTTTAATTATAAGCTATAAACAAAATGATTAGTAAATAGAGAGGTGGAGGAGATGTATGGTTGCAGTGGGACAAAATGAAGCACTCTGTTGCCTGTTGATTTGCTTGTTTGTTAAACTCACACAAGAATCAAAGTGCTTATAAGACAGCAACTTGAGGTTCCATGACCAGTTATGCACTGCAACAATTTGGGGACTTTTGTCACTTCACAGTTGAAAATCCTTTTACCGTATGTCACTCTCTGAAAGAGTGAAAAAAAAAGTTTTTTAAATATAAAATACATTTCTTAAATGTGAGTAGAGTGTTGGATGTAAGAAAGTAAAGCTTATCACTGGTGTCCTGTCACAACATTTTGCAAAGATCTGGGCTGCACAATCTCAGTTTGTAGAGACTTGGCTTAGTAACCAGAAGGTTACTGGTCCAAGTCCCAGTTTGGACCAAAGTATGGAAGGCGTTGCTGGCTACTTGAGCGGTGCAAGTTCACTGCAGAGGGGCCCTTGAGCAACGTACCAAATCCCCAACTGCTTGGGCCTGTCAGCACTCTCCGTCTGACATGTCTCCATTAGTGCATGTCCATCGTACCCTGTTTGTGTATGTCTGCATTGTAAACCCGAACAAGTTGAAATGACTGAAAATGTTTGTGGTAACTGATTACATAAGAGTTTTTTAAGTGGCGGAAATACCATTTTTGAGTATAATTGAAATTATAAAATAGTATTTCAGTTTACTCAATTGTTTTCTCTCTTTTTTTATTTTCAATTTTCCCTAACTCAAATGTATTAGTTACATGTTTTATATTTTTAATTCATACATACTAGATGAGACTGAGTACATGTCATGGTTTGGTTAGTTTAGTTCTTGTGTTTCATGCCTTGGTTCCTCTCTGTGTTTATTATGTATTAGTTATCCTTTGTCTCCCTTGAGTGTTGAGTGAACCATGTCTCTCGTTGTGTTTTCTGAGTCTAGTCCTGTGTCTCCAGTTTAGTTTTACGTCATGTCCTTGTGTGTTTCCCTCCTCTTGTGATTCCCCTCATTAGTCTCACTTGTGTCCTGTGTTCATACCTGTGTTGATGACTCTGTGTATGTAGTTCCTCTGTGTCCCCTGTCCCTTGTTGGATCATTGTTGGTCTTCCCTGTACCGGTACAGCGGTTTGGCATTGTCTTTCCTCGTTATTTGCCGCTTTGTGAAGCACAGCCATTGTGGTTTTTCAAGTGTGTAAAGACTTACGTGGTGACATTGATGCTCTCATACGCAGCGTCCCTCTGTACACTCCAAAGTTGTTATTTGGATATGGATATGAACTCAATAAAACTGATCCACATATAATTAAAACAACATTAATCGTTCGGACAATTCAATAATTCATTGTTGGTTCAACTCAATATCTGGTTTTGAGTGCTGTACCCTTAATCAGTCCCTCCAGGATTTCGCAGGATTTTTTAGTGATTGTTGCGGCCCAAAAAGCCTGAATTTGCGACAGCTTTTTGAAAAAATTGCGGTGAAAGTTGCGATTATTTTTTTTTTGCTTTTGTCCCCCAATAACATCTCAGGGGCAAGTAAATATGCTAAATAACAGTTGTTTTTAGAAAACATTCTTGATGTGGTCACTGACTGTATTTTGATTCTCTTGATTCACAGCAAAAAAACGCCATGAAAGGACCGTATTACACATTTACGACAGTCCATGAATGCACCTCGCAGCGACTGATGCACAGTCAGTTCACAGCACTCTGAAATTAATCTGCAACTTTGATGACAAGGAGTTGATCAAAACTTACTAAATGTGTCTGATGTTTCACCAAACTGGATTAAATCAAGCTGTAGATGCAGAGCTTTTTACGGTAACCACGGCAACAACGTCAAACATCAAATAGTAAACAGATGTCCCCCGGTTGTGTCTTTGTCACTAACACACACCGGGGGTAAAAATCCCCAATGAAGATGAGACAGATGCATGGAGGTGAGGAGAGCTGGTTCATAAAGCTCACCTGCTGCAGGTAGAGACCAAGCTAACACTGAGCCCCTCAATCTATAAATAACAACGTTGTCATGGTCACTTGTCCTGCCTGCTGTCCCCTCCCTTCACCCGTTCTCTGTGCGTGTTTTATTGTTGAAAAGTGCCGATCAAGGGAGGACTTATGTTTATGTTCCAAGGAAGTCAAATTGATGACAAAACCGATGACATACAGGGGCTGAGATTAAGGTAATTGGTCAAATTTGCGGGAAAGTTGCGGTGATTGTGAAAAATTGCAAGGCCGCGAAAAAATCGCGCTGATTGGTTGAATTTGCGTTGATAGTTGCGATCGTGAAATCGCAACTTCTTGGAGGGACTGCTTAATGGCTATGAGTTAGAAGGACTGTTCAGGTTTACAGTGTGTATTTCTGGCCTACGAGTGTGTTACATGCCCAATAATAGATTGTGAAAATTACGCCTCCTTCTACTTCCACTACGACACATGTTCCACTGACACGTACCACTCCACATTCTCTATTCATTTATAAAAAGCCCATGAAAGAAGCTATCACAGAGGAGCTAGGCTAGCAGAGTCAGCACTGATTAAACACATTCTGGCAGAGCTCAGCTGTAGCGCAGCAGCATGTGTGCTTTCATATTGAAATGCCTCAAAAGCTTACATCATTTCCAAGATTCTCAGCCCTTCTCCTTTTGCTCAGTCAACTTTTCTCCGACTTATAATGTGTGAAAAATAAGCTCTATGCCCGTTGCATAATTTGAGTCAAGCTTTTTATAATTTGGATTACTTGACATCTTGACTTTGATTTCCCCAGAATTTCTACATCTTCCAAACATCAGAGTCCACAGAGACGTTTCCCTCATTTCAGGTCATTCAAATGAGTGTCGAGGCAATCACCATTTCTGAAACATGACTGAGGCTTTGTTTTAGGATGTATTGATTGTCACTGCTGGAAACCCACCAAGGATCAGTGCCCCCAAGCTTTTCTTTCATATACCATAACACTTTCAATGCTCGATTCGACAGCTTTTAACTGATCTGCTGGTTCATTGATCTGCATCCTCCGCCCTGAGCTGATATTTTCACATTCTATGGAACTGAAGGATCCTTGGAGCATAAATTACAGGGTTGAGTCCTTCCTTCTCAGCACTGTTTTCTTTCCTTTTGCTCTTTCATTCTTTCCATCTTGCTTTCTTCTCTGTCCTTTTGCTCATCTCATGAATATAAAATGTGGAGTGCCTGCAATGCGCTGCTGCAGAAGGTCTGAACCATTAGCGGGGATAATCCAAGCCAAGAACTCCTGTTTTTTGCACTCATCTGTAAGCTCCTTTCTGAACTGTGCGATTGGCAGAGGTGGGCTCAAAAGCCACCATTACCAGCTGTTAGACTGAGTGTGACTCACGCTCATGACTCATTTTGAGCTGTTGAGAATTTGGCCTAGAAAAACTAGTGACTTTTGTAAATAGGTTAGCCTATCTGTATGGGACCACCTCCTCTGATATCCCCAGAGACAAACATCTGACGACACAACACGGCTGACTCCTAGCTGAACTCACGATGTGCAGCCGATGAGCGGGGATCCCGAAGTGCTGTAAATGCCGGAAACACAATGCCGCCGAGTGGACCAATCATGGGGCTTGCAGTCCAGGTAGATTCTACAGCTAGTTACATTTTGGAGGAGGTGCACGTCGGCTACTTGCGTTGGCCTCTGTGTAGGTACGGGAGCTTTGCGAACCTCCGGCGTAGGCTACGCCGTCGATTTAACGCAGAGGTATACATCAGGCTTAAGACATAATAATGAATAATCAGCCCCTCCTTACCTCAGCACTCTATCATCATCAGCCATCAAGCAGTGGAAACAGTCCACAGCTTTAAATACCTTGGGGTAACATTGGACAATGAACTCACTCTCGACCAGCACACCAGAGACGTTCAGAAAATGAGCCATCAAGGACTGTCAGACATCCACAAACTGAAAGGACTCTATGCTGCCCACATCTCCTCCTGCTGCTGTATCAAAGCATGATCCAATCCATCCTCCTGTACTCCTCCACCTGCTTCTACAACATGTTTGCTGTTAAGAACAAGGCCAAACTCACACGCATAAACACCACAGCTTCTAAAAGAAGGTCTGTAAAAGTAGTATGGGAGGTAGAACCTTCAGTTATCAGGCCCCTCTCCTTTGGAATCATCTAACAGTCAGGTTCCAGGAGGCAGACGCACTCTCTACTTTTAAGAGTAGGCTTCAAACTTCCCTTATTGATAAAGCTTATAGTTAGAGCTGGATCAGGCTTGGACCAGCTCTTAGTTATGCAACTATAGGCTTGGACTGCCGGGAGAACTGACACACTGGGATCCTACCCCCGTCCTCATCACTTACTGTCCCTGTCCCTTTAAAGTTACTAACCATAGACCTTTCTGGAGTCCCTGAGATCCCTTGTCTTGTAGGTTCCTCTGGATCTCTGCTGCTGTGGACGTGCCAGACTCCAGCTGCTACAACTACTACTATCCGTCTCACCACTATCATCTCTCTCTCTCTCTCTCTCTTCATCTCCCTCTATCCCTCTCTCCAACACGGTCTCAGCAGATGTGTGTCTAACATGAGTCTGGTCCTGCTGGAGGTTTCTGCCTGTTAAAGGAAGTTTGTCCTTGCCACTGTAACTTGCTAAATGCTGCAAAGTGCTCTGCTCATGGTGGATTAAGATGAGATCAGACTAAGTCCTCTCTGTAACATGGGACTGGATCTTATCCTGTCTTGATGTTGGGTCTTTGGACCCCATGGTGGTCAAGCGAGCAGGTGGGAGGGTGAGTTGGGTGGAAGAGGAGGACCTGAGACTAGGGGGGGGTGTACTTTGGTATGGAGGAGCTCAATGAGGTCCTGAGGAGCTCGGTTGTTGATGGTCTTGAAAGTGAGAAACAGAATCTTAAAGTATGCAGTATTTGATGGGAAGCCAGTGGAACTGCTGCAGGACATATATGATGTGGCTGGTGGACGGGGTTCAGGTGGGGATACGGGCAGCAGGATTTTGAACCAGTTGAAGTTTCTGGATGGATTTGCCGGGTAAACCAAAAAGAAGGGAGTTGCAGTAATCTAGGTGGGAGATGACCAGGGTGTGAACCAAAATGACAGCACTGTTGGGGGAGAAGCAGCAATCCATATTTTTATTTATTTTATTATTTAACTAAAACCTACATATACTTTTTTTAATGTAAAACTAAATCACGTTCACGTCAGCATCTGTGCACTACTTGCCACTGCACTATTATCATATATAATATTTTGCCAGTACATATTAGTCATGCCTATTTGTTATTCTTTTGTGTTTATAGATGATTTTATTGTTGTTATTGTTATTATTATTATTATATTTATTTTTTTTATTTGTATGCCTTATTCTTACGCGTTTGTACAAACAGAGCACAGTTTACCAAAGAAAAATTCCTTGTGTGTTCAAGCATATCTGGCCAATAAAGCTGATTCTGATTCTGATTCTGAGAGAGACGGACGCACCTGAGAGATGTTTCGGAGATGGAAGTATGCTGACCGGGTGACATTATTGAGGTGGGACTGGAATGACAGTGTACTGTCGAAGATTTAACAAGAACCTCATACTATGGTCATGTTGCTAAAATAGATTATGAGAAAAAAGCTTCAAATGTATGAGATCAGTCAGCTTCCTGCACTAAAATGAGGAAGATGGAGCATCTGGTAAAGTTAAACTGTGGTGTGGGTTTCATAAATAACTGAATACTCATCGTTTCAGAATCACATTTTCCACTACGAGTCTTTTTTGAAAAAGACTTAAAGGCAGCCTGCAGCTGCTGTCTGTCCTCAGTATAACTTCACAAAATGATCCACGTTCTTCATTTAAGTGCAGACAGCTGCTTTTCTGAAATCCTACTATATGCTATTTTAAATATTGACCAATCAACTTTTTTATTATTAAATTACAACGTTGTTGTTGAAACATTACAACTCTATTCTCGTAAATGTGCAACTTTCATCTAGTAAATTATGAGTCCATAACTGAAATTCATGACTTGTTTCTCTGACAACTTTATTCTTGTAAATTAATTACTTCTATTTTGTAAATGTATGACTTTATTCTGGTAAACTTGTCATGAGTTGATGTTTAGTTTAGTTTTGCCCTTGTGTTTCATACCTTGGTTCCTCCCTATGTTTATTCTGTATTAGCTACCCTTTGCCTCCCTTGTGTGTTTTGTGATCCATGTCTCTTGTTGTATGTCTCCTTGTGTTCCTTGTGTTTCCCTATCTCAGTGTTTCTAGTGTTTTCTCTTGAATTCAGTTTTTTGGACATTTGAGTAAGTTTGTTTGTACCTTTTGTTCTTTTAGCCACCTCATATCAAAATAATAAAACCAAACCGTTTATGTAATTTTTTGTAAAACCAGAAACTGTTCAGAGCACATACATGTGTCCTCCATGTCAGCTTACTGATGTCTGACTCTCACCCTCCTCTGTCGTTTTTAACAGCTGAATCAAAGCCAGACTCACTGCTTCAACACTCTGCACACACACATTAGTACAAAACGTAAGGCTCCACTTTCCCCTCTATTTGTGTCAGTGTGTGTGTGTGTGTGTGTGTGTGTGTGTGTGTGTGTGTGTGTGTGTGTGTGTGTGTGTATGTGTGAGAGAAAGAGCACTGGGAAGTCCAAGAGGTCAACCAGCATCCATCAGGATTCTCCACCAGGTGTGAATAAATGACTCACTGGACGCAGCAGGAGAAGGATGTGAGGATGAGGAGGGCAAGTTTATCCATGGGGACAATGGTGAGCTAAATCCTCACCTCTGTGTGCTGCATTTGTGTGGGCTGCCACTGACTGCGGTGTGTCCTCACCTTAATAACAAACACACACACACACACACACACACACACACACACACACACACACACACACACACACACACGTACAAAGGAAAAGAAACGACACACATATTCAGGCTCCCGTCCACAACATTCATATCAGCCTGGCTCTGAACACACATCACTGTCACGCTCTCTTTTCTGCTGACAGAACAAATGCCTGCGCTCTGGTGATTAAAGCTGCTGTCACTGAGTTTTCTTCTGAGGCCTCGCTCCCTCTCTTTCTGTTTTCTGCTGCTCTGTCTAATTTTTCAGCTCCATTTCGCATCTGCATCACCAGGGGCTCCATGCAGCTCCAGGAGAACATGAAGGACCTGAAGGGAACAGACTAACACGAATGGAGATGTAGATCATGTGTTTGTGAAAACACTTTCATGTTTGGTGAGCAATCAGGTACGTATCTATATTTTGCAGAGTGTCTAAAGAGTTCACAATGGGAACACAGTGACATAGGGGATGTCTAAATAAACATGAACAGATATAAAATTCATTTTATGGATGTAAAACTCTCCAACTGTCAGCATAATGTGCAGGTTTACAATGGGCTTGCAAATTTGAAATACATTAAAGATACAAATGACCCAATAAAAAGGATAAAGCTCTCATCCCAGTCATGTATAGGCGCTGTTCGTGAAGCTGTGCATACTGAAAATAATAACATACCTCGCCATGAAAACGTGTTCATTTTTAAAAGTCACTTTTTTAAATCACATTAAGAGCAATATTTGTGATCTTCACATTTAAATTTGTTGTGACAAATATATTTAAGTCAAAATCACTGTTAAATCTAAATGATACATTTAAATGTTAAATCTAAAAGCTAAATATAAATGTTAAATATAAATGTTAAATGTAAATGTTAAATGTAAATGTTAAATGTAAATGCTTAATGTAAATATGAATGTTAAATATAAATGTTAAATGTAAATGCTTAATATAAATATGAATGTTAAATATAAATGTTAAATATAAATGTTAAATGTTAATGCTTAATATAAATATGAATGTTAAATATAAATGTTAAATGTAAATGCTTAATATAAATATGAATGTTAAATATAAATGTTAAATATAAATGTTAAATGTTAATGCTTAATATAAATATGAATGTTAAATATAAATGTTAAATGTAAATGCTTAATATAAATATGAATGTTAAATATAAATGTTAAATGTTAATGCTTAATATAAATATGAATGTTAAATATAAATGTTAAATGTAAATGCTTAATATAAATATGAATGTTAAATATAAATGTTAAATATAAATGTTAAATGTTGCTCTGCGATCCGAAATATTTAGCAAATATACAAATTCACAAGCGGTGTCACCAAAATAAAAGCGTCATAAAGCGATACAGATATTCCCCCCCAAAATCTGTCAGTACTGACTCCTACGGGTTATAGCCAGACGGCCAGCATTCAATAATGTGAACTGATTTAACAGAAAATGTTGGAAAGGTTGTTTTGGAGATCATTAAGAGATTTCACAACGCTCAGAGACAGAACTGACCCAGTCTATGTACGGACAAGCTAAATTGCTGTTGCTAAGTCTGTATCGCTTTATGAAGCTTTTATTTTGGTATTTCCGCTGGGCCACAGTGTAAACTTGCATATTAGCTAAATATTTAGGATTGCAGAGCAACATTTAACATTTATATTTAACATTAAACATTGAGATTTAACATTTATATTTAGCATTAAACATTGAAATTTAACATTTAACATTTATATTTAACATTAAGATTTCACATTTAGATTTAAAATGTATTATTTAACATTTATATTTAACATTTATATTTATATTAGCATTTTGATTTAATAGTAATTTAAACTTAAATATATCTGTCACAACAAAATTTAATTATTACTCTTAATGTGATAAAAACTGACTTAAAAATTCACACTATGTTTTTAAGACATTTAAGAGCTAAATGTGAAGAAATGCTGCTGGTATTTTCAGTGTGCACAACTTTACAACTTTTCCCATAGTCATGACATACTGATAGGTAGGGATGGGTACCGAATTTGGTACATTTATAGGTACCGACTCATGTAAAACCAAACGGTACCATGTTTCGGTACCTGAACGCATCCCTGTGACTGCGAGGGAGTGGAAGAGAAGGCGAGTTTCCATACGTTCGCCCTGTAATAAAGTCAGACTGACCGGGTGGACGTCTCTGCTCTCTGCTCTCTGCATCACCGCGGGAGCGCGCCAAACGGAGCCTGCAGCTGACGGGCGCGCGCACTCACTGCGAGGCAGAGCAGGAGGATTACGTTTATTTTATACAGTCTATGGTTGAGACTGACTCTCTCACTCCGAGTACCTGCCCTGTTTATAACCGTTCCTGTGTGTGTGAATGCCCAACAAGTAAGTTGTGTGTCCTGTTTTTATAAAGAGACAGAGAACTGACTTTTTCCCGTCCGCAGACATTCATGTGTGTTCATTGATAAACTCCCGAAAGAGCAATTAGACGCCACGAGCACGTGTCAGCTAATATATCTAATCACCTATATAATCCTGTTTCTGTTCATTTCATGTTAAATTAAATAAATATTTAAAATTAAACAAATTTGAGATTTTTTTTTTTTAAATAACATTTATTACCACATAAACACACAAAAGTACCGAAAATTGGTACCGTTGAGTACTGGTACCGATTCCCAGTTCCAGGTACCGTATTGGTTCAAATGTGAAAGGTACCCATCCCTACTGATAGGTCACATGACCAACCACAGCAACCCAAAACAGTAATATCATCTCTAACAGACCAAGGCTCTCTTCATGCAGACTCCAGATAGTGACAATGCTCATACCTTCCTTACCAAATGGCTTCTGATGATCCCAACAACCCAGATGTGAAGACAGACTGGCAGCAAGAGTCAATACATCATTAGGGTTATCAAGTGGGCTCCTCAATTTACCTGAGTTTGAGTTATCTCTCCTCTCTCATCATGGGCAACGTGAGATCTCTGGATAATAAGATGGATGAGCTAACAGGACTAGCCAGGAGTCAGACTGAGTTTCAAGAATGTAGCATGGTGTGCTTCACTGAAACGTGGCTGCATCAGGATATTCCGGACCACAACGTCTCCATTGACGGCTTCCAGACTGTCCGGGCAGACCGGGATAGCAGTGAGAGCGCTGTGGGCCTCCGACCATATTATCTGCACAGGGAGATCTCACATGTCATACTGGTAGCTGTGTACATCCCCCCTCTGACAACCCGACTACGGCGTCCAACGTTCTCAACGCTGCCATAGCCAGACTCCAGACAGACCACCAGAGTCCCCTCTTCCTGATCTCCGGGGACTTCAACCATGAATTTATTTTCTACACAGCTTATTCTGTCTCCTGTACATACTTTTGTTATCATTATGTTCATTGTATTGGATTTATATCTTATTAATTACTTTCTTCTATTAATATTATTTGATATTCCTTCTTATTGGGCCTGATGTACGAAGATCCCAAATAACGAGCGCTAATTTGCGTGTGCAAATAATAATTTTGCACATGCTATTTCTGGGCGTGTTGCGGGTGATCTACTATGATTGCTTGCGCAAATGATAACAAGTGCAAAAGTGGTGAGAACCGCCCTATTTTACAAGGACTTTGCGTGTGCTATCGGCTGTCACCATGGAGAGTTTGAGAGAGCAGAATGGCCTTAAGCGATAAATGAAGTTTGAAGCCATGGAGTTGTGGAGGAGGGAAATAAACACATCGGGGAACTCCAGCAAAGGTGAATGCTGTGAGAAAAAACAAAATATCTGCCAATGAAATAAACGCATCTACTCTACTCCAAAACGCAACCAGCATTTTGATGGATTTAAGAGAGCAATTTGATGAGGCCTGTCCCTGCTTTTATTTTTTACTCTTCCCGTCAACGTTGCACCTTCTGAGCGCTCATTCTCCAAGTTAAAACTAACTAAAAACCCCTTGATGAGCACGGTGGGACAGGAGAGACTGAGTAGACATGTCATGTTATCTATTGAGAATGACAGAGCAAAGAAAAAGGACATACAGCGCATTGTGGGCAAGTCCGCGGAGCTTAAGGCTCGTCCAAACAGTGGTGAGTAGGCCGAGTACTTCATGTTGATGTTTTGTTTGCATGTGAAGATGTGGGCCGCTGTGTCAATTTTACTAAACTCTATAGCTGTTGATACAGTGACCTACTGTGCTCTCATTAGTTGAAACAGTTAAAGTGTGTGTCAGAATGATGCGGTCGCTATCCATGGTGCTGAACTGCTTTGAATTTGTGTTGTTTTATTTATATATTTGTGTTGTTCTCTTGGTTTGTTAGACCTCATGTCCATTTGATTGACTTCAAAATGACATAACTGTGTGTAAAAACTGTAGTAATGCTTGTAAGCCCAGCTGTTGCGGGCATGTTGAAAAGTTATGATGAGCTTTGCAGTGACCGCAGCCATGTGTGTGTAACGCTGTGCCAGTTTGCACCTGCCTTTCAAATGTGCAAAATATAGAGCAAAAACACTGCTCGCTATCTGCTTCAGGTTTGATAGATCACATTGCGTGTGCTAAATGATTACATTTGCATCTCCTCCTCCCAGTATTTTGCGTATCCTGATGATCTGATCCTGATGATGCCTTGCGGGCGCTATCAAGTTTGCACGTGTTTTTATAAACGCAAACCTTTAGTAGATCGGGCCCATTGTGTATAGAGCAACTGTAATGACTGAATTTCCCTCCCTGCGATAAATAAAGTATTTCTGATTCTGATTTCCGTCCCTGAAGGCAGCTAGTCTTTAAAACAGTTTCAGTACACTAGGGTACAGGTGAGATTCAAGTCTGTAACCTTTTATAAGCAGCAGGGTATCATGGGTAATTGGGATGCACACAGTGAAAAGCTGATTTCAGCGAACCATTACCTGTGACAGGAGCTGCTCTCGGTGCATGTAACAATGAAACCTTCATTTTGATTTATCTACACAGCAAATACAACTGAAAGAACACATTTAAACTACACCTTTTCAAACAAAACTCTTCAACCTAATTAAGTTGTGTTTACTAAAGTACTCCTCAGGAGGAGGATATTATGATGCCTCTTATTTGTCAAACTCCTGAATCTTTAGTGATGTAAATGAGCTAAAACCCAAATTAAGGTGCAGCGCTCAACACTCTGATATAGGTCACACTCTGAATTTAACATCATAAATAAATCCACCGCCTTAAACTGACTGTTCAATGAGCTCACTCTCCACTACAGAACATCCCTGAATTACATCTATTTCACAGTCAAGCAGCATGAATCCTATCTGCCAGCTCTGCACAAACAAAGAAGCAGGTATCATCATTCTCACAGGGAAAGCAATATGTTCACTAAAAGAGCCAGATGCAACACGGCTGTGGTCAATAGATTACATTGTGGGACAGGCCGGCTGTATTGCATGATGAATTGTTTCTCATTACATCCAGTTTAGGTTTATCGAAGTTGTTAGTCCCATTACACAGAGCTGTGCTGCACACTGCTGAACACCAAACACTGGCAGACAGGCAGCGGATTCAAACGTAGAGGAAAATAATGTTACTGTATTTCATTATTCAAATGCACATTTAAATATTTGTGTTTGTCCATTTGACAAATATTGAATAATGGCTCAGGGAACAAGTAGGAGAAATGTGCTGCAGCTGAAATAACCAAATATGTAGTCGTGATGTCAGAGTGCACCGAGTTTCAAGTGGGCAAGTCTGCAGTGGCCCTGCAGAGGTCTATGGGAACAAGGCTGTGAAGGGATGTCCAGCTAACAGACCCTTTAATGCATATAAGTGAATGTTTTAAATGTTTCATGTGCGTTATTCCCTGCAGCAGTGGATACTTATATCGCTCGCTGACAGGAAATAAACCCAGGCTATTTCCTAGCGATGTAATTCTAATTAAATGGTCTATGTAGGAACAGCTTTCCTAATCACAGCTCTCACGCTCAGCTCTACAATCTGCACGTATGCAGTCTAGACAGCTCTATAATTAAACTGTAAACTATAATGGATATAAACAGTAATGGTAAACACTGTTACTCTCCCTGGATGTTAAATGACTGAGCTAATAATAGAGCTCCACAGGCTTAGCCTCCAATCTTTATGTATCTGCACAGTGTGAACAGTTGCACTGTATGTTTTAGGATTAATGAATGTTTCTGAAGGCTGTCTGAGAGCAGCAATGCTCCACTACACCAGCCGCTGTTGGTCTTCACTTGCAATGAATGCATCCAAGGTTTGTGTGGTAATAGGAAATGCCAAAGCACCCTTGAAGCGTCCTTAAAATTCAATATTGTAATATGGTTTTCATTTGTCATAATTTCAGTTTTATAACAGGGAGGGGTTGTAAAATATGTTGTCCTTTTAAAGTCAAGTATGGTCATAATTTCTACTCAGACACCTCAGTTTAATATAACAGTGTCCTCACAGTGAAAGTTTAACTCTCTAAATATGTTTGAAGACAAAAGAGTAGAAGCTCTGCTGGGTCTTTGTATCGATCACATAAACATGCCCTTTGGATACTTCAAGCTTGATGCATTAAATTCATCCTAAGAGAGATTGATTGCACGGGTCAAAGGTATCTCAGTCATAAAATGAAAACTGCAACTGTCCTTCAAAACCCTCCAAATCAGACTCAAGGATTTGTGTAAATATGCCTTTAATTTACAAAATAACTTCAGTTAAAAGACCTCAGTTCAAAAGGCGAACAAATTCCACCATATCCATTTCCGGTCCGACTCCGATCCATCACAACATCCAATCTTTCTATCCTAGTCAATGTGTTAACTTCCACTGGATCTGCTCCGTTGCGTTCCGGCTGCGTCTCTGATCCGGCATCGGAGTCCTCCGGATCAGATACACAAGACTTCTATTTTTGCTGGATGCTGGAGCACGACGCATCAATCTCAACAGAGCAGATGGAGCGGGACAGGAAGTGAGGCACCAAAACAAATTGAAAACATCCGGTTAATTTTCAGAATAAAACACTCTGTGTTATCACCAGATCGTATTTCACTTAACTACAACAACAAACCAAAGTCATGATGAGTGGAGCCAGGCCTGGAGTCAACAGGACAGAGGTTTTCAGAGGACCAGAAAGACAACATGGACGAGGAGAGGAAGAGGAGAATCCTTGATTCAGTGATCACCGCGGCAAAACGTCGGTCACATGACTCCAGCTGTCAGGTGGTCGTGCTCCGTGCTGCGTTCTGAAACAACTGGTGGAGAGAGCATGGAGCCGAACTGCAGCGGATCAGAGACAGACCGGACACGGATCTGGTGGAAGTCTGATGAGAGACAGTACATTACACAGAGGCTTCTCTCTGGATTACTCAGAACTATTTACTTATAAGAGTAAGAGTAAATAACTTTTGAAAAGTTTTTTTAACAAAGATCCAATTGTTAATTTATGATGCAGTCCAGTGGTTTGGGAAATCTAAACACTTATCAGGTTTTACAACACAGCAGCAAGAAGATCTGTTGCTCGTCTTTACATGTTTAATGTCAGACGTTATGTTGGCTACACCAGTGTTGCTGACTTAGTGACTTTTTTTTCTATATTTAGCGAGTTTTTAAACCGCTCTAGCATCTCTTTTTCAAAAAATTGACTAGCGACAAACAGTGGTGGACAAAGTACACAACTTCATTACTTAAGTCAAAGTATAGATACTCCAGATGAAATATTACTCCGATACAAGTGAAAGTTGCTCTGTCAAATTATTACTTGAGTTAAAGAACTGGAATTCTTCCTTTTAAAAATACTGAAGTATTCAAAGTACTTCTTAAAAAATCTCAAAACTTTATACTTTTTACAATACATGAATGCAGTCAAGAATACATAGCACTAGTGTAATACACCATTACTTGAAATCTCTAAAACTATACCATTGAATAAAAACAGACACTAAGTCACTCCAAGCTCTTTTCTTCAAGTTTACAGACCCCCTGGCGCCCTCCTCCAGGGGGTCAGGACCCCCACTTTGAAAAACACTGTGCCACCCATTCATGGAATTCAGTCAATGTTCTAGACACAACTAGAAAAATACACATAAATAAGATGTATCATGAAACAATGGGGAAAAAAAACATAGAGATGCCATTTAAAAACTAATCAATACAGGCCTTGCAGGGTGTAACTATTTATTGAAATCATTATTCTTCATGCAGGCTCTAGAGGGGCGTGCTGCTTATAGCTCAGACTCCCTGCTGTGCCCTAAAATGACATCAAGATATGCAAAACAAGACAACAAGCCTCACCAAGTTTCTGTTGCAACACTGCGACAAAACACCTGATTGACTGCTGCAACAGAGGTCATGGAGATACAGTACAACCTGCCCCTCACAGACCACCTTCAGGCCGTGTGATGGGCAGCAGAGCTGACACATGCAGATCAGTGCTAACAGCAGCCAGACAGAGTCCTGATCACATCAGACAGTCAGGAAGAACCCACCACGTAACAGCAGCACTGCACAGCTCAGATAGGTGGTACTGAGAGCTGGTTTTGACACCCTGCTATCAGAGTCCGGTCAGGAGCACTCACCTGCTTTGAAGTGAAGTTGGTGTTTGAACACACTCAGCTTTTACAGCTCCTGCAGAGATGAGCATGAGCAGGTGAATGATATATACAGTACATTATGGGATACCATCGCTCAGAGGAAGACGTTAAAGACATACAAACAAAATGGCAGCACCTTATTCACCCCATCAATTCAATCAATCAATCTTTATTTGTATAGCTCCAAATCACAACAAACGTTATCTCAAGACGAGGAAAACCTTTCTTTAACAGGCAGAAACCTTGAGAAGAACCAGACTCATGTTAGACAGCCATCTGCCTCGACAGAGTTGGGTCTGGAAAGAGGGATAGAGGAGAATAAGAGAGAGAGAGGGAGCAGTGACGTTCAGCACAAACCTGGTTGGCAGCACCTAAACACCTGAAAAACTACTGACAGATACTGCTGAGCAAAACTTTTACACATACTGTGTGCACAGAGAAGTTTTTGCACATTAGATATGGTCATATCATTGGACGTCTTCTCTCTTTCCATCATTTGGTATCTTTTGACAGTCTGCAATTTCATACCACAGCTGTCACTCAGCCCCGTCAGTGACACTGATCTGTCTCTCCCTCAGGTGACATGGTGTATTAATCAGAGCACCTACATATGAAGTTTGTATTCCTTTGTGAGATGATACTTACTATCTATTCTACTGCATTTACTCACGTACACACATGGGTAGTAATGTGAGAATCAGAAACGGAGAAAGCCGCTGCAACTGTCGTGAATGTTTTCTTCTTCTTTTGCTATTTAAAGTAGTTAGACTTCTTCTTCTTCTGGTACTTCATGAGGTTAGCAAACAGCTTTAAGACGCTCTGTAGCCACCATCTGGCAGGAACACCGTATTACAACCAGGAACCGGGGAAAACGATGAAAAATTTAAAATAGCAACTCTTTGTTTTTACAAAGTGAACATATATTTGAATATCAGAAAATCCTTGCCCATCCCTACTAACAACAGGTTACAGACCCTTTCTGGAGTTGATTTACTGCTCATGACTTTTGTGCTTCTACCATCAGTGAGTATGCTCGTAAACGGCTAAAAGTCCTGTTGGTGTCGACATGGATCACAGATATGTGGCTGTTCTGTAGTTGTTAACAATGAATCCATCATCAATAATTATTCCTTATCTATAATATCTGATTTATGGTCAGGAGTCCATATATGGTGATTTATTTTGAAATAGAGCAGATAGTATATGCAGTATACGTGTTTGACTTCCTGTCTAGATCCATCTTCTGAGAGGAGGGGGTGAGTAGTTTCAGATTCATCAAACCGTATTTATCTGGCTGAGTTAGCATTTGGAGATACGACCACAAGGACACATTTGGAGACTTCTTCAACATATACGTTTTTAATGATGTAACAATGAGGTGTTTTGTGTTCCTCCAATCATAAAAACAATGGGAGGACAATTATACTGTGGTTACATCTTCAGTCTTTTCATGACTCGTACTTTCTTTGGATTCATCTGATGTCTGCTTGTTGGAAGAGAATAAACCTTTGCTCAGACTTCAACCGTCTTCAGAGATTTTTTAAAACCTTTTTCTGACTCCAAAAGCTTCTCTTTGAGTTGTTTGAAGAGTTAAGGATGTAAATCAGCCACATCAGGAGTTGGTTGTGTGCAACAGATGAGTCAAACTAAATGTTTGGACACGAGATCTAACAAAAGCTCACTTTTCTTTACTGGTTTTCTTTTAGTACTCTAACTGAAACCCACAAATCTCCTCCTCGTTTTGGTGCATACACCTAATCTGTAGCCATATTTGTCAGGTTGGGGGAGCAGAGCCTCTTGCTTTTGTTTATTCTGTGACAAAATGTCACTGTTGACTTTGGGTTTCACTCTTTATACGCTGCAGTTAAAGCCAGCACAACACTCCTGCAAAAGAAAGCTCTGGATGAAAGAGCCAAACTTCTCTTATTACAGGCTTTGAAAGCTGTCAGGCCAAGTAGCTCCTGCCTCACCCCCATCAGGCACCTCTTAATGACACAGAGAGGCTTTTGTGACTCTGAAACTACAATTGAAAGACTTTAAAACTGCTGACTCACACGAAACAAAAGGGGAATATCTGTCAAGAAACACTCTTCATGTTACATTTTGAGGACTTATCTTGTGTTTCTTACAGAATGGGCTGGGCCATCACATCATTATTGGCTTTCAAATGAAGCTGCATACTGTGCTCACCTGTTTTTACCCTTCTTTCCCTCATGAGTGTTTGCTGTGCTTTCAAATTTGGTGAGTTGAAACGGTTCAAAGGTTTTTTTTGCCTTGAAATGGCTGCAGGACATTAGTCTAACCCAGGACTTCCACCAGATCTGTGTCCGATCCATCTCCGATCCACTGAGGTCGGTTTCTCCACTCTCTCATCCATCAACACCCACCGGTTGCGTTTTCAGAACACAGCACGGAGCAGGACCTCTGGACAGCTGGAGTCATGTGACCGAGGTTTTCCCACGGTAATCACTAAATCAAGGATTCTCCTCCTCCTCTCCTCATCCATGTTGTCTTTCTGGTCCTCTGAAAACCTCTGACCTGTTGACTCCAGGCCTGGCTCAGCTCATCATGACTTTGGTTTGTTGTTGTAGTTAAGTGAAATACGATCTGGTGATAACACAGAGTGTTTTATTCTGAAAATTAACCGGATGTTTTCATTTTGTTTTGGTGAAACCCGACTTCCTGTCCCGCTCCATCTGCTCTGTTGAGATTGATGCGTCGTGCTCCGGCATCAGGCAAAAATAGGAGTCTTGTGTATCTGATCTGGAGGACTCCGACCTGCCGGATCAGAAACACAGCTGGAAGGCAACAGAGCAGATCCAGAGTAAGTTAACACATTGATTAGAATGGAAACCTATCAGATCCGGTGCTGTGACAGAGCGGAGACGGAGCGGACACAGATTCAGTGGAATTTGGCTGTAAGTATGCAGACACATTCAGTCTGAGATGACTCAAATCCTGGGAGCACACATACAGTACACCAGCTTGTCTTGGCTTGTAAGCTCTGCCAGTGTAGATCATCCTGATTGGCATGTGCACATTAAGTGGATGAGGTATATTGCTAGAGGACAAAGTGCGTGAAACAGCGTAAAACCTTGGAAGAGATACAACGATGCAAACAGCTGTGCATCATCCTCTCATTTCCAGCTCTGTTCTCTGGCTCAGGTCAAACGCTTGACCAATCTACTCTTGTTTTCTAAACTATCACACAGCTAGAGAAGAGGATGTGGACACCCAGCGGGTCTGCTGCCAGCACACTATCCTCTCAGGAAGATAGAACCCCTCCCACTATCTTTGTGATGGGAAAACGATAGCAGAAGCCTTAAGATGCCCTTCGAGAAGTGATCAGTGTGACCCGCCCACCTGACTTTAAGTGAAGCTGTACGTCAGACTGACAGCTCAGATTAAAGCAAACGCTTCAAACTGTTAAAGTAGAAGCTCACTGCAAAAAGTGTTTACTCTGAGTTTACTCTGGGCACAAGGAGGGTTCCCGATGAGGAAAAACAGGCGAACCTATAATTTTCTACACAAGAAAGAAAAAACAACAACCGATAAATCCCCAGCATATACAGCTGCTCCTCGTCTGTAGACAGACAGACAGGACTGTGTGGGCGTCATTCATGCCAGCTGATTAACCCTCCCACCATAGCCAGATTAGCCTAATTAAGTGCTTTCTAGCCTGGGTAATTATGCTTATTTAGTGTTGCATCAAAGAGGAGAGATAAATATGACTTTAAAGATGAAAATATTAATAACTGGCATGGAAATAATTGGACGATATTAATGCTTTTTCAATCATATTAAAGACTGCAGCACTGCTTCTCTGTTGACTGCCTCGTATTCTGTCTTTTATGTTTATAAGTCTAACTGTGTTGATGCTTTGTGATGAAGTGTGACCATGTGTTCAGGACAAATTTGAGGCTCTTTAACGTAATTTTTATTTTGGTTTAGGCAACTTAAACAGTCAGTTATACATCTTTACTTTATCTGTTGCTATATGGTTTCATAAAATATAAAACAACAATAAGCAAAAATGCAAAGACATACATTTAAATGAATGAATTAACAAATAAGAGTAAATTATACTGTAACCTCTGTCCCGGACGCTGTAAGAATCACGAGCCGATTCTTAACAACTCCTTTTATTCACCAGTCACGGTCAGCCCTGACCATGCCAGTTCCAATAAGGGCAACAAAACAATCCCTTAATTCAGGGGTGTCCAAAGTACAGCCCGGGGGCCAATCGCGGCCTAAGATTCACTTATTTATGGCCCCAAGCTTCCATCTTAAAACGTGTTATTTATAGCACAGAAATGTATCACATTCTAAATCATCTGTTCATTTGCAGTTTCTTTCAAGTGCACAAACAAAACTGAAGTCAATCCAGAAACCTCTCAAAAAGCTTCATATGGACTACTTGTCTAAAGCCAAAGCTCTGGGAATTCTGCAAGATGGCAATAAAGAAGAAACACAAGAACTCTTAAAGTTGACTGGTTTTCAAATTAATGTTTTTATCACGATGTGAGAATGTCAATAAAAGTTCAGAAGACACAAAAGCGGACACAAGACAAGATCAACATTATGAAATTGTACAGAAAAGGCTAAAAAAATGCATAAAAAATGTTAAGAACACAGGAAAATAAATATTTGGTTATAAAATGTTGTCTGCTGGTCAGAAAAGTCTTAAAAACAACATGAAAAAGAAGTGTGATGAAATCCAGATCGTGATCCTGCCATAGAAAAATAATGATACAATATATTTCCCACATTGCCCGACCCTAATGAAAAACATTTTCCTCCAGAAGAAGTTACACTTTTCTAATGTTTAAGTGGCTTTTGGAGAACTGAAGACTACCTAGAACTTTACTGATTTATTGAGGACAAAATGTAAAATAAATGTTATCAAATAGAGAGTTCATATATAACTTTTATGATTCCTAAGTCTCAGTTGGAGCCACTGGCCCTGAGGTATTCTGACAACATCAAATGTGGCCCTCTTTGAAAAAAGTTTGGACACCACTGCCTTAATTAGTCAATAAAGCTCCTAACTTCTTTCTCCCGCTCGCACACTCACTCTCATCTCCGCCCCCTCCTGATGCCTTCACTAACTCAACACTGTAGGAATTAACAGCATCTACATTGAACACAACCAACAAACTGTTACAGAGCTGTTACAATACATATATATATATATATATATATATAGAAATAGAAATAATAGAAAAAGAAAGGAAGGAAGAGAAAAACAGAAATACAAATAAAAGAAGTGAATAAATAAATGAAACTAAAAACGGCACTTAACTTTACCAACACAATCAAGGCAGGGCTCCACCTTCCAACCAAAACATCCCTCTGAAGTCCAGCACACAAGGCCTCAAAATCACTAGCTCGACTCTTCTGTTGTCCCTAAATGGTGGAATGAATTGGTCAACTCCATTCGATCTGCAGAGTCCCTCTCTACTTTCAAAAGACAGCTAAAGACCCAGCTCTTTAGGAAGCACTGTGCACTTAGCTAGACTGTTCTCCACTGTTGTCCCCAGTGGCAGATCATGTCTTCCAGCTACAGTTGACTCGCACTGTCCTGCTCTACTCTGGGAATCTGTGTTCAGGTCTTGAGTGACCCAGCACTTGGTACTTTGGTCATTATTGTGGTGATGTTAATTGTTGATGAAGATAATGGAAGGTCTTAAATGGTTTGGTTGCTTCATTGTAGATGTTCCTTATTTTATTATTATAACAAAAAAAAAAATAAATCCTTATTTACTTTTGTGCATTGCCTTTACACTGCTTGTTAGTACCTGCACCCAATGGACTTGAAGCACTTTGTTACTCTTACTGATCTTGTTTCCTCTTGTCTAGATCTTTGCTTGTGTTGTTCTTGTTCTTGTATGTACGTCGCTTTGGATAAAAGTGTCTGCTAAATGACATTGTAACATTGTAACATTGTAAGTCTCACAGAGTATGTTATCTTTTCATCAAATAGATTTCAGCAACCTTCTCAATCCATAAACTGAGAGACGGGGGCTCAGGTTTCAGGTTTTAACTACTTAATCGTGATACATTTGACTGCTGATGTCAACAGTATTTGTAGAAGGCAGGCTACTCTTTGCCTCTTCCTTCAATTCCCTGTGGTGTTACACGCAGTAATGCCATTTTCGGATCCTTTGGGAAATCTTGGTTTAACACTTCATTAAGCTTCCTGAAAACACCATCGCAAAATGTTTTTATTATGGGGCATGTCCAAAATATATGTGTGTGTGGTTGCCCAATTGTGCTCCACAATTTCTCCAGCATTGATTTGAGTGAGTTGGGCCCATTTTGGCAACTATTTCTGGTATCCTAAAGAATCTTGTTATAATTTTCCACTTAAATTCCCTCCATAGGTTTAAGTTAGTGACTAGATGTGCCTATGAGCTTATTTCCTCCCATGAGTCCTGTGAAATATCTATATTCATCTTGGTTTCCCACTTCTCCCTTATATGTGATGTATTATTGAGATTCCTGTCTATATATCTGGTAAAAATGACATATTACTTTTCTGTCCCTGTTTCTTAATAGCATATTTATCAAGAATGTTTCTATTGTGGATGGCTTCATAACTCTCTCCCATTCAGTATGTTTTGTTAAATAATTGCTCTTTTTAATGTATTCCATCCTTTTCACAGCTCCTGTTTTTACTTATTTTACAAAAAAAGACGTAAAAAACTTTTAAAACAAATTTAAGAAATGTAGCTACACTAAAGAGTCAAAAATACTCGAACCTATTCAACAAAATAAGAATAAAATCAGCTGCAGCTTACTTATGTAACCGGTGGAAATCTGCGTTGTGTTTGTTTAAAGTTGACTAACGACCAACACCAGGACTTCGTTTGTTCTGCGTTTATTCTGTTAAACAGACAGACAAGAACCTCAGAGTTTTATACAGTATGCAGCCCGCCTCCGCTCCTCTCCCCAAGGGATAACATACAAAGGGCTGCGTAACAAGCATAAACATTACACTCACATAAAGGATATAAAACACAATAATCATACCTGTTAAACAGACAGACAAGAACCTCAGAGTTTTATACAGTATGCAGCCCGCCTCCGCTCCTGCACAGATGAGAGCACATTTCGACTAGCTTAACTTTCAGTGCACGTAAACCAACACGTGCATGTTCAGTTAGTCTGCTTAACCATGACTTTAAAAAGGAATAAAAGTAAACTCTGTTTAATATACACATAGGAACTCTATACAGGACAAAAGCACACATAGAATAAGTAAATATATGGAAACATAAAAGTAAAGTGACGGACACCTACCTCTCCCCAAGGGATAACATACAAAAGGGGAGAGGGAAGGGGGCAAATCAAATATAAAGGTCAAGATACCAACAAAGAAGAAAATGACCGGAAGACAAGGCTGCACTTCAAAATACTTTTGGGAAAAGAAATATACAAAGAGGTTCTACACACACACACAGGTATACTTTGTGTAATTATAATGAAATAATAATTAATACTGCATTTTTAACCCTGTTACACTTAGTTGACTGTGAAAACATGTCTCTAGCTTCTGTGTGAGGAGCACACACTTGAACAGCTGAGTTAATCATGTGTCCTCTTATAACAGCATGTTTACAGTAAGTAAAGAAACTGAATACCCCAATCAGCATTGCTGCAGCCCTCCAGCTCTGAGCCAGGTCCAGACCCTGAAGTGAACGACTGAGAAGATACCTTCAAGTCTAAATCAACACAGTTAATCAGCAAAAATCAATGAGGAACGCCAAACTGACTCATTATGGTTTTAATAATGCACCACAAGACAATTAAATATTAATTGCTGTTTATTAAGTGCTTATTTATTAAGTGGAAGAGAGGCATCCGCATGAATCTTTAAACAGGATTCAGAGGAATGGCCACAGGAACGCATGAAAGGCAGGAAAGCTTTTCAAGAAATGTTTCTATCGACTACAGACAGGCATCTCCTCCATGGTCATTGAAGCTGCTTAGCATGTTTACACACACACACACACACACGCTCACCTCAACACATGACACAATCTATAAGGGACAGGAGACGATGTGATGTAATGTCTTTGATTTTCCCTCACATGTTACCTGTTTGAGTTATCACAGGTAGGTGTGTTTCCTCACGTTCAGCAGAGGAACATCTGTGTGATTCCTCTGAGGCAACAGTAACACAGTGTATCCTCTACTAGAATAACAAATTAATATAAATGACATGACTGTACTTCACTGCAGGGACAGACCAATGTAAGTGAACATACTCCTCAGTTCTTCACAGCTCTTACCCGGGACTTCAACCAGATCCGTTTCCGGCCCGTCTCCCCTCTCTCGTCCGTCAACACTCACCGGTTGCGTTTTCACAAGCTTTGAACTCTCTCCTCTGTTCAGACCTCTGCCATTGTTGTTGACAAAGCTGGTATCTTGATTCTGATCGGTAAGTTATAGAAAACTTAGACTAATGCAGCAGTGCTCCAAAAGCTAGACTATTTGGAATTTAGAGCACAACAGCAACAATAATAATCCATTACCAAGGAAGTTTAACGTTCAGTGCTGAAAATACTGTTCTGAATAAAAAAACAGACGCTGCCAGAGCTAAACAAAAGCCATTACCGGACACAGTCCCTAACCCTCAAACAACCTGAGGTTTTACTGGTTAACATGCAGAGTTTCATTAATTTAAACTGCACAAATATGCAAATAGAGAAATCTGTGCTTACAGGGTTAGGAAGTCATTTTCTGAATTCCATCTGGATTGGCTATTAGAGTTAGAAAAATGGATGAAATTGGTTAATGAATCACGTTTCAGAGATTTTTCCTGGTCGGTTATTATAAATGGCCATGGATCCATTAATTAAGATCACATATTGAACTGCCTAATCAGAGCAGCAACAACAGCTGCTTTCAGACTCCTGATCCATCCCTAAATCTTACAGAAACGATACCTTAAGCTCTGACATAAAAAACACATTAAAAATATCTAATTTTGTTTTACATTTTAACATATATAAGTTATAGGCCGGGAGCTAGGCCCAGCCCTCAGGATGTTTTTTGACACATTTATTTTACTAGTATTTCCAGTTAGCCTAAACCTTGGGCCATCTCAAGATGATAATGAGCACTCTCAATTGGGGCCGTTTGGTCCCGGGGGACCAAAAGCCCTTTTTTTGAAAAATACTCCTTGCATGAAAATGTAAATCTAGAAAATAAGGTGTTAAAATTGCATTCTTTGATATCCAAGTAGAGCTGTAGTCGGGCCTTAAAAGTTAGACCCGACCCGAGCCGGACAGAATTCTGCCCAAACCTGTTTGAACCCGAATGACCTAGATTTTTTTTTGGGGGGGGCTTTTTTTGCCTTTATTGGATAGGATAGCTGAAGAGAGACAGGAAATGTGGGGAGTGGAGAGCGGGGGAAGACATGCAGGAAATGGTCGACCGGCGACCCCTGCGACGAGGACTGTAGCCTCTGTATGTGGGGCGCTTAGACCGCTAGGCCACCAGCGCCCCTGCCCTAGATTTTTTTAAAGCCTGAACCCGTTTACAGCCTGACTGCCTTGACATTATTAATTACTGATCTGGCTAATTTTGCGAGTTTTGGGTAGGATGGTGTGTTGATCTTCCACCAGCCTAGAACATCAGTTTTATCTTCCATGACAGTCAGTTTAATGTAGCAAGATACCTCGTCGTCTTCCCAGTCAGCTGGCTGCACATTTTCCCACTCCTCAAAAGTCGCTCTTTTGGCCGGAGGATGAGTGTGCTCGTCTCTGGAGAGCTCTGGGTCTCAAGTCTCCACATCTCGTCGTGCACCTGCAGCACTGTGCGTAGCATGCAGAAGAGTGCGGGCATGAGCATGTATGGCCTCCCTTTCTGAGTGTGACAACATTCTCATCTGGTTAAATTTTGGCCAGAGGAATGATGCGATCCTATAGAGGTCCTGTATTATCACTTTACGTGCGAGCCAGTGCTCGTGCCGTTGACTGCTTGCTGAGGGGAGTCCAGATTCACCTGACTGTTCATTTACCGCAGAAGCCCGAGCCTGGGTAAAATGACAGAAATTATGACCGAACCCGATCGGGTCGGGTTAGGGTTCGGACAAATATCTTCAGCTTTGTATCCAAGTATGAAATTTGGCATAGAGTATCCTGACACATAGGGGAAAGTGTCAAAAGAAGATTCTGGTGCTTGCTGATTTTAGATTTTAAAATATCATCCATCAAATACACAATAAGACTATAAAAATAGCATCTGTTGGATGAAATCTCATATGAAATGGTCACTTTTGAGCATTATATGGTCAATGTCACGGCCTCATTTGTATTTAAAAAAACTGCCCAACTTTGTCAGCTTCAATTAGAGCTCTAGATGACCTCTGTATCTTAAATATTACACTTCTTGTGGCCATAAATACTTCACCATACCCCAAGTCAGAGAGAACAGAATTTTCAGTTTTAGCATTCCAGATAGAGGTCAACCTGTTACCTGAATCTAACACTGTCTTCATATATTCTGCTTCTACTGCTATCTGAAGTGGAAAATATCCCAAGGGATTGTTACAGTAGGACTACAAATGCATTAAACTAGATTAAAATATATTTTTTATTACACAAGCAGTGTTCAGTAACACCTCAGGCTGTAACCTCTGAGGAGTCGACAGGGCTGTACCCAGCGTTTTTTAATCATTCGTATTCAAATGATTTCATCCTTCTCTTACCCAGGTCAAAATAAATGATTATTCGTATGGTTTCCCTCACAGCCAATCACTGAACCCCTTCTTTGACTTCATGCCTCATGTCATTGGTCCACTACCACAGCAGTTTGTGGTGTGGTGTAGTCTAGCTTGCTGTAAATCAAGGATTGACAGTGTTTGAAGAGCAATTCCAAGTAGTTCTTTATGCACATTTTTGCTCATTAATTTAAAAATTCCAATAATTTGAAAAATTTCAAAATCTATTTGTGTTTAAATCAGATGAGCAGAGCAGCATTTTAGGAAAGTTAATGCTTTTGTTTACATAGAGTGACATACTGTATAAAAGGTATCAAATCATAGGTCGGATATAAAATAGACGTCATCTCGCTCGGCTCCAAGTGAGGCTGCCACAAAAAATGCTCCCCCTAGTGGCTGTCTGCAGTATAGGTCAAAAACTCAATAAATACACGTCGTAGGAATGTTTCTCTCATCCGTATGCTGTGGTGATATGTAGTTATTATTTGACTGTTTTGTGTTCAAGGCCTCTTTTTCCTGAACAGTTTCCTTTCGTTAGTTATTAGAGGTTAAAAAACAGGGTTTTCCATTCGGGTTCACTTTGATTGACAGCTGCCATAGAGAGTAACTTCACAGGACCTCGGGACGGTACGCTGAAGGGCGGAGCTTGTTACTGTGGAAACACACAAATTCCCTACTGCGCAGACTCAGGCTGCAGAAAGATGGCTTTACAAGATGTCAGCGTTGTGGAACGAGATATTTTGGCTTCAAAACCGTACAATGGGAAAAGGCAGAGCGACGCTGTCCATTATATATACAGTCTATGTATCAAATGAACTACTCTGCTGGTACCTATAGCTAAAAGCGTATTCCCTTCTCTGGTCTGTTGGTGATCCAGTATCGAGATTAATACTGAAGGACTCTGGAGTCTTCAGAGATCTCAGAGTCTTTATCAAAGCCTTTGCAGGAATTTCACTAATTTTAATGTGTTAAAAGGACGAGCGGCTTTCGGGGGAATATAGCTTCTTGTTTTTCATTACAATGTTGAAGCAAATATTCAAAGACTATGAAGAAGAAACCAGTCGGGAACTCACAACCAATCTTCAACCATGAATGGAAAATAGTCAACATGCCCCTCTTGTCAGAGCAGCTCTGCTCAGTTTCTGTACATCCCTCCGTCATCTGCAACCTCTCCCACTGCCGCCTCTCCCCTCGCTCCCTCCCCCTGCGTGCACAGCTGGTGTTTAATTGGTGGATCTGCAACTAGCTCTGGTATGATTGGTGGATTTGACGACCAGCCCTGGGCCCTGATGCTCTCAGTGACACCTGCATTTCACACAAGATGACAGTGAAAGACAGAAACACAGCATGGTTGCAATTAATTATAAAGGGTTAGGGAGAGAAACGCACGGAGAAGAAATGTCTGCATCCCAGATATTCTCTCATGGGCCTATAATCGTTCGGGGGACTGTGACATGAAAAAAAAAGGTTAGTATGTAGAATATTGCCACAGTATTCTTAGAAAATCGTCTGTTTTTCTGCATAAGACTGAATTAATGTGACAAACACGTTGGGGGGGAGCAAAGTACACACTGAATGTAGCTCATTTTATGCTCATATGTAATTGTGCTGCAGTATTTCTTTCCAAACAGGGCCAAGACTCCAGTGAATGCCTGCAAGACACCAGGCTCGAGTTTATGCGGCTCATGCCATAAATAGAAACATGCCACCCCCTGTAGGCTAAAATTCATCCCCACCCCTTTAAATTCAAGGCTGGCCTAATCCCTTAGCTGAGCCGAGAGTTGCACAGCACTGAAATCTCACTGGAAGGAAGCGCAATGGCAAATGCTTTGATCCCCCGTGACAACAGCGACTAAACGGAGCCTATGAAGTGTGGCATATGGCCCGTGCTTTCTGTGTTTTGCACCCTCTGTCGACGGGGCTGAATGGATTGTCTCTGTGGAGCCGTGTGGGAAGCTGTGTGCGAGTTGTTTGGGTGTCCTCCAATGTGCACTCGCCTCATAGCCGTTTGACTTTGTGCGTACTGTGAAAGGAGAGATAATGTGCATTAGGCAGTGTGTATGAAGACACAATTAGATCCACTCGTTAACACCAGACGGACGGGCCAAACCATGCATAATCTGCCTTCTTCACACTGAGAGCACATTTGATTTGCAGCAGTGTAAAGAGTAAACAATGTTACAATGGACCACTTTCTGGACAAATATTTTAGAATGTATGAAAGGGCATCTTGCTGTATCGATCATGAGCACAGCTGGAGGCCAAATAGATAGAGCACAATTAGCAAAATAAAGAAAAATATTAAGCTCTTCAGATTCTCTGCAACCACTGAAATATGAAAATAATCATAGATCATTTAGGTTATTGTAAGAATATATGTTATGTAAGGGATAATGGCTACATTTACATGGGACTTTTAATTCCTCTTTAATTCAGAATAAAAATTAAATCCTCTTTAAAAAGATTAAAAATGACCATGTAAACACCTAAAGGCTGATTTATACTTCTGCGTCTCCCCTACGCAGCAGGGGCTGACGCGGCCCTATGCCCCACATACTTGTGCGTCGGTGTGCCTGTGTCGTGCAGCAATTCTCCGCCGAAACACTAGAGGGCAGTGTGGTCTCTCTGATAGCCGGTCGCCTGCTTCCTGCCCCGCTACGATCTCTGTTTACTTTTCCACAGAGTTTCAGAGCGTGTTATGTTACTCTACAGCTGATACATGTTGCTGTTTATCATACAGACATGATTACATGAAGAATAGAGAGGAGGAGATGAAATACACGGCCGATGTGCGGCCGATGTCCGGGATCCCGGAAGTGTTGTAAATGCGGGAAATACAAAGCCGTTGAGCGGACCAATCACAGAGCTTGAGGTCCGCATCGGCTCTACGGGGAGTTACATTTTGGAGGAGGCGCACGTCAGCTACGTGCGTAAGCCTCGGCGTAGGTACGGGAGCTACGCGGACCCCCGGCATAGGGTACGCCGTTGATTCAACGCAGAAGTATAAATCAGCCTTAATTCCGAATGAAAATGACCATTCCAAATTAAACTTAAATCCAAAGTAAGTAGCTGGTTTATTCTGATTTAGAATCCAAATTGAATAATTCCTGAATCATTTATACATTGATTCCGCTTCAAATTAATTCTGGTCGTTCTGCGCATGCTCGTTCCCAGTCCTGTCGCAATGACAAACATATTCCACACTGGCAGGCACAGGATGGCCGCCCCAAGCAAGTGTTGGACTCGAGCCGAGCGGATTTATTTATTATTCATCCACTGCTGTCTGGCCTTGTGAGCGGGATGTGTCAGTGAGCTGAGGTAGAGCAGCCGTTGCACTAACCGTTGGCTTTGATTCGCCAAAGTACGGTCTCTGCCTCCTTTCTCCGGTCCTCTATCTTTCTTCTCCTCGTCAGCTGACGAAGGTGAAGCAGTATGTTTGTGTCCAGCTGCTTATTCAAAACTCTAATCAAAATCAAAGAGAAAGTTGTCTTATTGTGTGGTCATCCATGTTGTAACCGAAAATAAAAGAAGCAGTAACTGGAGTCTGTTTTCTTCCGGTAGACATAAATACGTCACACCTGCCCCTGTCCAATCAGAACCCTTCCCAACCCCCAGACCTTAAAGCTGGGGTTGGTAGTCTCGGAAAACTAGCATGAATTTGAATGTAGCATTTCCTCAGGACTCCGTCTAACCCCTCCCCTCCTCCCCTCGGAGCTCCTCCAAAACGACGCCCCGCTCACATGCACGAGCGCCGCTGATTCTCGACCATATGATGGTGACTGATTCAAAACCGGTCCTCACCAAAACATTCTCATAGTGAAAGTTAAAAACACAAACAAACATGGCTGCTGTTAGTACTCACAACTGTCATGCTAGCATTATCCAGTTGTACCGGTGACACGATATCAGGAGAAAAGTTTTAATACATATATAATACTGTAACAACTCTACTGTTTGTTAAACGTGTTCAGTGTAGATGTTCTTAATTCCTACAGTGTTGACAGTCAGTAAAGGGGGCAGGGTTGTTAGAGAGTGTGTGAGCGGGAGAGAGGAGAGACAAGAAGAGAAGTTCTTCATTCATTCAAACATTGATTGTTGTTTTGTTGGTTGGCGTGATCACGGCCGACAGTGACCGGTTATTAAAAATCAACGTGTTCACGAATCGGCTCGTCATCCCTAAAGTGTCTGGATGGACACTACAGTACATCTACATTTTCTGTAGGACTTACTAAATGTCATTCATTCTTTTACTTGTCAGAGCCCCCATGGTGAGAGCTTTTTAGACTCTGATCCGGACTACAGTCCTGAGCAAAATACCTCATCGGGTCAGAGGGGACAGGCCCAAGGCCAAGCAAGAGGGGCAGTCAGTAGAGTCAGGGGAAGCAGAGGCAGCCTGCAATCCATACATTATCCCGCCATAATTTAAATGAAATGATGGTGTATTCTCTTTCTAAATTAATGTAAAGTCGTAAAGTCTGTAACAGTCAGGCAACAGAAAGAATGTGATAATGATGAGGCAGGTAACACTCCCTCACTCAGACTATTTACTGGATCAGTAAGACTGTATATTCTAAATTAGCTGTCACACTTTTCTCCGTGTGAGTGAGAGAACAATGACTATTGACTATCATCAGTGTCATTGTAGTGTAACTAACTATGGTGACCACAACCACGGAGCACAGACGGTGTGGGAGGCTATTTCCAAACACGACTCACTGACCGCTCATTTGTTACACCTGGGAGGAGTAAAGCATGTGTTGAGTCTGCAAGAGATGGATGCATTTACACCTCTGAACATCTGGACAGTACAGACCCCCCCCCCCCTCCCCCCCCGAGGTGTTGGATGTCTCAGCCCATCTTGGAGAAGCGCTCCCTCACCTGTTGCTCCTGAAGTTTCTTATTTTTTTAATATCAGAGGTTCTGTGGGGAATCATTGTCTTCCTCAGGACACAAGGCGGTGAGTGCTGTACAAATCTTAAAACCCCTAGAGGTACATTTCTGATTTATGGCTTTACAGAAACACCTGACTTGATAAATCCCTCATGTCACAGTGCATTGTAACTGCTATAGAACAGGGCCAATGGCTGCTAAGAATGGGACAATGTGGCGTACAAATCACAGCTGTCGTTGCTTTGGCTGCTTTTGAAAGCAGCTGGACGGGAAACAAATGCTTTCTTCTCTGTCTTTGTTTTAAACAGATTGACAGTGACGAAGCACTTCAGTCTTATTAATGCTATTGTTCTCAGAGTTGATTCATTTGTTGCCGTCTTTTGGTCCTTTTGAGTAAAAACAACAATCCAGAGACAATAAGTAAATTAACTGCAAATGTGGTTATTGTATCCATCTCTGTCCTGCACAATAACACTGAGTGCACATCACTTAAACATGGTGCTGTTGATGGTAGTGTTTTAATTATCACTGTGTCAATGCGTTTGTCTTTGGCAGCTTTTCCAGATGTGATTTATTAATTTATAAGGTGCTGCATATTCCCCCCTTGTTCTCGACACCTCCTATTCAAGGACATCAGTTCATTTCTGGAGCAGCCAGGCTGGATGGTTTAAATAATGTCTGTGTGGGCTGAGCAGCTCGTATACGAGGATGTAAAGGCTGAATCATCCCGACTTGTTTGCAGAAGAGTAAATATTTATCCTTTCAAAGAGCAGAGGTCACTGTGTCAGTTATTAGTCACACTTCAAGTCTTTATTCATGTGTTACTGTAGTAAGCATGAACACTTTGTAAGCATCTCAGTTCAGCTTAAAAGTCAAAGAGATCTCCACTAATGCTGACAATGTTATAATGACATGATACATACATACAAGGTCAGCAGACACATCACGACCAGCACTGCTCAGACTGTTGAACAGTTACACTGTATCATCAAGTTTGAGAACGTAGCCCATAATGAAGTCAGTGGGATGTCATCTGACCGAGCTTTGATTCAACACATTTATAAAAGAGCAACAAAAACAAGAAGACTGAAGAAAAACTGCAGTTCCTCAAGTGGCCACTTGAGGCTGACTCCTGTAATTAGTCATTCTCCATAAACTCTAATGACAAATACCCAACTCAAATCAACATGTGCACAGCTTAGTACCAAAAACAGTTTGACTCATCAATCAATCAATCAATCTTTATTTGTATAGCGCAACAAACGTTATCTCAAGGCTCTTTTACAAACAGAGCAGGTCTAGACCACTCTATGTCCAATTATGAACAGAGACCGAACACCAAGACAGGATAAGACTTTTAAGTCTGACCCGACCTTAATCCACCATGAACATTGCACCTCACAGTACTTAACTAGTTACAGCGGAGAGGAAAAACTTCCTTTAACTGGCAGAAACCTCGAGCAGAACCAGACTCATGACACACATCTGCCTCGACCAAGTTGGGTCTGGAAAGAGGGATAGAGGAGAATAAGAGAGAGAGAGGGAGCAGTGATAGTGATGAGACGAGTAGTAGTAGCTGTAGCCGCTGGAGTGCAGCACGTCCGTATCAGCTGGAGTCTGGAACGTCCACAGCAGGAGGACATCTACGGCAGCTCAGAGGAACCTACCAGACAAGGGAGCTCAGGGACTCCAGAAAGGTCTATGGTTAGTAACTTTAAAGGGACAGAGACAATTAAAGTAAGTGATGACGGGGAAGGGGTTTAGATAGGATCCAAGTGTGTCAGTGCGCCAGTTCCCCTGGCAGTCTAAGCCTATAACAGCATAACTAAGAGCTGGTCCAAACCTGAGCCAGCTCTAACTATAAGCTTTATCAATGAAGTTGTCAACTCTTCAAGTCAAGTCAAACTTTATTTATATAGTACATTTAAAAAACAACTGCAGTGGGCCAAAGTGATGTAGAGGCTTAAAAACACAATCAATAAAAACAAATAGTGTTGGTATTCTTTATCTTCCAGATAGCAGGTACCTGTGACTGAGCAAGCCATACCTGGCACATTAACATTTGAATCAAATTAGATAACTAATAAATAAAAGTCAGGGATAATCTCTGAAGCTTTTATCTGATACTTTAAAATTGGCTAACTCTCTCTCCAAGTATGACCACCTTACAACGAAAAAACTCAGATGGGGACGGATGAAAAGCTGAACTCTACACTTAGAATTGTCAGTCTTCACACAGTGGGCTTTAAAGATTTACAGTGGGTACCTCTCCTTTTCATATCACCGCTAAATTATCGCTAGCCGCGATACTAACTGTTGTAATGGGAATTCCCATTAACCTTCACTACCAGTCAAAAGTTTGGACCTTCTCATTCAATGGTTTTTATTTTTTTGAATTATTTTCAACATTGTAGATTAATACTGAAGACATCAAAACTATGAAATAATCTGGTTTGGCCATAATCTGGATTACAACAGTAGTCAAATAGGGCTATCCATTGTGTACTAACCCTACCTCTGAACAACACAACTGATGGTCTCAAACACATTAAGAAGGCAAGTCATTCTACAAATGAACTCTTGACAAGGCTCATGTTAATTAGAAACCATTCCAGGAGACCACTTCATGAAGCAGACTGAGAGAATACCAAGAGTGTGCAAAGCTGTCATGAAGGAAAAAGGGGGCTACTTTACAGAATCTAAAATATAAAACAGATTCTGCTTTGTTTAACACTTTTTTGTTCATTCAATAATTCCATATATGTTCTTTCATAGTTTTGATGTATTCAGTATTAATCTACAGTGTTTACAATAATTCAAATAAATACAAACCCTTGAATGAGAAGGTGTTTCCAAACTTTTGACTGGTAGTGTATGCTAATAGCGTTAGCATGTAGGGTGCAGGAAAAAACCCTATCCGTCCATGTCCACTGACCAAGAAACCCAACACGACTAGACTCAAATTATTTAGTTCCAGTTTCATTTGCATTGGTGAATTGTGCATTATGTACTTAAAACTGCAGTAACTGTCTTCAATATAGTCATTACCCTCATGCTATCTTTGTGTTGTGCCTCTTTACTGATGTTCAGGCCTTGGGCTGCAGGCGTCCCTATTCTTCTGAATTGGTCCAGCTTTAATATTTTGTTCATGGTTACAAAAGGGGTTACAGTGTTAAAAAAAACATTAATTAAGGATTATTTTATTGATTTAAGATCATTTTGTTTACATTTTTTAAAAATAGTCCCATTAACTCGACGCCAACTAGCGTTCCATGGCGATGAATTCTTATCTGCCTGTTGTGGTCGAGCTGGAATATCAAACACAACATTAAAAGACAATAGTCCCTGAAGTCTTAGATCGGTATTTCTTCCAGTAAAGTTCTGCCTTGGCAGCATCTTGCACATTTGGTTACAACCGCAGCTGCTCCTTTCATGTGTCAAATATGTTGAACATTTCTATATAGAGTTCTTTCATATTTGTGAAGTCACTTATTCTTCACTTATTCATTCTTACTTTCACCCAAATTGTGAGACCAACAGCGCCCTCAAGACAGGTTTCTGACAGGTTTAAAAGTGAAATATAGAAGTCCAGTCTATGTCTTACATCAGACTAAAATACACTGCTTTTAGGGTTTTAAATGACAGAGTCGTAGTTTCCATAAATACAACCTCCAGCTGACAGATTGTAAGTTTTATGTCTGTAAATTTACACATTCAGTCCCCAATTCTGCAGCACCACGAACCAAAACCGGCCACTCAAACAGAGCGGCCTGACACGAGCTTAAGCATGAATGGTTTCTCATTGCTCTTCTGTCACACTTTAACATGAACACTTCATCTCATCTCCAGTCATCTCCAGCCGACCCCAAAGCAATCTGAAGGGAGGAGAAGCAGAGAGACAGATATGGAGTCTTGATGTCAAGTGGTCCTCGGCTGCTTATCCAGCCTGACGTCCTCTGCTTCACAGAGCAGCTCGGCTCAACCCGGCCCGCTCCTCTCTGCGTGTTTGCTCATATATATTACAGTTTGTGTTCACTGATCGCTACGCTGTGTTACATATTAAATATTAAGCATCAAGCTATCATGCGAGATCTGTTCAACCCAGGCAGAAATACTTTGAGCCCTTCAAAGTTCATTTGAATTAAAATGTGCTCAGCTTAATGATATACACTGCAGCAACATGGATGCTATAGCTCGTGTTTAATGCATAAGCAGGCAGATGAATGGATACCGAGGGCAGACCATCTGACCAAAGCTTCTGGATTTGGTGTCATTTTTATGTTGTGTTACTTTCAGCCAATATCAGCTCTGAATATCATCACCCATCAGCTCTTTTTGAAAACATCATCAAGCTTTTGGCAAGATCTTTGCAGATATTTTTGCCTCAGTAGATAAAAGTCGATGGAGATCAGAGAGACATCATTTATAAAACGTTGATTAATTTCTGGATGATCCATACTGGCACTGTGCTGCTGCCCTCAAAAACATTACACTGATTTGGTTGATGGGGGCGTTATCATTAAAGATCCATTTTAAACCTTGAAAGGCCACAAGTGCTGCACAGCATGTTGGTTCTGATGACACTTTGGAGGATGGCGCCTCCACAGATATGACACGAAGAGAGGATGGATCATTTGTCACAGATTAGATGTTTCACTTGTTAAGTAAGTGCTGTAGTTAATCCCTTTAATGGCTCCAGCAAGAAAAAAGGAACATTTACAGCTTTGCATTTCTTAGTTCCCCTGGGGATGAGCAGGAACCAAGCTTTCACAGCACACTCAAACGGCTGCGACACGGCTTTGCTCCGTCTGGGGGCTTGCGCCCTGGTCCACAGGACGCATGTTGGGAGTGTGGCATCAGCTCAGAGCAGGCAGGATCAGCTGGGTCCGTTATAGAGAGAACTACATACAAACAGGTTATAGAGCCTTTCTGTGGTTGAATTTCTGCTCATTAGGACAGTATTCCATTACTTTTGTGCTTCAATCATCACTGAGTATGCTGCAGAACTATAGTGTTTTGTTTTTGCAGGTTAAGTTTATATATATGAATAACTCTGCTGTATTTTATTCTGTTACCTTCTGACTCAGTGATCATCTTAAAGTCCTGTTACCTGCTGACACAGTGATCATCTTAAAGTCCTGTTACCTGCTGACTCAGTGATCATCTTAAAGTCCTGTTACCTTCTGACACAGTGATCATCTTAAAGTCCTGTTACCTTCTGACACAGTGATCATCTTATAGTCCTGTTACCTTCTGACACAGTGATCATGTTAAAGTCCTGTTACCTTCTGCCACAGTGATCATCTTAAAGTCCTGTTACCTTCTGACACAGTGATCATCTTAAAGTCCTGTTACCTTCTGCCACAGTGATCATCTTAAAGTCCTGTTACCTTCTGACACAGTGATCATCTTAAAGTCATGTTACCTTCTGACACAGTGATCTTCTTAAAGTCATGTTACCTTCTGACACAGTGATCATCTTAAAGTCCTGTTACCTTCTATACAAATAAAGATTGATTGATTCTGAATTTAGAGGTTAGCATATACATCAGAGGGGTTGATCCTAAAAGTTTAAACCAATCTGTAATGTATCTCTGAATGGTTTTCATTTCTAACATCAGTCAGAAAGGCCTCTGACGTTGTGAGAGCTCTTTCAGAGTGACATTTTGGTTTTTTTTGTTTTTTTTTAAAGTTACATTTTTTGCCTTTTTGCCTTTTTTTATGGGACAGCTGAAGAGAGACAGGAAATATGGGGAGTAGAGAGCGAGGGAAGACATGCAGGAAATGGTCGACCAGCCGGGAATCGAGCCGGGAATCGAGCCGGCAACCTCTGCGACGAGGACTGTAGCCTCTGTATGTGGGGCGCTTAGACCGCTAGGCCACCAACGCCCCCAGAGTGACATTTCTGACACGTTCTGTTTCAGGTGAAAATCAGGCTCTAAAAACTGCACTCTTCATTTTGAGGGGTGGGCTAATGGCTCAGAGGACCCTAAAGTTTTTGTTTACCTCCGTGCAGCCAATTGTTATTTTTCCTCCTCTGCTCTGACCACAGCCATGTGTGTGACAACAACTGAAGCCTCAATTACATGAGCAAGGTGAGAGAACGAGACAGTCTCATCCATCACGGCAGAGAGGCGAGGCAGGCTGAATTGGCAGCTGTCTCCTCTGCGGCTCTGAAGACTCGGGAGGCCTGTTTGAAATTACGATGCAAAGCCGGCCTCGCTGCCAACTTCTCAATGACACCCAGATCTGCAACATTCATGAGCGCAGAGGTCTTTCTTTTTACTTTATTGTTGACAAGCAAACACAACGAGGCTTCTCCTGTCTTCATAAAGATGTTATATGATGTTTCCTTCCTCCATCAACGACTGTGTCGAAAAAATATTCAGTACAGACCTCCTTAATTTGACTGTAACCTCAGGTGCCGGTTTACAGGCTGTTTAAAGGATGAATCCACACTCAAAATAAAACTTTCAAGCTCTAGTACAGTGAGGCTGAAACTAACAACTGTTTCCATAGTTATCTAGCCATTGCTTATCGAAATGATGAATCAACTGATCCAGTAATGATCTGCACATTTACTTGGGGAACCCTATTTCGGCTGTTTTTACACCTTTTAATTTATAACATCCCATAACAAATTCTTATTCAAAGCTATGTTTCATCCTGGCTTTAAACATTAGTAGTTTTCATGTTGATGGATGATTCGATGATTCTGTGGAAGAAAAAGAGAGGAGGAGAGAAAAAGATTAAGTGTTCTGGGGGAAAGGTTTGAAGGTAAGGGACTGAAAGTGAAAATGAGAAAGATCACAAAGCATGGCTCCAACTCTGGACGATTAAGTTTGAAGTCACAGATGATGTTCATCTGCATGTTCATCACTGACGTGGTCCGCCTCCCTTTTTGCCTTTGCTCGACAGCGACTTGTTTTTCTTCCTTGCTTGGATGCCCTAGATAACAGTTGTGCCAGGATTGTGTTGCCTCGATATTATCAACAATTAAATGGGAGTACAGGAGTTTCTGACTCATGGTAAGTGTTGGGTCTCTCCAAGTCACTCAACACAGAGTATAATCAAGGCAAGGTCTTTTGGAAAGTGTCCGGCTCTTTTTGGTTACTATTCTGTGCAATACAAATAAAAAGGAAGGAAGGAATGAAGGAAGGAGAAAGGAAGAATGAATGGATGGTGGATGATGGATAGATGGGTGGATGCATGGATTATTGGTGTATGATGGATGGATGGGTGGATGCATGGATAAATGGTGTATGATGGATGGATGGGTGGATGCATGGATAAATGGTGTATGATGGATGGATGGATGCATGGATGGATGGATGCATGGATGAATGATGGATGGGTGATGGATGGATGATGGATGGATGGATGGATGGATGGATGGATGGATGGATGGATGGATGGATGGATGGATGGTGGATGATGGATAGATGGATGCATGGATGAATGATGAATGGTTGGGTGATGAATGATGGATGGATGCATGGATGGTGGATAGATGATGGATGGATGAATGGGTGATGGATGGATGGATGGATGGTGGATGGGTGGATAGATGGATGATGGATGATGGATGGTGGATGGATGAATGGATGGATGGATGGATGGTTGGTTGGTTGGTTGGTTGGTTGGTTGGTTGGTTGGTTGGATGGATGGATGGATGGATGGATGGTTGGTTGGTTGGTTGGTTGGTTGGTTGGTTGGTTGGTTGGTTGGTTGGTTGGTTGGATGGATGGATGGATGGATCAATGATGGATGGATCAATGATGGATGGATCAGTGATAGATGGATCAATGATGGATACATGGATGGATGAATGGTAAATGCATGAATTGATGGATAGATGATGAATTGATGGATGGATACATGGAGGATGGATGATGGATGGATGGATGCATGGATTGATGAATGGATGGATTGATGAATGGATGGATTGATGATGGATGCATGGAATGATGAATGGATTGATGAATGGAGGGATGGATAGATGATGAATTTATGGATGGATACATGGATGATGGATGCATGGATGATGGATGGATGGATGGATGGATGGATGGATGGATGGATGGATGGATGGATGAATGGATGGATGGATGGATGGATGGATGGATGGATGGATGGATTGATGATGGATAGATTGATGAGGGATGCATGGATTGATGATAGATGATGGATGGATGGTTGCCAACTCGAAAGTTTTGACCATTAGCGTACGACTCACAGCTCCTGCATACAGTATTTTGTTTTTCATTAAATGGCTGAAGTTCAGAGGGAGGTCTGGATGATGTGTTTCTGTCTGAGCTGAGTCAGTTCATTATTAATGTGTCCTGAGCCTCCAGAACAGCTTCTAATTTAGGATCTGGATTAGAAGTCCTGTTCATTTGTCTGGGTCACAGAGTGTCCTCAGCCAATTTAAATGATGAGATTGTTCCTGAGACTCTACCTTCCAATTTAAGCCTTTTTATAGAAGTCTGTAAAAAACTATTGATTACTTTATGGATGGGAGCAGTCAGATTTCTGTTAATATTCAAGCTCTGAAAACTTTAGCACCACTCTTTATTTTATCCTACCTAAAGTAGAAATTTCCTCAGAGTTCAGTCAGTTTCCCCATTTGTCTGAATCCATGTCAGTGAGCACTTCCTCTGTGGTGAGATAACTCCTCCATCTGTCAGGTGCAGTCTATCAAGAAGCTGAATAAACAGCATGACAAACATAGATGTAGTTGGGCTGATCACAGTTCATGGAGATGCTTTGTACTCATTTTTACCTTTCATTATGTCTGCCTGGAACACCTATAGAATAGCTTTGCACGATTTGCAGCTCAAAAAGCTCCTAATAGACCTCATACTGGCATCTGTGAAAACCCTAATTTCAGCATTATTCAGCCTCGGCCTCAAACGCTTCATTTGGGCTGCTTTTCCAGTTATATACAGTCAGATACAGCTTATGCGTGAATCTTTTCACACAGCTTTGATGTCATGAAACTACCCAAAAGTGATGCCTTTACAGAAAACGTCAGTGGCTAGCTGTGAGCAGCCACACTAGCGCCCAAAAATAGGTAAGCTATTGTTACACTCTAGCTGTGGTTGCAAGCTTTTATGGAGGTCTTTATAGATGGAACGGCCCCAAGTTTGGACACAGTTGAGATGCAAATGCTACTACGATCTTCACTGGCAAAACAGCTACAATTGTGGTTGCTGTTGTCCAGAAAACATGAACACTTCCTGTTGTTTTCTTGTGCCTTTGTTTTAGAGAAAAGACAATAGCGCTGAATTTCCTTCACAACCAAAGAAGACCAATGAGCAACGTTGTAAGACATACTGTATCAAAAAAGTGCAATGTGGAGGAAAAGCAGAGCGTTGAAATGACTTTCCAGCTTCCAGGTGGGCGTGTCTTTAACAGAGCAGTTAGGTGGGCTATTCCTCTCAGAGCAGTGAGGTAGGTGTGTCCTCTTAGAGCAGTGAGGTGGGAGTGTCCTTGACAGAGCTGTAAGGTGGGCCTGTCCTTTAAGGAGCTGTCATGTGGGCGTGTCCTTTTCAGAGCTGTCAGGTGGTTGTGTCTTTTACAGAGCTGTCATGTGGGCGTGTCCTCTCAGAGCAGTGAGGTGGGCGTGTCCTCTCAGAGCTGTCAGGTGGGCATGTCCTTTTCAGAGCTGTCAGGTGGTTGTGTCTTTTACAGAGCTGTCATTTGGGCATGTCCTCTCAGAGCAGTGAGGTGGGCGTGTCCTCTCAGAGCTGTCAGGTGGGCATGTCCTTTTCAGAGCTGTCAGGTGGTTTTGTCTTTTACAGAGCTGTCATTTGGGCATGTCCTCTCAGAGCAGTGAGGTGGGCGTGTCCTTTATAGAGCTGTCAGGTGGGCATGTACTCTCAGAGCAGTGAGGTGGGCGTGTCCTTTATAGAGCTCGCAGGTGGGCGTGTCCTTTACAGAGCTATCAGGTGGGCATGTCCTTTACAGAGCTATCAGGTGGGCATGTCCTTCACAGAGCTGTCAGGTTGGCGTGTCCTTCTGCAGTTTCATAAAGCCTAAGGCCGATTCTGGCCAAATCTTACAAAGTCCTCGAAGCAAGCTGTTGAGAAAGGCCTTTAAACACGTTACCTGTGCATCGCATGCTACAAAACTTTGCAGAGGTTTAGTTTGGGCATCTAACTTTGCAACATAATATAACAATACTACTCTTTTTGGATGACATGTGAACCAACCTGCAGCTGATCTTGTATCTTGATGTCCAACAGTTAAAATCAATCACTCCATGAAAAGACATATTTAAAATTAAGGTCTTCAAAGGAGACTGCGTATCAAGCCGACTCTCCCAGCTCCCATCTCTGTGTATTGTTTGGAGGACCAGTCCCTGCTTATCAGGAGCTTTGCACAGCTTATGATGGCACCATGCTTTGTCAACTGCAAGCGCACCATTCTGTGTGTCGCCAGGAATAACTCTGCAACTGCGGCTGAAGTGCAAAAAGTCTGGATAGTTGATAACTCAGATTTATTTTTAAGCTCAGCTCAGTTTTGGGATCAAGCTTGCAATGAGGTGAAGTTTCTTGACCTGTACTCGCTGTGAGGTCTGTGGTTCAAGGATCAGACCAAACAATCAGAGCTTTATTTTACAGACGTCTACGAAAACCTTGTGGAGAAACCAAGCGTTAAACTAAAGAAAAACTCAAGGTGGACAAATCTTACAATTTTTGACTTTGAATACTAGAGACTGACATGCTGCCGAGGTTTCAATAAGGACATGAAGCAGCTTTGTACAAGATGGTGACTGTCATAAACAAGGCAAACAACTACAGAATATACTGATGGCATACAGCATGAGGCTGGATATGTATTAGCTCTTTGTTAATTTCTCAATAATGTAAAGCTATTCTTCCAATCCTCATTTGTGTGACTTTAAAGTTGTTTTTATTGGTTTATAAAATTATATTAAACAAGTGATACAAAAGAAAATGTGAAGCTCATTACAGAGAAGTTAAAACAACCATTTTAATTTGTCTTTTCAACTTTGAGTGCTGCAGAGAGTCAGAGTGCCTGTGTGTGTTTCTGAACGATAGAGAAAGAGGACTCCAGAGCAGCATATGGCTTTGTTTAGAAAATTCCTTTTTTGTTTGAGATGGCCAGACGGAGGGATGCAACCCTGAAAACAAAGCCAAGTCCTCCGAGGCAACAAACAGGAAATGTGGGTCAGCACCAATACTCTACAGTATAGAGAAGAGCAGACACACTGGGTTCATAATGACTGACACACTCCAGCTCTTAAATCATGAAGTTTCCTGCTCCTTGCTGCATCTTTCCTCCAATCCCAAACATCTTTCCATCCAGCACCATCATTAGATCTTCGTTTTAAAATTCCATCCTCATTTACCGAGCATGATTGGGAAAAATCTTCATGTCAAATCATCGTATCTGTGGCAGTAATTGCCCTGGCAGCCAACAGATGTGCTTTAAAGTGCTAATGCAGGAGCAGAGGGCTGGATGTTACATGAGCGATGTGTGCTGGAGTCAGCACATCCAGGCTGATAACAAGCCTGCTGCAAAGTCACTTAAAAGTCAATCAGCGCTGTTAAAGAAACTTGCACAACTTCAGAGGAGGCTCATTTTGCATTTATATGCAGAGGAATTGCTTCTCCAGCTTGTGTTTGCTCTGCGCCTGAACAGAGAAAGCCAGCAGGAGGTAACCCGTTTGGTGTTTTGGATGCTGCTGTGTTGGCTGTGTGGAGCCAGAAGTTACCATTGTTCTACGACAGGGTGTCGCTGGAGGGATGCAAGTATAGACTGTATACAAAAACAAGGATGTAGTCTCAGTGACATCACCTCTTGTTTTTTTAAGAGGTGCTTTGTAGACCATTGATTGTGGCCACTGTATTCAAAAAGCTGACTCAATCTTCCTTTAAGTCGACCTAAACACAGAGAAAGCGATGGAGCTAGGGCAGGCTTGACCTCCTAGCAAACAGATATAATGCACTCACCTGTCTGTCAACTAACGGCCAAATTCCACCAGAACTGTGTCCGGTTCCCCTCCGATCTGCCACAGCACTGTTCCGCTCAGTTGTGTTCCGGCTGTGTCTCTGTCTGGCAGGTCGGAGACCCACAGATGAGATACATAAGACTTGTAGGGGTGATGTTTTTCATACGATTCACCTGTCCAAATCATATAAAGGTTAACAACTTGCTTTAGTGTCTTGGACACCATGAGTGACACCATGAGGTGGATGACGCTATCGACCAAATTCAACCGGATCCGTGTCTGGTCCGTCTCTGATACGTCACGACACCATAACTGATAGGTTTCTATTCTAGTCAATGTGTTAACTTCTTCTGGATCCGCTCCGTTGCGATCTGGCAGGTCGGAGCCCTCCGGATTAGATGCGCATGACTTCTATTTCTGCCAGATGCTGGAGCACGAGGCATCAATCTCAACAGAGCAGATGGAGCGGGACAGGAAGTCAGGTTTCACCAAAACAAAATGAAAACATCCGGTTAATTTTCAGAATAAAACACTCTGTGTTATCACCAGATCGTATTTCACTTAACTACAATAACAAACCAAAGTCATGATGAGCGGAGCCAGGCCTGGAGTCAACAGGTCAGAGGTTTTCAGAGGACCAGAAAGACAACATGGATGAGGAGAGGAGGAGGAGAATCCTTGATTCAGTGATTACCGAGGGAAAACCTCAGTCACATGACTCCAGCTGTCTGTTGGCTGTCCTGCCATCCATCAACACCCACCGGCTGCGTTCTGAAAAGGCAGCCGGTGGGGGTTGATGGATGAGAGAACAGGGAGCCAGACCGCTCAGGTTGCTTCACCCCTAATTATGCAAATTCAGGCATTACTCATAGCCTGATACCTTACTAAAAAAAACCTTCCCCATAGATCCCAAAGACTGTAAACTGTTGGTGTCCTTGTGTTTGGTTTGTCTCAGTGGTGTAGCCGTACCTGGGTTGAGCGTAGATCAAACGTTCTTCAGATCAGTGCGTTCATTTAGTCGTGGTGATGATGGCTATGACTGAGAAGGATGATGATTCTCTACCTGAGCACCATGGCCATATTTTAAATCCACGTTTGAGCTTTTGAAATAAAGAATGATTGTTTGTATTGTTGTAAATCTCTGATCTGTTTACCACACAAACTTCATCACAGCAACAAAACATCAGCATCTAACCTGAGAAAGCATGTGGAGCAGAATGTTCTCCCATGCATTCTTGACTGATCTCATGCTTTGTGAAAATACGTTTAGAGATATTTTAAAAAGTACTTTAAATACTTCAGTATTTTTAAAAGCAAGTACTCCAGGACTTTAACTCAAGTCAGAATCTGACTGAACAACTTTCACTTGTATTGGAGTAATGTTTGACCAGGAGGATCTATACTTTGACTTAAGTCATGAAGATGTGGACTTTGTCCAACACTTCTTGAGTCCAAGGTTGCTACTTAGATGCAAGGGGTTAGCAAACACTTGGACTTCAAAGCTAAACAGTTTCTGCCTATTGTTGGTTAATTGGATAAACACTCACCAAGTGAACCATCAGTGTCCCTCAGAGGGAACTTTATTTGTGATGGTAGCTGACGAGGGTTATTTGTTGGACTTTAAGAAGCTAAGAGAGTAAAGAACAAAGTGTTCACACTGCTTGCTTATGTGAGGTGAATGGAATAATGGTAAACTGGAAATAACTGCTCATCTCAGCCATCCTACCAGCCGTCTTCTCTGCGGAGAAAGACACAGCACCCAGATTTTTATTCAATGACCACCAGGAATAAATCAATACAGGACAGACACTGAAGGAGCCAATGAGCAGGTGTGGTGAGTACAGACACAGACACCTGTTAAATTAATCTACATATCAAATGAATAACACTACAATTTTACTAATATAAAAGTATTGGGGTATTGACCTTTCGGGCGACTTGTCACTACAGTAACACTTAAACAAAACCAATGTGTCTAAACTGTTTGTATTAAATAACTAAACACAGCCAAGTACAGCCACAAGGAGATCCACGAGGACACACACTGAAAGTCAAGACGGAGGTAAGACTCAGAGGGGAGGAAACACAGAGACTAAACACAAGCTGTGAAATCAAACAGGCGAGACAACAAACACAGGTGAGAGGAATGGGAAGCAATCAAACTAGAGGTAAATGCACAAGGTCAGGGATTAAAATAAACTGGACACAACGAGGCAAGAACGTACAAAAAAAAAAAACAGGAAACACTGAAGAAACCTGAGTGACAATAAACACACGAGAAGTACAAGAACATCAGGGTAAAATATAAAGAAAATGACAACGGAAATACAACAAGGTAAATACAATATTTGACCGGAGTAACTCAAGAACAACACAAGAAACTGGAGGCAGGATTTACAAATAACACATGGAAAAACAGAGGGGAACAAGAAACAAGGGAAAACATAACTCATGGCACAGTCCTGTAACAATGCCAAACCCATTTTGTGTTGGCTTCACGTCTCTCCTAAATCATTCCCTTTATGTCTCTTTCATTCAGCTCCTTGTGTCTTTTAACCTCCCTCACTGTTCCTTCCTCTATTCTTCCTCTTTTCTTTGCTGCTGGCTGATCAGTCATTAACCAAAAACCTGCAGTTTCATGCTCTCAAATATGAATTCAAAGTAAATAAAATGACCTTAATGTTGTGTTCCCATTTAGCATTCCAGTGGAAACTGAGGATTTTTGTGTCAACAGGCAGAAGTGAAATATGCCAGACTCCTCTCTGGGTATTGATTTTGCTAGATTTATGTGATCAGGTTGTTGAGAGATTAATTACTTGTTATGGAGTTTTGAACAGATCCAGATTTTAACACTGCCGGGTAATGAGAGTGATTTATCTCATGACACCAAGTAGATAGTGACATCAGAATTCCACCAGATCCACTGCAGTCCGGCTTCATGCTCTCTCTCTCTCTCTCTCTCTCTCTCTCTCTCTCTCTCTCTCTCTCTCTCTCTCTCTCTCTCTCTCTCTCTCTCTCTCTCTCTCTCTCTCTCTCTTCGGAACACAGCACATAGCAGGACCGCGGGACAGCTGGAGTCATGTGACCGAGGTGTTCCCGTGGTAATCGCTGAATCAAGGATTTTCCTCCTCCTCTCCTCATCCATGTTGTCTTTCTGGTCCTCTGAAAACCTCTAACCTGTTGACTCCAGGCCTGGCTCCACTCATCATGACGGTTTGTTGTTGTAGTTAAGTGAAATACGATCTGGTGATAACACAGAGTGTTTTATTCTGAAAATTAACAGGATGTTTTCATTTTGTTTTGGTGCCTGACTTCCTGTCCCGCTCCATCTGCTCTGTTGAGATTGATGCGTCATGCTCAAAAATAGAAGTCTTGCGCATCTGATCCGGAGGACTCCGACCATGCTGGATCAGAGACGCAGCCCGAACGCAACAGAGCGGATCCAGTGGAAGTTAACACATTGATGATGTTGTGAAAGTTTTTCCTGTTACTGGTGAATAATGAAATAGAGACTTCTACCGAGCAACAAGGTTTTGTTTTATTTGCAAAGAAAAGGTCAATCAACACACGAGTGGTCAGAGTGAAGGAAGACCCCAAGCATGAGGAGATCTATAGATCTATACCTGAGGAAAAGGCCCCTAAAGTATGTTTCACACCCTTTGTCCTCTGCAGGTATCTGCACCAGGACAGGGTTGTGTATTCAGGCGGAAGGTTTAGGTGGTCTAGACATCACAAGTTAAAACACAAAAGGACCTGGTATCTTGGTTGGAAAGCAGGAGATGGGACACTTCGAGCAGTTGAACAAAAAGGAACCAAAATTACCATTACAATGAGATCGGAAATGGACCGGACATGGATCCGGTTGAAATTGGCCGTTAGCGTCATCCACCTCATGGTGTCACCCATGGTGACCAAGATCCTAAAGAAGCTGTCAGCCTTTAAGTGATTTGAGCAGGTGAATCATATGAAAAACATCACCCCTGAGTACAGTTATCATAAATACAGAAATTAACTTTATTGACTAAAACCATACCCACCATGCCCACCATGCTGTTAAAAAGGTTTATTCATCTGGGGCCTTATAGAGATTAGCTGACTTTTGGAGCAAGCCTCAAGAGACTGCACTTTTGGCACTTCCTTATTATTTTAATTGCTCTCTAAAATCTAAAATGTAGGACATTTAAAAAATAAAACTAAATAAAAAAGAAGAAGCTGAACTCTCTGGCAGCGTCTTAAAGCATATAACATAAAGCACCTTCTGGTCAAAGCACTCAACCTTTCACAGACACCCTGGAGAGTTGCTCTTTTTTTCTGAAGCTTTTATATCACTTCCACTTTTGGAAAAATGCCCTCCCCTCCTCCATCCATCATGCCATCCACAGTCATGAGGCTAAAGCTCAAACTGAGTTATTTATAGACCATCCAACTTAGGCACTGCGTGTGTCTAAACCTGTATTGATCCCCAGCCAGGAGAAACACAAGCTCCTGCATTAATAACCAGCCAATGAGGAAGGCCTGTTAGTGTATACTTGTGTGTTTGGATATGTGTGTGTTTTATACAACGCAAATTAGTTTACACATATTGACGTCCTTCTAGCCTGTATTCCAGTGCTTATTCTCACCTCTATACCTCCGCTCTCTCCTCACTCTCTGTGGCGGCCATGTCAGAAGAAATGCATCATGGATAATTAAGATTGGTGACAGGTGAACACCTTGTGGCTGACAGAGGCAGATGGACCGAAAAAGGTAACAGCTTTCAAGAGACGGATAGTTCCCCTTGTGTTGTTGTTTCACATGTAGTGTAGTTTAATTGGATCTGAGCTGCCTCGGCAGCCTGAGTCACAGTGACGCAAGTCCAGAATACACTACCCCTAAAGGCCCCCAAACCCTAACCACGGAACTAGATGTGCCTACACGTAGCAGTTGTGTGTACTCTCTCTTGTGTTGTGTGATAAATCAGGCAAAACATTCACTTTTGGCACCAGCCAATGTTTATTCTGGATATAACAGAAGAGTTTCAGGTTTCTCAATGTCACCTCTGTGGTGATAAACCCCAGCAAATACTAAAACACAGTAGTATTAGTGTTGTAGTACACTAAAAGTAGTATGGGAGGTAGAACCTACCTTCAGTTATCAGGCCCCTCTCCTTTGGAATCATCTACAAGTCAGGGTCCAGGAGAGCTGGATCAGGCTTGGACCAGCTCTAAGTTATGCTGCCATAGGCTTATGGCCCTTTTCCACCGGCCCATCTTAGCCCTACTCTACTCGACTTGACTCGACTCTACTCTTCTCTGTTTGTGTTCCGTTTCCACGGGCGCGGTACCTCGTGTCAGATACCAGTATTCCGTACCTGCTCTGCTCTGGTTCCAAGCAAGCTGAGCCGATACTGAAAGGTGATGTTGACGGACTGCCGGCCACTGATTGGTCAGAGAATGTCGCCACCGAAGAGCCATGAGCGCGACACCCAATCGCGCCCAACACAGGAATCAGACCCGCCATTTTAAAAAAAACGGCATCAGTACTCTTTTGCTCTTCTTTTGCTTTCCTCTCTCGCTCATCCTGCGACAAAAAAGGCCACAGACTGAGCAGCAAGTACACCATTGCCTCCAGGTCCTCAATTGTTTGTGATTGTTCAAAATTATGTGAACACGGTTTCGCGCAGCTGTGTTATGAC